>NC_091378.1:832295-902295 GCF_038502225.1 Cherax quadricarinatus
GTTCTACCTAGTTTGTTCTAATGGCTTGTCTACTTGCATTTGTTCTACCTGGTCTTCTACCCTGGCTTGTTCTACCTGGCTTGTCTACCTGGCTTGTTCTACCTGGCTTGTTCTACCTGGCCTTTGTTCTACCTGGCTTGTTCTACCTGGCTTGTTCTACCTCCGGGCTTGTTCCCACCTGGCTTGTTCTACCTAGTTTGTCTACCTGGTTTATCTCTACCTGGCTTGTTCTACTGGTTTGTTCACCTGGTTTGTTCTACCTAGTTTGTTCTACTGGCTTGTTCTGCCTGGCTTCTTCACCTGGCTTGTTCTACCTAGTTTGTTCTACCCGGCTTGTTCTACCTGGCCTTGTTCTACTGGCTGTTCCACCTAGTTTGTTCTACCTGGCTTGTTCTACCTGGCTTGTTCTACCTAGTTTGTTCTACCTGGTTCGTTCTACTTGGCTTGTTCTACCTGGTTTGTTCTACCTGGTTTGTTCTACTTGGCTTGTTCTACCTGGCTTGTTCTACCTGGCTTGTTCTACCTGGCTTGTTCTACCTGGCTTGTTCAACCTGGCTTGTTCTACCTGGCTTGTTCTACCTGGTTTGTTCTACCTAGTTTGTTATACCTAGTTTGTTCTACCTGGCTTGTTCTACTTGGCTTGTTCTACCTGGCTTGTTCTACCTAATTTGTTCTACCTGGCTTTTTCTACCTGGCTTGTTCTACTTGGCTTGTTCTACATGGTTTGTTCTACCTGGCTTGTTCTACCTAATTTGTTCTACCTGGCTTGTTCTACCTGGCTTGTTCTACCTAATTTGTTCTACCTGGCTTGTTCTACCTGGCTTGTTCTACTTGGCTTGTTCTACTTGGCTTGTTCTACCTGGCTTGTTCTACCTGTCTTGTTCTACCTAGTTTGTTCTACCTGGCTTTTTCTACCTGGCTTGTTCTACCTGGCTCGTTCTACCTAGTTTGTTCTACCTGGCTTGTTCTACCTGCCTTGTTCTACCTGGCTTGTTCTACCTAGTTTGTTCTACCTGGCTTGTTCTTCCTGGCTTGTTCTATCTGGCTTGTTCTACCTGGCTTGTTCTACCTGGCTTGTTCTACCTGACTTGTTCTACCTGACGTTTTCTACCTGGCTTGTTCTACCTGGCTCGTTCTACCTAGTTTGTTCTACCTGGCTTGTTCTACCTGGCTTGTTCTATCTGACTTGTTCTACCTTGCTTGTTCTACCTGGCTTGTTCTACCTGACTTGTTCTCTCTGGCTTGTTCTACCTGGCTTGTTTTACCTGGCTTGATCTACCTGGCTTGTTCTACCTGGCTTGTTCTACCTGCCTTGTTCTACCTGGCTTCTTCTACCTGGCTTCTTCTACCTGGCTTGTTCTACCTGGCTTGTTCTACCTGACTTGTTCTACCTGACTTGTTCTACCTGGCTTGCTCTACCTGACTCGTTCTATCTGGCTTGATCTACCTGCCTTGTTCTACCTGGCTTGTTCTACCTGCCTCGTTCTATCTGGCTTGATCTACCTGGCTTGCTCTACCTGGCTTGTTCTACCTGCCTTGTTCTACCTGACTTGTTCTACCTGGCTTGTTCTACCTGGCTTGTTCTACCTGGCTTGTTCTACCTGGCTTTATCTACCTGGCTTGTTCTACCTGGCTTGTTCTACCTGCCTTGTTCTACCTGCCTTGTTCTACCTGACTTGTTCTATCTGGCTTGTTCTACCTGGCTTGTTCTACCTGGCTTGTTCTACCTGACTTGTCCTATCTGGCTTGTTCTACCTGGCTTGTTCTACCTGGCTTGATGTACCTGGCTTGTTCTACCTTCCTTGTTCTACCTGACTTGTTCTACCTGGCTTGTTCTACATGGCTTGTTCTACCTGGCTTGTTCTACCTGGCTTGTTCTACCTGGCTTGTTCTACCTGGCTTGTTCTACCTGTCTTGTTCTACCTGGCTTGTTCTACATGGCTTGTTCTACCTGGTTTGTTCTACTTGGCTTGTTCTACCTGTCTTGTTCTACCTGGCTTGTTCTACCTGACTCGTTCTACCTGGTTTGTTCTACCTGGCTTGTTCTACCTGGCTTGTTCTACCTGACTCGTTCTACCTGGTTTGTTCTACCTGGCTTGTTCTACCTGTCTTGTTCTACCTGGCTTGTTCTACTTGGCTTGTTCTACCTGGCTTGTTCTATTTGGCTTGTTCTACCTGGCTTGTTCTACCTGTCTTGTTCTACCTGGCTTGTTCTACTTGGCTTGTTCTACCTGGCTTGTTCTACTTGGCTTGTTCTACCTGGCTTGTTCTACCTGGCTTGTTCTACCTGGCTTGTTCTACCTGGCTTGTTCTACCGGTCTTGTTCTACCTGGCTTGTTCTACTTGGCTTGTTCTACCTGGCTTGTTCTACCTGGCTTGTTCTACCTGACTTGTTCTACCTGGCTTGTTCTACCTGGCTTGTTCTACCTGGCTTGTTGTACTTGGCTTGTTCTACGTGACTCGTTCTACCTGGCTTGTTCTACCTGGCTTGTTCTACCTGGTTTTTTCTACCTGCCTTGTTCTACCTGCCTTGTTCTACCTACCTTGTTCTACCTGGCTTGTTCTACCTGGTTTTTTCTACCTGCCTTGTTCTACCTGCCTTGTTCTACCTGGTTTGTTCTACCTGGCTTGTTCTACCTGTCTTGTTCTACCTGGCTTGTTCTAACTGTCTTGTTCTATCTGGCTTGTTCTATCTGTCTTGTTCTAGCTTTCTTGTTCTACCTGGTTTGTTCTACCTGTCTTGTTCTTCCTGGCTTGTTCTACCTGGCTTGTTCTGTCTTGTTCTAGCTTTCTTGTTCTACCTGGCTTGTTCTACCTGGCTTGTTCTACCTGGCTTGTTCTACCTGGCTTGTTCTACCTGGCTTGTTCTACCTGGCTTGTTCTACCTGGCTTGTTCTACCTGGCTTGTTCGTCCTGTTTGAAAACTAATATGCTCTGGGCGACTGTGTGTGTGTGTGTGTGTATTCACCTATTTGTGGTTGCAGGGGTCGATTCACAGCTCCTGGCCCCTCCTCTTCGCTGATTGCTGATAGGTCCTCTCTCTCCCTGCCCCATGAGCTCTATCATACCTCGCCTTAAAACTATGTATGGTTCCCGCCTCCACTACTTCACTTTCTAGGCTATTCCACGGCCTGACTACTCTATGACTGAAGAAATACTTCCTAACATCCCTTTGATTCATCTGAGTCTTCAACTTCCAATTGTGACCTCTTGTGTCTGTGTCCCTTCTCTAGAACATCCCGTCTTGTGTGTGTGTACTCACCTATTTGTTCTCACCTATTTGTGGTTCCAGGGGTCGATTCATAGCTCCTGGCCCCGCCTCTTCTCTGACTGCTACTGGGTCCTCTCCGTGCTCCATGAGCTTTATCAAACCTCTAGTCTTGTTGCTAACCTTTGCACTTTCTCTAATTTCTTGACGTGCTTGACCAGGTGTGGATTCCAGACTGGTGCTGCATACTCCAGTATGGGCCTGACATACACGGTATACAGAGTCTTGAACGATTTCTTACTGAGGAATCGGAACGCTATCCTTAGGTTTGCCAGGCGCCCGTATGCTGCAGCAGTTATCTGATCGATGTGCGCTTCAGGAGATATGCTCGGTATTATACTCACCCCAAGATCATTTTCCTTGAGTGAGGTTTGCAGTCTTTGTCCACCTAGACTATCCTGTGTCTGCGGTCATCTTTACCCTTCCCCGATCTTCATGACTTTACATTTGGTGGGGTTAAATTCAAAGAGCCAGTTGCTGGACCAGGCTTGTAGCCTGTCCAGGTCTCTTTGTAGTCCTGCCTGATCCTCGACTGATTTCATTCTCCTCATTAACTTCACATCATCTGCAAACAAGGACACTTCTGAGTCTATCCCTTCCGTTATGTCATTCACATGTACCAAAAACAGCACAGGTCCTAGGACTGACCCCTGTGGAACCCCGCTTGTCACAGGCGCCTACTCTGACACCTCGTCACGTACCATGACTCGTTGTTGCCTCCCTGTCAGATATTCTCTGATCCATTGCAGTGCCTTTCCTGTTATGTGTGCCTGATCCTCTAGCTTTTGCAGTAACCTCGTGTGAGGAACTGTGCCAAAGGCCTTCTTGCAGTCCAAGAAAATGCAGTCTATCCACCCCTCTCTCTCTTGTCTTACTTCTGTCACCTTGTCATAAAACTCCAGTAGGTTTGTGACACAGGATTTTCCTTCCCTGAAACCGTGCTGGTTGTCGATTATACGCTTGTTTCTTGCCAGGTGCTCCACCACTCTCCTCCTGATGATCTTCTCCGTGACTTTGCATACTATACACGTTAGTGATACAGGTCTGTAGTTTAATGCCTCGTGTCTGTTTCCTTTTTTTAAAAATTGGGACTACATTTGCCATCTTCCATACCTCGGGGAGTTGCCCAGTTTCAATGGATGTGTTGAAGATCTTTGTTAATGGCACACACAGCATCTCTGCTCCCTCTCTAAGGACGCACGGAGAGATGTTGTCTCGCCCCACCAGTGTGTGTGTGTGTGTGTGTGTACTCACCTATTTGTACTCACCTATTTGTGGTTGCAGGGGTCGATTCATAGCTCCTGGCCCCGCCTCTTCACTGATTGCTACTAGGTCCTCTCTCTCCCTGCTCCATGAGCTTTATCATACCTCGCCTTAAAGCTATGTATGGTTCCCGCCTCCACTACTTCACTTTCTAGGCTATTCCACGGCTTGACTATTCTTTGACTGAAGAAATACTTTCTAACATCCCTTTGATTCATCTGAGTCTTCAACTTCCAATTGTGACCTCTTGTGTCTGTGTCCCATCTCTGGAACATCCCGTCTTTGTCCACCTCATCTATTCCGCGCAGTATTTTATATGTCGTTATCATGTCTCCCCTGACCCTCCTTGCCTCCAGTGTCGTCAGGCCGATTTCCCTCAACCTTTCTTCGTAGGACAATCCCCGTAGCTCTGGGACTAGTCTTGTTGCAAACCTTTGCACTTTCTCTAATTTCTTGACGTGCTTGACGAGGTGTGGATTCCAAACTGGTGCTGCATACTCCAGTATGGGCCTGACGTAAATGGTATACAGAGTCTTGAACGAATCCTTACTGAGGTATCGGAACGCTATCCGTAGGTTTGCCAGGCGCCCGTATGCTGCAGCAGTTATCTGATTGATGTGCGCCTCAGGAGATATGCTCGGTGTTATACTCACCCCCAGATCTTTTTCCTTGAGTGAGGTTTGCAGACTTTGGCCGTCTGAACTATATTGTGTCTGCGGTCTTCTTTGCCCTTCCCCAATCTTCATGACTTTGCATTTGGCAGGGTTAAATTCAAGGAGCCAGTTGCTGGACCAGGCTTGTAGCCTGTCCAGGTCTCTTTGTAGTCCTGCCTGATCCTCGTCCGATTTGATTCTTCTCATTAACTTCACATCATCTGCAAACAAGGACACTTCTGAGTCTATCCCTTCAGTTATGTCGTTCACATATACCAAGAACACGTGTGTGCACGTGCATGTGTGTGTGTGTTTATACTCACCTAATTGTGATTGTAGGGGTCGATGCATAGCTCCTGGCCCTTCCTCTTCACTGATTGCTACTAGGTCTTCTCTCCCCCTGCTCCATGAGCTTTATCATACCTCGTCTTAAAACTATGTATAGTTCCTGCCTCCACTACATCACTTGCCAGACTATTATTCCACTTCCTGACTACTCTATGACTGAAGAAATACTTCCTAACATCCCTTTGACTCATCTGAGACTTCATCCTCCAATTGTGACCCCTTGTTTCTGTGTCCCATCTCTGGAACATACTGTCTCTGTTCGCCTTATCTATTTCACGCAGTATTTTGTATGTCGCTATCATGTCTCCCCTGTGTGTGTGTGTGTGTGTTTGTATGTTTGTGTTTGTGTTTGTGAGCACACATTACATACCCTCACGCACAGCAGCTGTTCCAGAGCTCACTGAGCATGACCGAAGTAGCGGCCATTGTTCCGCTGACCAGCCATCAAGTGAAGCATGACCCTGTCTCTGCCTCCATTTACCCCTCCTAGTACAAATAACTCTCTCTCTCTCTCTCTCTCTCTCTCTCTCTCTCTCTCTCTCTCTCTCTCTCTCTCTCTCTCTCTCTCTCTCTCTCTCTCTCTCTCTCTCTCTCTCTCTCTCTCTCTCTCTCTTTCTCTCTCTCTCTCTCGCTCTCTCTGTCTCTCATTGAATCACTTGCCAGTATTTGCCCTCCAGATCCTTGTCTTACCTGGAGTTTACCTGGAGAGAGTTTCGGGGGTCAATGTCCCCGCGGCCCGGTCTGTGACCAGGCCTCCTGGTGGATCAGCGCCTGATCAACCAGGCTGTTGCTGCTGGCTGCACGCAAACCAACGTACGAGCCACAGCCCGGCTGATCAGGAATTGACTTTAGGTGCTTGTCCAGTGCCAGCTTGAAGACTGCCAGGGGTCTGTTGGTAATCCCCCTTATGTGTGCTGGGAGGCAGTTGAACAGTCTCGGGCCCCTGACACTTATTGTATGGTCTCTTACATAAATACTATATAACAGGTTTACCAGCGTCTCAGGTCAGGAATCAGTTCTTGTTTTTACGCTCCGGTTAAAAGTTCATCTCACTTTATAAGATCCAGTGATCCTGGTGATCATACTTTCACTCCTGAGAATAAATTTCGTATTACTCTTTTTCACAGTCGTATTGTTGATGGTTTTGTGACGAACGCTTGAGAATTTTATTGAAAAAACTTCCAGTTAGGTGTTGTAAAATCTCACGTTATTGTTAATATTGTTGATATTGGTAGAATATACCGACAAGTTGAAAATGTTTCATGTGCAACAGTTGGGTATCTTTATTGTTGAAACGTTTCGCCTACACAGTAGGTTTCTTCAGTCAAATGTCAAGGAAGCAGTAGTAGTGAAATAAAGATGATGTTATCAGTCTATCAACCTTGGAGAAGAAGTATTTGAGGTGGTTAGTCCCTCAGCCTGGACAAGTTCAGTTTCATGGTCTGGAACAATATCCAGACTGAGGGACTGACCACCTCAAATGCTTCTTCCCCAAGGTTGATGGACTGACTACATCATCTTTATTTTCGCTACAACTGCCCCCTTTGTATTTGACTGAAGAAGTCTACTGTGTAGGCATAACGTTTAATCAGTAAAGATACCCAACTGTTGCATATGCGTCTTATTCTTCTATTGTTATTATTCTTACAGTTTTAAGCTCAGGTACGATAGGGCTCGTGAGACTAGGAGTAGCTCTGGCAAGTGGCAAGTAGAGAGATAGGGCCAGGAACTAAGACTTGACCCCTGCAGCCACATGTAGGTGCGTACACACACACCTGCAGCTAAAAAGAAAGGGCCAAGAGCTAGAGTTGGACCTTGCACCCTCAGCCAGGTACATGAATTTAGCTATAAGACAAGTATCTGCCACTCAGTAAGGAGCTGGACCACTCCTATCATTTATATTGTATTATGCTGTATTATATTGTATTATGTTATACTGTATCATCCTGTATTATACTGTATTATGTTATATGCAAAAGCAGGGGTGTCACTAGCACGTTAAGAGACAATAAAATAAGTGTCAGGGGCCCAAGACTGTTCAACTGCCTCCCAGTATACATAAGGGGGATTACCAATAGACCCCTGGCAGTCTTCAAGCAGGCACTGGACAAGCACCTAAAGTCGGTACCTGACCAGATGGGCTGTGGCTCGTACATTGGATTGCGTGCAACCAGCAGTAACAGCATGGCTGATCAGGCTCTGATCCACCAGGAGGCCTGGTCACAGACCGGGCTGCGGAGGCATTGACCCCCGGAACTCTCTCCAGGTAAACTTCAGGTATTGTATTATCCTCTATATTGTATGATGCAGTATTACATTGTATCATGTTGTATTATACTGTATTATCCTGTATCATGCTATATTATCCTGTATTGTATTATTTTTATTATATTCCCAGAAAAAAAAATTCTTATGGCTAGAGAAAAAGTTCTTCGTTCATGGGGCAGCACTGAACTCGTAGGAGTCATAATGTATTGTTCCATGACTGGAACAATACACAAATAACCCGCACATATGTAGATGACTGAAACTTATGATGTTTCGGACTGAAACATCTCCACAAGTTTCTCCTGTTACGGTGTACCACAGTTCAATCGCCAGAGCACTCAGCTCACACACTGAGGGCTGGAGTTCGAAAAAATCAGATTCAGGAAGGATATGGGAAAATACTGGTTTGGTAATAGAGTTGTGGATGAGTAGAACAAACTCCCGAGTACCATCATAGAAGCTAAGACGTTGTGTAGTTTTAAAAATAGGTTGGATAAATACTTGAGTGGGTGTGGGTGGGTGTGGGTGGGTGTGAGTTGGACCTGACTAGTTTGTGTTACTAGGTCATATGCCGTGTTCCTCCCCTAAGTGATGTGTCTGACCTCACTAGGTCAAGGCATTGGCTTAAGCTGATGGGAAAATTGGACCTGCCTCACATAAGTCAGTAGGCCTGTTGCAGTGTTCCTTCTTTCTTATGTTCTTAAGATACCTGCTGTCTGTGTTCACCCATCAGTAAAAGAGGTACCTGGGTGTTAGTGGACTGGTCTAGGTTGCCTCCTAGGACAAAACTGACCTAATATGCCCGAAATACTCTGCATAACAAGGGACTTTCTATATAGTACAGTAGTATGTCATTGATGTCAGCTAGGCCTATATACCTTGTACATGTACTTGTAAAAATAAAGATATTATTATTATATTATTATTTTGGGTCATCAGTTTTTCTACTCCCGGAGCCCAGTCATGGGCCAGGCTAATCTGGCGATTGCTTGATCAACCCAGGCTGTTGCTGCTGGAAGCCCACTGCCCCACATATCCATCACTTTGTTATTATAATCAAAACTAAGCACTAAACCACTAGGGTCATGCAACACTGATATATCCATCACAGCCTGGTCAATCTGGCACCTGGTGAAGATACTTATCCAATATCCTCTTGCAGACTTCTGCACTTGCTCCAGCAGCGTTTCTGATATCTTCTGGTAAGATGTTGAATAATCTGGGGCCATGAATGTTGACACAATGTTCTCTTATTGTGCACAAAACACCTCTACTTTTCACTGGGTTATTTTGCACTACCTCCCATATCTCTCGCTCCAGTATGTTATGGCAATTTGGGACCAGGCCCTTGAGTACTTTTCAGGTACATATTATCTTGTATCTCTCTCTCTTCCACTCCAGTGAGTACATATTTAAGGCTTTAAGGTATAGGGAAGTGGAGCTCCAATTCCTTGAATCAAGAACTCTCGCTGATATCAAATTATTATGACCCACAAGGGTCATACAGCTTCTGATATCAAAAAACTTTCCCTTGAATGGTACCCTCCTAAAGACTTCTGGCTCTCACTTTTGTTTTACCGACTCATATAATTATTATAATCAAAACTAAGCACTAAACCCACAAGGATCATACAGTGACTGACTCATATAATAATAACAATAATAATAATAATAATGATAATACTTTATTTCCACATATGGTATGTCATAGTTTTCACAGAATTGGATAACATTTAATATTACACAGGGAAAGTTCCTGGTTATGCAGAACATTTCAGGGAAGCTTAATAACCCCAGAAAGCCAAGCAGTGTAGCTTACTTCTGTTGGGATTCTTAGGTTCTTTCCCTGGATGTGATTCTCACCCGTCAACTAACTCCTCGGTATCTGTAAAATACTCGATGACCTGAAGCATTAAGTGTTAAACTTGTCCACAGATCTACCATAACCTGAGACTGAATCTGAGTTCTTTGGTTGTGAGTTGAGCTACAAGTACTATGATCCATATATGAATATTATTATTTTAGTCATGGGGGAGTGCTAAACCCATAGGATTATACAGCGCATGTGGGGAATGGAAGGTATTCAGGCTCAGTTCAAGGAACTGGAGCACGTATCCAATTCCCTAGACCAAGAGCCCCTCATCAGCATCAAGGAACCTCCCTTGAGAGGCATATACGAATAACCAGCACATAGAAGACAGAAACTTTTGATGATGTTTCTGTGGCTAGTAAATAGTCAAAGTCAGACCGAGATGTCAGGCATAAGTTTCTCTCTCCTATGTGCGGGTTATTTGTGTATTGTTCCAGTCACGGTATTGTGCCATAATCATTTATACTCTGAGAAGCCATCCAAAATGGTAAACCTAATGCAATAACAACTACAGCCAAGCTGGAATAAAATTTGAAATCCAGAGTACAGTGCTGTACTATGTTGCTTCCTGAAATGTTATATTGCGACTTATGATTAATGAGAAAGCTCTAAACTAGTAAGTGGTCATATAACACCTGGACAGTAGGAAGCTGTCAGATTCGATCTAAGAGGAGAGTGGCTGCACTTCTTTGGATCAGAAGTCCTGCTAAATCATATAATGAATAACAGACTTCTAGTTAAAGATGCATTACTACTGTATTGTTGCTGTACATTCACAAACAAAACCTACAACTGCATGGATCATACTACACTTGGCATACATATACAGTATATACATGTACAGGTCGGCCATCACTAATCCGGCATCGTTGGAACCTGTAGTGTGCAGGATTAGTGAGTTTGCCAGATTACAGTGTGATTAGGTTAGAATACACTTAATTAACCAATCAATAGACTCTGCTACATCTTCCTCATTTTCATCACTGCTTTCTCCTCCACTGGCTTGCTGCTGTGGATTTACAACCATCTGCACAATTTCTGAGTCAGTATAATGATGAAATTTGAAATTACGCTAGCCAAAATTAGTGCCAGATTGTTGATGGACCCGGAAAACTGATTGCCGGATTAGTGATGGCCAACCCGTATATGTATACATTTTGTTTTTTGTTTTTACATCAATAGATGTCTCCTGCCAAGACAGGATGATCCAAAGAAAATATATTCACCATCATACATTCAATCATTGTCTTTCCAGAAGTGTGCTGACATCACAATTCACATTACCTTCCTTCTGAGTGCAGATACTGCCCTTCCCACCTCCAGGACTCAAGTCCAGCTCACTGGTAATCCTGAATCTCTTCATATTATTATTATTATTATAATCAAGGGGGAAGCGCTAAACCCGGAGGATTATACAGCACCTGGGGGGAAGGATGTGGAAGGCATTCAGGCTTAATTCGGGGAACTGGAGCACAGATCCAATTCCCTAAATCAAGAGCCCCTCACCAACATCAAGGAACCTTCCTTGAGGGGAATCTCTTCATAAAAGTTACCTTGCTAACACCCAACTGTAGAAGGTTTATGGAAATTATTCTTCAATTGTCACTTCAAAGAACTGCCTAGTCACAAATTATTTAAAGTTGTTTATTCTAAGTGATTAATTATTGTACTATACAGGATTACCTAGCATTAAGGTGCTTCACTAATATGGCGCTCTTCAATTATTTTCATGTTAATTATTTTTCAGCGCTTGCCTTGGTCATAAGATGGTTTTCAGCATTGACGCACATTCCATTATTTTTACTTTTGCATCAGCTTTTAGATCTAGCACTACTGTGGCTTTTATATGTACCAGCAAGTGAAAAAAAGGCTGTGATTAACTTTAAGGCAATATTTGCCTTACGGCAGCAGTCTGGAACATAACCTGCCGTATTAGCGACGTATGCCTGTATATTCAAGATTGTAGGAACATTTGACATTTATTTTTGTTCATGTGCTGTTATTTATGTTTTGAAATATTCTTAGATATAAAAATGACAAACTCATAGAGGCATAATTTATTTTTAATTAGGGGGAGTGCTAAACCCTACTGGTTTAGTGCTTCCTGGTGGGTTTAGAGGTTGTAAAGTGCCTTGGAATAATTGAGAGGGCAAAATGGTTGAAGTGTCTATTATGGACACCTCAACCTGACAAACTCTTCCTGGACTAAGAGTCAAGGATATGAGTAAATATACAAAAACAGTTTGAAAAAATTACTGTTAATAAAACATTTTCCAGTAAAACTTTACAACTTAACTAGAATGCATTCATAATATGCATTCATAATAATAAAACTTCCATCTTTGAATTTAGTTAGGAATTTATTAAGATCTTTGTCCAACTGGACCAGAAACTTAAGACTGTGTACCAATTTTTTTTTTTTAACACATTGGCAGTCTCCCACCAAGGCAGAGTTACCCGAAAATGAAACACTTTTACCACCATTTACACAATCACTCTCTTGCCAAAGGCGTGCAGATATTACAGCTTATTTCCCCACACAAAAATATTGCTGCACAAATTTCCAAATTCTTATCCAATTAATGAGATCCATCTGTTCAAGATCCATATGTTAGAGACATTCAAAAATTAACACTACTTGAAAATGACTGGATTATTTTTTTATTCATTAATACATCGGCTGTTTCCCACCAAGGCAGGGTGGCCCGAAAAAGAAAAATTTTCACCATCATTCACTCCATCACTGTTTTGCCAGAGATGCACTTACACTACAGTTATAAAACTGCAATATTAACACCCCTCCTTCAGAGTGCAGGCACTGTACTTCTCGTCTCCAGGACTCTAAGTCCGGCCTGCCGGTTTCCCTGAATCCCTTCATAAACATTACCCTGCTCACACTACAGCACGTCAAGTCCTAAAATCCATTTGTCTCCATTCACTCCTATCTAACACGCTCTTGCATGCTTACTGGAAGTCCAAGCCCCTCACACACAAAACCTCCTTTACCTCCTCCCTCCTACCTTTCCTAGGCCGACCTGTACCCCGCCTTCCCTCCACTCCAGATTTATACACTCTCGAAGTTATTCTATTTTGTTCCATCCCCTCTACATGTCCAAACCACCTCAACAACCTCCTCAGCCCTCTGGGTAATAGTTTTGGTAATCCTGCACCACCTCCTAATTTCCAAACTATGAATTTTCTGCATTACATTCACGCCACACATTGCTCTCAGACACGAAATCTCCACTGCCACCAGCCTTCTCCTTGTTGCAACATTCACCACCCGTGCTTCACATTCACATAGGAGTGTTGGTATAACTATATTCTCATACATTTCCCTCTTTGCTTCCATGGACAAAGTTCTTTGTCTCCACAGACTCCTCAGTGCACCACTCACCTTTTTCCCATCAATTCTGATTCACCTCATCTATCATAGACCCATCTGCTGACACGTCCACTCCTAAATATCTGAATACATTTACCTCCTCCATACTCTCTCCCTCCCTCCAACAGGTTATCTAATCTTTCATTACCTAATTTTTTTTATCCTCATCACCTTACTCTTTCCTATATTCACTTTAAATTTTCTGGATATATTAGCAAAACAAAAACTCTGGCTTTGCTGCTTTATTTCTCAATAAATAAAATAGGTTATTAAAAATAAATTAAGTTACAGTGTCTTCTAAGCTACATTATTATATAAATTAAGTTAAAGATATGCCTTTTTGGCAATAGACACAAACACGTTGTAATATATGACTTTCAGTAACACCACAAATCCTATAGTTCCTGACACTGCACAACTTATTCGTTAAACACTATCCTACTTGCCTGTATGGTTAAATTTTAAGATAATTAAAATGTGGAAAATATTTTCACAATTAAGAATAAAAAAAGTACTGTACAAAGGTAATCATTACAGGCAGGATTACTCCATGCTTAAAAATACAGACTGACTGCAGTAATTAGATACATTGTCAGGGGAAATTCTAACTAGTTATTTTTCCATCAAAAGATAATAGCACATTAAATAACACATTTTACATTGCTCCTTGCTCTCTCCATTCACTGGGTACACACACACATGTTATTTTCCTCCTGATCTTCCGATTTCTCCTCCTGGAGCTTTCTCCACGCAAACATGGACTCCAGCACATCCCACAGGCAGGAGTCCTTTGGATAATCATTATCCACCAGATTCACAAGGTAGTAGTTGTTGGTAATGTGCTGGATTATTTCTCGTGATCGGCTTTCTTCAAGGTACAGCTTACCCCACTGTTCTTCCCAGAGGCCAAATGCTTCATCCTTTAAGAAAAAGAGGAAAATTATTTTACAGTACAGATGTGCTAGGAAGCACATATTATTATTATTATTATTATTATTTTTTTTTTTTTTTTTATTATCACACCGGCCGATTCCCACCAAGGCAGGGTGGCCCGAAAAAGAAAAACTTTCACCATCATTCACTCCATCACTGTCTTGCCAGAAGGGTGCTTTACACTACAGTTTTTAAACTGCAACATTAACACCCCTCCGTCAGAGTGCAGGCACTGTACTTCCCATCTCCAGGACTCAAGTCCGGCCTGCCGGTTTCCCTGAATCCCTTCATAAATGTTACTTTGCTCACACTCCAACAGCACGTCAAGTATTAAAAACCATTTGTCTCCATTCACTCCTATCAAACACGCTCAAGCATGCCTGCTGGAAGTCCAAGCCCCTCGCACACAAAACCTCCTTTACCCCCTCCCTCCAACCCTTCCTAGGCCGACCCCTACCCCGCCTTCCTTCCACTACAGACTGATACACTCTTGAAGTCATTCTGTTTCGCTCCATTCTCTCTACATGTCCGAACCACCTCAACAACCCTTCCTCAGCCCTCTGGACAACAGTTTTGGTAATCCCGCACCTCCTCCTAACTTCCAAACTACGAATTCTCTGCATTATATTCACACCACACATTGCCCTCAGACATGACATCTCCACTGCCTCCAGCCTTCTCCTCGCTGCAACATTCATCACCCACGCTTCACACCCATATAAGAGCGTTGGTAAAACTATACTCTCATACATTCCCCTCTTTGCCTCCAAGGACAAAGTTCTTTGTCTCCACAGACTCCTAAGTGCACCACTCACTCTTTTTCCCTCATCAATTCTATGATTCACCTCATCTTTCATAGACCCATCCGCTGACACGTCCACTCCCAAATATCTGAATACGTTCACCTCCTCCATACTCTCTCCCTCCAATCTGATATTCAATCTTTCATCACCTAATCTTTTTGTTATCCTCATAACCTTACTCTTTCCTGTATTCACCTTTAATTTTCTTCTTTTGCACACCCTACCAAATTCATCCACCAATCTCTGCAACTTCTCTTCAGAATCTCCCAAGAGCACAGTGTCATCAGCAAAGAGCAGCTGTGACAACTCCCACTTTGTGTGTGATTCTTTATCTTTTAACTCCACGCCTCTTGCCAAGACCCTCGCATTTACTTCTCTTACAACCCCATCTATAAATATATTAAACAACCACGGTGACATCACACATCCTTGTCTAAGGCCTACTTTTACTGGGAAAAAATTTCCCTCTTTCCTACATACTCTAACTTGAGCCTCACTATCCTCGTAAAAACTCTTCACTGCTTTCAGTAACCTACCTCCTACACCATACACTTGCAACATCTGCCACATTGCCCCCCTATCCACCCTGTCATTATTTTTATTATTATTATTGCAATAAAAATTAAGTGCTAAACCCACAAGGGTTACACAGTGCTGCTAGAATGCACATAAATATCTATAATACAATTCTGTAACCTACACATACATCAACTGTATATATAAATTGTCCCACAACTTGGCAGGGCTCAACTGTACCTGCTGAGTACTATATACATGCATACAAATTCATAGAAGTTGATTAAAAATGTAGTGTGTTGAAATCAATTTCAAAAGAATAGTAGTACTGTCTGAGTGATTTAGTTTGTCATCCAAGATCGTAAAGTATTATAGATAATGCAACCTAAATACTATGTGGGGTGAAATGGCATAATCAGGGACAACTCCAGAGGTTTCATACAGAAGAGGTTCAAGAGTGGCAGTCTGGTTGGATGATAGGTCTAGGGGACTTGTTCTGGTGTGAATATAATGCAGAGAATTCTTAGTTTGGAAATTAAGAGGAGGTGCAGGATTACCAAACTATTATACAGAGGGCTGAGGAGGGGTTGTTGAGATGGTTTGGACATGTAGAGAGGATGGAACAAAATAGAACGACTTCGAATGTATAAATCTGTAGTGGAGGGAAGGCGGAGTAGAGGTCAGTCTAGGAAAGGTTGGAGGGAGGGGGTAAAGGAGGTTTTGTGTGTGAGGGGCTTGGATTTCCAGCAAGCATGCAAGAGTGTGTTAGATAGGAGTGAATGGAGACAAATGGTTTTTAGGATTTGATGTGCTGTTGGAGTGTGAGCAGGGTAATGTTTATGAAGAGATTCAGGGAAACCGGCAGGCCAGACTTGAGTCCTGGAGATGGGAAGAGCAGTGTCTTCACTCTGAAGGAGGGGTGTTAATGTTGCAGTTTTATAACTGTAGTGTAAGGGAACCTCTGGCAAGACAGTGATGGAGCGAATGATGGTGAAAGTTTTTCTTTTTTGAGCCACCCTACCTTGGTGGGAAATGGCCGATGTGTTAAATAAAAAATTATTATATTATTTTTTTTAATGAACCGGCCATATCCCACCAAGGCGGGATGACCTAAAAGGAAAAACGAAATCTTTTCTTTTTAAAATTTAGTAATTTATACAAGAGAAAGGGTTACTAGCCCCTTGCTCCCAGCATTTTAGTCACCTCTTACAACACACATGGCTTATGGAGGAAGAATTCTTCTCTACTTCCCCATGAAGATTTGTTATTTTTATTATTAGTACTATTTAGAGTAGTTTTTGGGCTTCAGCTTTCCTTTGTTCCCCTTGCTGCTGCCCCTGAGTATTGCTGACATATACAAAGATTCAAACAAAAGCTGTGTTAGAACAAGATAATATACCGTAAACCCTGTATGTTATGGCCGTATCAGTATAAAAGTCACTATAAATTAAAGTAGCAATAGCTCTGGTCACATATACTACACATCGCCTTGGTTACTGTTATATCACAACATTTTTCTCTTACATTATTTATAATTATTAATTCAAGCAGTAAATGAGCCTTACAGGTTTTGCATTTTCCAGTTATATTATATCAAGCTATTTAATATAGTGACCAAGTATTATTATTATTATTGTTAATAATAATATAACCTGTGTTAACTTCAGTTTCTGAAGTACTGTAATAAGATTAATTGTAACCCAACTCAAATAACCAGCAGTAAAAATGGATAGTTTAATATAAATCCGTTGAATGGAGGTGTCCTGATGAAGGGCTCCTGATCCAAGGAATTGGAACTATCCTAACCTTCCCTTACCCAAGTGTTGCATGATCCCTACAGGTTTAGCACTTCCCTGAATATAATATGTATTAAAAATAATACATATAAGATTTTATATGGCCCAGCATGCTTGACCATTATGTTGCATTTCATACATGTTTTTCTTATCAATCATGCAGAGAAAACACAGCTATGCTCTTCTCATCTGGGCATTTGCAACTGAGACAGTACTGTAATAAACAAATCTATAAGTTTAGGGAATTTAATTTGCAAGGGAAAAGGACAAAAATGCATTCACTTAGGACATCTTTATTGATGACTGAGTTCTGGAGACTTTGATCACTTCAAGCACATAAGCAGTATCAGAGAAAACAAGCTATGTATAGGGGTAGGAGAGAGAGTTTTAATATTCACTGGTAATAAAAAGAGTTGTAGTACATTCAGAATGCTAGAAATGGAGAAGACTTTATTTTATTGTTATATCACATTGCAGTCTTGGATGCCATGCTTTATGATCGTATGTATCAAGTCTGTGGAAATATTATAACTGCCAGTTTTAAGAACAATGATGGAGGAAGCAGTGAGTGATGCTTAGAGGCAATGATGTCACCTCAAATCTGGTTACCTGTGGATCAGTTTAGCATCTTTCCAACACATGATATGTTCCTCAGTGTCATTCCTGCTGCAGGTGTATCTGTCTTCATAAGTTCTAGTGAACAAGTCCCTCTCAGTCTCTTTCCATGTAGGCTTTTTCCACACTGCTTACACGGGATGATGTGAATTCCTATTTCTTTAGGGGGAGCATTAAGTGGAGGATTTTTTCTTGGTAAGGACTCTACAAGTCCACAGGAAGGAAAGACCAGGAGGAAATTGTCAAATAGATTTTATGAACAAATATATGCCTGCAGCAGGAAAGACACCAGCTACACACGTCATACACAGAAACACTAAAGAATACATCATCTGAGGAAAAGTCATTGCCTTTAAACATCACTCACTGCTACCTCCAATACCCATGTCCAAAAAGTTAGAAATTTCCACAATCTTGACACATACAATCTTAAAACATGTTTCCTGAGCACAATCTTGATACATATGATCTTAGGACATCACATGACTGTCACATAATACAGCAATAAGATAAACTCTTCTCTACACTACCAGCATACTGCACTTTCTACTACTACTATCATTACCAGCGAATATTAATACTATCACAATGACTATGGTGTACTAAAGCTATCTTCTCTCTCATCCCCCTATATATATGCTGTTTTCTCTCATGCTTCTCACACATTTAAAGTTGTCAAGGACCACTTAAAATACATGGTGTCCTAAGTGTCTGAATTTGAGTCCTTTTCCATATAGTTGTCAGCATTTAATACCATCCTACTACCAATTTAATTTACATCAGCAAAATACATAAGGTAGCCAAAGTAACACTAAGTCAGCAAAAGACAATCAGTCAGTGAACCAGTCTGTAAGTAGCCAGTGTTGTTGAACCTACCATTAAGAAGTCTGATATGGTGTGTTCCAGTCCTGTACAGTAAAGAGATTCATTTGTTACTTGATGGGTTGCAGAAGGAGTGTTTCTGTCTGGTGGTTAGTTAATGAAGGATTGAAGTTTCCAACACTCCATGTGCTGAATGACCCCTGCACATCTAGTGCTTCATAAATAATAGTGTATTGTGCATATTGTTGGTGTGTGGTATTTCACTTCACTAAAGTGTTATCCTCTAACTTGTTTCCACTAGAATCCCTTTCTATGATACAATATAAAACTAGTGAAAAAATAATAAGGCACAATACTGTGACTGGAACAATACACAAACAACCCACACACAGGAGACAAACTTATGATGATGTTTCAGTCCAACTCACACACTAGTTAATGGTCCAAGTTGGATTTAAACATTGTCACAAGCTTCGGTCTCCCATACATTGGTTATCTGTGTACTAATGAAAAAAATTCCACATCAGACAATACTCTTAATGCAATAGACTAGGATCAAATTAAAGTTAAAACTCTTATATTATATAAATACTGGTTATTAACCTGCATGTAACTGTGGGAATTAATGAATAATTCAGGATAATTCTGTAGTTTTCGCACACCAGGTATCGTAGAAAAAGACTAGTAATGTAATCCTACAGATTACATTACTAGTTATAATAATACTGATTACTCCCAAGTTGCAGTACTGAATAAACAATGCAGATTTACCATATTTTACAGCATCGAAGATGCTATTTTTTTCTCAAAATAAGTTTCGAAAATTTACCCAGCATCTTGGAGGCCAGAGTACCATTTATCTTTTTTTCCAAAATTTAGGCAATTAGAATTGGAGGGAGGGGGGCCTCCTCGACACTGGAGCATCTTGTTCGCTGTAAAATATGGTAGTTATTCTTTATAAATATAATTCCAGTACACCCAAGTATGATAATGTTCCTTGCACCAATGGATGCCATCCTGTGACATGTGTAACTGGTTTCCGGAGTTCTACCATCTTGAAGCCTGGCCTGAGGCTAGTTTGCACTAAACGTCTTACATCTACAACCTTGAAACTCAAACCCTCAATTCAAACAGTTTATCCTGTTCACAGGAAAAGTGCACCATCAATAAACGTACTTTGGAAATAGTGAATAAAATCAGCTGGGTCAGTTGATTCAGAACCAAAAGACAAAGTCCACTAGTTACAGAACTGTCCATAATTGTTACTATTTCGACAAAACAATTTCCATTACCTGCCACCCCCATTAATCCATTATAGGGATTAATGTAATGTGTACATACTGTGGTAAATATTAGGTAAACTGTTGTGCAAACTTATCCAGAATAAGTAACAATTTTAGGCACGACGAAACAGGTAGAGTTTGAACTCATGGTGAGGGAGTTGTAAAACCACACCAGTTTTGTGGTTTGTTACCCCTCAAGGGAGGTTCCTTGACATTGGTGAGAGGCTCTTGATCTAGGGAATTGGATCTATGCTCCAGTTCCCTGAATTAAGCCTGAATACCCTCCATCCCCCACATGCTCTGTATAATCCTACGGGTTTAGCGCTCCCCCATGATTATAATTATAATTGTGGTTTGTTTGTATTGACATTACTGTATTACGATTTCACGAGTCAAAGTGACAATCTTTTCTGATGTTATCTACCCAAAATCAGTATTTAGGCACTTATGGAGTCTTAAAGTACAAACAGTAATTTAAATGTATTTATGTAAAGCACTAAATCCACGTGGGTCATTCAGCACAAGTAGTGGAAACTCACTCCTCTATAAGTTTATATAGGTACGGGTACACATAAATACAATTATGACAATGTAAATTACATATAATAACCCAATAAAATCAGACAAAGTGACTTATTTCTATTGGGGTCCTTGTAATATCTTATTCAAACTTTAAAAATTAAAAGAGCTAAGTAACTTAACTGCATGAAAATCATTTACAATAAAAGGAGATACAATAGGAATAAAGTTAACTGAATTATTTACTTTAACATTAGAGCAATAGATTCATCCTCCCACAGTCAGGCTTTCTTTAAAGTAATTCATAAAAGATAGAGAAAAAAAGAAATTCAATGAAATAAGGCATTATATAAACAGTAACAACACTGGGCATGACAGGATACATGCAATGAATACACAGATAACCCACACGTAGGAGAAAGAAACTTATGACGATGTTTCATTTCAACTCGAACCACTAACTAGTCACAGTGTGTAACTACTTAATGGTCCAAGTTGGAATGAAATGTTGTCATAAGTTTCTTTCTCCTTAGTGCGGGCTATTTGTGTATTGTTCCAGTCACGGTATTGTGCCTTTTTGTTTTTCATACAATGAAATTATATTTATGACAGGACACACAAAACATCCGTTCTGATTTGTAGAAAACATACATTAATGTACTATTTTACCTTCCAAGCCTTAAAGCTAAGTGGGTCCACTATAGTTGGTTGTATTATCTCAGTGCCTGGGAATGCACCCCATGTTACAGCAACTGGCCGATGCTTATGACAGTTGCTGAAATCGGCAGAGCCCTGAAAGCAAACAGAGCCTTTAAAACTTAATTGGCTAATGTAAAAATTCAAGTGAACAGTTCTTACACTAGATGCATGTGAGGATAACATTTATGAAGAGATTCAGGGAAACTCATTAGCTAGAACTGAGTCCTCAAGAGTGAGAGTAGAATGTCTGTACTCTCTGAAGGAGGGGCTGGCAAGACAGCTGCTGGATGAATGATAGTGAATGCAGTTCTTTTTTTTTGGGGGGGGGGGGGGTTACCTGTCTTTGTGGGAAATGGCTAGTTCTTTGTCATTTTCTATAAAAAAGTAAATGCTCTGGGACTTCTGACTGTTACACAGATTTGTGTAACCTGTGTGGATCAGTCACAACAGCACAAATTAATAAAAATTATGCAAGAAGGAAACAGTGAGATTCAAATGAATGCAGAAATTAAATCAATTTAATTCTAACAGATGGTGCATAATTCAGCATGCATCAATGCTGAAAGAAAGACTGAGATCATTTTTCTTCAGTCAGAAATATTAATGATGTCTCTTCTTTCTCCTTCTTTCAACACACTGGCTATATCCCACCAAGGCAGGGTGGCACAAAAGGAAAAATGAAAGTTTCTCCTTTTAAATTTAGTAATATATATAGGAGAAGGGGTTACTAGCCCCTAGCTCCTGGCATTTTAGTTGCCTCTTATGACATGCATGGCTTACAGAGGAAGAATTCTGTTCCGCTTCCCCATGGAGATAAGAGGAAATAAACAAGAGCAAGAACTAGTAAGAAAATAGAAGAAAACCCAGAGGGGTGTGTATATATATGCTTGGTATAAACCTTGGTAATAAATACTTGAGTCCTGGAAATGGGAAGTACAATGCCTGCACTCTAAAGGAGGGGTTCAGGATATTAGCAGTTTGGAGGGATATGTTGTGTATCTTTATACATATATGCTTCTAAACTGTTGTGTTCTGAGTACCTCTGCAAGAACAGTGATTATGTGTGAGTGAGGTGAAAGTGTTGAATGATGATGAAAGTATTTTCTTTTTGGGAATTTTCTTTCTTTTTGGGTCACCCTGCTTCGGTGGGAGGCGGCTGACTTGTTAAAAAAAAAAAAAAGTTGATTTACAAAGATACGTAAGCAAACACTAATATATTTATTAAAAAAAGTTTCGGTCCTGGGGCCTTGATCACTTCTAACATAACTCTATGCCTATATATAATGTCTTTCTACCTCTGTATGTTAGAAGTGATCAAGGTCCCAGGACCGAAATGTTTTCTAATAAATATGTCACAGTGTTTGCTTACGTGTCTTTCTAAACCATATACAGTGGACCCCCGATTAACGATATTTTTTCATTCCAGAAGTATGTTCAGGTGCCAGTACTGACCGAATTTGTTCCCATAAGGAATATTGTGAAGTAGATTAGTCCATTTCAGACCCCCAAACATACACGTACAAACGCACTTACATAAATACACTTACATAATTGGTCGCATTGGGAGGTGATCGTTAAGCGGGGGTCCACTGTATATGCTTGTACATGCATGTGCAGTGTGACCTAAGTGTAAGTAGAAGTAGCAAGATGTACCTGAAATCTTGCATGTTTATGAGACAAAAAAGACACCAGCAATCCTACCATCACATAAAACAAATACAGGCTTCCGTTTTACACTCATTTGGCAGGACAGTAGTACCTCCCTGGCTGATTGCTGTCTACCAACCTACTACCTAGGTAATGATGTCTCTATGGTGAAATAATCAATGTAGAGTATAAATGGATGTGTATTACTTTAGAAAATATTAATCATAAAAAAGAAAAGTCATTCAGTTAATTAAAAGATAAGAAATTGAAATCTGTCTGGATTAAAAAAATCAATAAAGAATCAGAGTGCACAATCAAAAGAAGACAACACATGAATTAATCTATCAATTTTGTTTTTGTTTAAGTAATGCTACTAAGTCATTCACGACTAAATTCTTACAGGGATGCATAATTTTTACACAAAAGGTTACTTCTTGAATTTAATAAAAGCAAATTTTGCATCCAATATAGCGCATATATGATTATCTTTAGTTCTTGTTCTTCTTCATTTCCTCTAGTCTCCATGAAAAAGTGAGACAGAATGGTAAGAGGTGACTAAAATGCCAGGAACAAGGGACTAATAACCCCTTCTCGTGTATACATTACTAAATTTAAAAAGAAACACATTCATTTTTTCTTCTTATTATTATTTTTAGTAATCTTTACAGGAAAAGGGGTTACTAGCCCATTGTTCCCAGCATTTTAGTTGACTTTTACAACATGCATGGCTTACGGAGGAAAGATTCTTATTCCACTTCCCCATGGTATAAAAGGAAAAGTAATAAGACCAAGAACCATTAAGATAAAATCAAAGAAAACTCAGATGAGTGTGTATAAATAAACGTGTACATGTATGTGTAGTGTGACCTAAGTGTAAGTAGAAATAGCAAGACATACCTGTAATCTTGCATATTTATGAGACAGACAAAAGACACCAGCAATCCTACCATCATGTAAAACAATTACAGGCTTTCGTTTTACACTCACTTGGCAGGACGGTAGTACCTCCCTGGGTGGTTGCTGTCTACCAACCTACTACCTGACGATCTGTTGGAGTGTGAGCAGGGTAATATTTAGTGAAGGGATTCAGGGAAACCGGTTATTTTCATATAGTCGGACTTGAGTCCTGGAAATGGGAAGTACAATGCCTGCACTTTAATGGAGGGGTTTGGGATATTAGCAGTTTGGAGGGATATGTTGTGTATCTTTATATGTATATGCTTCTAAACTGTTGTATTCTGAGCACCTCTGCAAAAACAGTGATAATGTGTGAGTGTGGTGAAAGTGTTGAATGAGGAAAGTATTTTCTTTTTGGGGATTTTCTTTCTTTTTTGGGTCACCCTGCCTCGGTGGGAGACGACTGACTTGTTGAAAAAAAAAAAGAAACATTCATTTTTGTTTTTAAGTCACCCTGCCTTGGTGGGACATGGCTAGTTTGTTGAAAGAAAAATAGATTCTTTCAATGTTTAATGGGTGTCCATCTAAAAATGCAAAGAAAGCAGCTTTAAGAGTAGAAATGTTTTCCAGACTCGTAAAAAATATTCAAATACTTACAGATTTGTTTAAAATGTGGTAGTTGATCCTGGGGAAGAGAGGCAGAATGTTCAAGAGAGCATCAACATTCTCACGACAAGTAAAGAACTCCAAATAAGCCTTTTGATACACATAGCCACCAGGCATACCCCAGCCAACAACTGGATCCTCACTGCTTGCTCCATTGACATTGGGCTGCAATAATAATCATATATTAAAAAATATCTAAAACTCATTAAAAAACAAATTTAATTTGAAGAAAACTATACATATCTTTACATGAAAGCCACATGAATGAATCTTTGTCACATACTGTACGTACAGATAATATACCTGTGCTCGAGTTCTAAAACTTAAAAAAAAAAAAATGTGAAATAAGCAAAGTGTTACCATTGGCTGGGTTCTCTGACTTTGCCCACTGTTAATAACACATTACCCCTTAAACCTGTGTACATACATGTATGTGTACATGTGCGTGTATGTTTTTTTTTTTTTTTTTTTTTTTTTAACAAGTTGGCTGTCTCCCACCAAGGCAGGGTGACCCAAAAAGAAAGAAAATACTTTCATCATCATTCAACACTATCACCTCACTCATACATAATTCATGCCTGCATGAATAACTCATTATCATTGTGACCAGACAAACATGTAAATAGTTCATTACCACTCTAATTTGTTCAGCTATCAAAACTTTGCAGCCCAGTCCATGGACCCATTATGTACGTACCTCCGTAATTCTTTGACTACCACCTACAGGATGGGTTTGGGGTGCATAAAAAAGATATTAAACTAACTGGCTGGGATTTTCCATGACAGCATTATCGAGTTTTCTTTGATTGAACTTACAGTGAAGCATCACCTGGCAATCTGTCCTATTTTTCTCCACTTTAATGCTGCATTTGCAATATAGTTTCTCCATTTTTACAGTTTCTAATATACCTACTTACACTTTTGGTATTTCCTTCTTCATCCCTTCCAGTTTCTTATTTACACATGCTTGCTAAGAAAAGTCTCATTTTATGCAGGTCACATGGACCATCATGGACAGCACACACAAATTGTTAGTTGTGAGGGTATACAGTGTAAACACTGTTAATGGAAGTCAATAATATGAAGAAAATTTCAAGACACTATTTACAGAGCAAACTTTTATTTAAAGACAAAGTTTCATGTAGTGTCAACACATGATGCATGTGACACTTGCTTGTCACCCTGTAAAACTTTATTTTGCAAATGCATCTTCTTACCAAATTAGCCCTCCTGCTATGCCAAAACATACGTAGGTTGACAAGGATAAATTGTACAGACAGATGATGTACAGGACAGAGGGAATACAGTTAATGATGAAGGCAAGGAGCAACACACACAGTTCAGTGTGGCAGCTACTAACATACCTGAGAGTTGATGGTGAGGACTCCTCGCTTGTTGAAGTCAGCCAGATTCTCCTTGAGCAACGAGGTCTCGGAACTTAACTCATCATCATTCCATGGCACCTGATGATAATCAGGAGCAGAAAACAGTTAATATAAGGGAATAAGTATCATGATGGAAGAGCACTGATAGTGTTGCCTTACAAGAATCAGTACTGGGATCCATACTGTTCATTTTTTTTTTTTTTTAACATGTCAGCTGTCTCCCACAGAGGCAGGTTGCCTCTACTGTCCATAGTGTATATTAGTAACCTGACAACAGAAATACACTCTTACATAACCTGTTTGCAAATGATGCCAAAATAATAAAAAATACACAAAGACAACCTTTAGGAATCTTAAATAAATGGTTATGGAGTTTAACCCCAGCAAAAGCAAAGTTATGAATCTGGGAAGCATAGACAGGAGACTGAATACAGAGCTACATCTGAGAAAAAAAGTATCAAAAACGTCAAAAAGAACTGAGAAATATCCAAAACCATGAACCTGTCTCATGAAGTGCACAAAGTTTTTTTTTTTTTTACTTCAACAACCAACTGCCAAGGTAGGGTGACTCAAATGAGGAAGAACCATTCACTATCATTCATTTATATGTTGTGCCAGAAGTGTGCAGCCATCTTAATTCAGATTATCTTTCAACTACATCACCCCTCCTTCAAAGTGCAGGTACTGCACTTTCTACTTCCAGGACTCAAGTCCAGCTAACTGATTTCCCCAATTATCTTTATAAATGTTACCTTACTCATATTCCAATAGCATGTCCATTAGAAACCACTTGTATCCATTCACTCCTTCCTAACATGCTCACACAAATCTTCTGAATGTTCAAGCCCCCAAAACTCAAAGCCTCCTTTACCCCCCTCCCTCCAACCCTTCTTGGGACAACCCTTACTTTTTCTACCTTCCACCCCTGACTTGTACACTCTCTTCATCATCCTATCCTCCTCCATCCTTTCTACAAGCCTAAACCACCTCAACAACCCCTCCTCAACCCTTTGAATTATACCTTGGTGAATGCACACCACCTTTTAATTTTTACACTCAATTCTCTGCATGATATTCAAACCACACACTGCTCTCAAACATAACATCTCCACTGCTTTTAGCTTTCTTGTAATAACATTTAAAACCTATCCCTCACCCATATAAAGTGTTAGTACTACTATATTCTGATACGTTTCCTTTCTTTCCTCCCTAAATAAACCTTCTATAGATGCCTCAACACCACCCACTTTCTCCTTCCTCTATTTTAGGGTTCACTTTGTCTTTCATTTATCCATCTGCTGACATGTTCCTCTATACTCTCTGTCTCCAAGCAGACATTCAATCTACCACTGCTTAGAGTTTTTGGTACTCTGACTTTTTTGGGTTATCGTAGGTTCTCTACACATATGCTGTTATGTATGATAATCTATGTAATTGTATTTGTGTATACCCGAGTAAACTTAATCATCATCTTGCTCTTTTCTATGTTCACTTTTAATAGCTCTTGTTCTTTTTTATTTCTTCTATTGTCCATGGGGAAGTGGAAAAGAATCTTTCCTCCGTAAGCCATGCGTGTCGTATGAGGCGACTAAAATGCCGGGAGCAATGGGCTAGTAACCCCTTCTCCTGTATACATTTACTAAAAAAAGAGAAAAAGAAAAACTTTATAAAACTGGGTTGCTTAAATGTGCGTGGATGTAGTGCGGATGACAAGAAACAGATGATTGCTGATGTTATGAATGAAAAGAAGTTGGATGTCCTGGCCCTAAGCGAAACAAAGCTGAAGGGGGTAGGAGAGTTTCAGTGGGGGGAAATAAATGGGATTAAATCTGGAGTATCTGAGAGAGTTAGAGCAAAGGAAGGGGTAGCAGTAATGTTAAATGATCAGTTATGGAAGGAGAAAAGAGAATATGAATGTGTAAATTCAAGAATTATGTGGATTAAAGTAAAGGCTGGATGCGAGAAGTGGGTCATAATAAGCGTGTATGCACCGGGAGAAGAGAGGAATGCAGAGGAGAGAGAGAGATTTTGGGAGATGTTAAGTGAATGTATAGGAGCCTTTGAACCAAGTGAGAGAGTAATTGTGGTAGGGGACCTGAATGCTAAAGTAGGAGAAACTTTTAGAGAGGGTGTGGTAGGTAAGTTTGGGGTGCCAGGTGTAAATGATAATGGGAGCCCTTTGATTGAACTTTGTATAGAAAGGGGTTTAGTTATAGGTAATACATATTTTAAGAAAAAGAGGATAAATAAGTATACACGATATGATGTAGGGCGAAATGACAGTAGTTTGTTGGATTATGTATTGGTAGATAAAAGACTGTTGAGTAGACTTCAGGATGTACATGTTTATAGAGGGGCCACAGATATATCAGATCACTTTCTAGTTGTAGCTACACTGAGAGTAAAAGGTAGATGGGATACAAGGAGAATAGAAGCATCAGGGAAGAGAGAGGTGAAGGTTTATAAACTAAAAGAGGAGGCAGTTAGGGTAAGATATAAACAGCTATTGGAGGATAGATGGGCTAATGAGAGCATAGGCAATGGGGTCGAAGAGGTATGGGGTAGGTTTAAAAATGTAGTGTTAGAGTGTTCAGCAGAAGTTTGTGGTTACAGGAAAGTGGGTGCAGGAGGGAAGAGGAGCGATTGGTGGAATGATGATGTAAAGAGAGTAGTAAGGGAGAAAAAGTTAGCATATGAGAAGTTTTTACAAAGTAGAAGTGATGCAAGGAGGGAAGAGTATATGGAGAAAAAGAGAGAAGTTAAGAGAGTGGTGAAGCAATGTAAAAAGAGAGCAAATGAGAGAGTGGGTGAGATGTTATCAACAAATTTTGTTGAAAATAAGAAAAAGTTTTGGAGTGAGATTAACAAGTTAAGAAAGCCTAGAGAACAAATGGATTTGTCAGTTAAAAATAGGAGAGGAGAGTTATTAAATGGAGAGTTAGAGGTATTGGGAAGATGGAGGGAATATTTTGAGGAATTGTTAAATGTTGATGAAGATAGGGAAGCTGTGATTTCGTGTATAGGGCAAGGAGGAATAACATCTTGTAGGAGTGAGGAAGAGCCAGTTGTGAGTGTGGGGGAAGTTCGTGAGGCAGTAGGTAAAATGAAAGGGGGTAAGGCAGCCGGGATTGATGGGATAAAGATAGAAATGTTAAAAGCAGGTGGGGATATAGTTTTGGAGTGGTTGGTGCAATTATTTAATAAATGTATGGAAGAGGGTAAGGTACCTAGGGATTGGCAGAGAGCATGCATAGTTCCTTTGTATAAAGGCAAAGGGGATAAAAGAGAGTGCAAAAATTATAGGGGGATAAGTCTGTTGAGTGTACCTGGTAAAGTGTATGGTAGAGTTATAATTGAAAGAATTAAGAGTAAGACGGAGAATAGGATAGCAGATGAACAAGGAGGCTTTAGGAAAGGTAGGGGGTGTGTGGACCAGGTGTTTACAGTGAAACATATAAGTGAACAGTATTTAGATAAGGCTAAAGAGGTCTTTGTGGCATTTATGGATTTGGAAAAGGCGTATGACAGGGTGGATAGGGGGGCAATGTGGCAGATGTTGCAAGTGTATGGTGTAGGAGGTAGGTTACTGAAAGCAGTGAAGAGTTTTTACGAGGATAATGAGGCTCAAGTTAGAGTATGTAGGAAAGAGGGAAATTTTTTCCCAGTAAAAGTAGGCCTTAGACAAGGATGTGTGATGTCACCGTGGTTGTTTAATATATTTATAGATGGGGTTGTAAGAGAAGTAAATGCGAGGGTCTTGGCAAGAGGCGTGGAGTTAAAAGATAAAGAATCACACACAAAGTGGGAGTTGTCACAGCTGCTCTTTGCTGATGACACTGTGCTCTTGGGAGATTCTGAAGAGAAGTTGCAGAGATTGGTGGATGAATTTGGTAGGGTGTGCAAAAGAAGAAAATTAAAGGTGAATACAGGAAAGAGTAAGGTTATGAGGATAACAAAAAGATTAGGTGATGAAAGATTGAATATCAGATTGGAGGGAGAGAGTATGGAGGAGGTGAACGTATTCAGATATTTGGGAGTGGACGTGTCAGCGGATGGGTCTATGAAAGATGAGGTGAATCATAGAATTGATGAGGGAAAAAGAGTGAGTGGTGCACTTAGGAGTCTGTGGAGACAAAGAACTTTATCCATGGAGGCAAAGAGGGGAATGTATGAGAGTATAGTTTTACCAACGCTCTTATATGGGTGTGAAGCGTGGGTGATGAATGTTGCAGCGAGGAGAAGGCTGGAGGCAGTGGAGATGTCATGTCTGAGGGCAATGTGTGGTGTGAATATAATGCAGAGAATTCGTAGTTTGGAAGTTAGGAGGAGGTGCGGGATTACCAAAACTGTTGTCCAGAGGGCTGAGGAAGGGTTGTTGAGGTGGTTCGGACATGTAGAGAGAATGGAGCGAAACAGAATGACTTCAAGAGTGTATCAGTCTGTAGTGGAAGGAAGGTGGGGTAGGGGTCGGCCTAGGAAGGGTTGGAGGGAGGGGGTAAAGGAGGTTTTGTGTGCGAGGGGCTTGGACTTCCAGCAGGCATGCGTGAGCGTGTTTGATAGGAGTGAATGGAGACAAATGGTTTTTAATACTTGACGTGCTGTTGGAGTGTGAGCAAAGTAACATTTATGAAGGGATTCAGGGAAACCGGCAGGCCGGACTTGAGTCCTGGAGATGGGAAGTACAGTGCCTGCACTCTGAAGGAGGGGTGTTAATGTTGCAGTTTAAAAACTGTAGTGTAAAGCATCCTTCTGGCAAGACAGTGATGGAGTGAATGATGGTGAAAGTTTTTCTTTTTCGGGCCACCCTGCCTTGGTGGGAATCGGCCAGTGTGATAATAAAATAAAAAAAAAAAAAACTTTTAATACCTTTCTTGTAAATACCCTCCCAAATTTGCCTACCAACTTTGCAACTTACCTTTAGAATCCCCCCAAAAATTGTCATCAGCAAAGAGCAACCATGATAGTTCCAACTTTGTAAAAGATCCTACATCTTTTAATCCCACATCTCTTCCTGACACCCTAACATTCATACAACAAGCAAATTATACATTATTTTTTTTTTTTAACACATCGGCCATCTCCCACTGAGGCAGGGTGACCCCAAAAAAATAGAAAGCAACACTTTCACCATCATTCACACACAATCGCAGAGGCTCTCAGATATGAGAGGTCAGATGGCACTCCAAACAGCAAATATCCCAAACCCCTCCTTTAAGTTATATATATTCAAGTTTTACTCATACATTGCATTATATTTCAGGGTAGCATTCATAGCACTGTTATATGGTAAGCAGAAGATAACCCTACCTTAGTAACTTTCTTGCCAGTCTTGTTAGCAGTGCCAGTGACGTATGCATGGAACACGTCCCACACATCTTGTTCACACTCTAGAGATTCTCCCCACATAGTCAACAGCTGCTCCTTGGAACTTTTACTCTGCAAACCATAAATATTTTAGTATTTATTATGCCAATAACTACTATATTTATGTTTCATTGTATACATGTGGTGTTTCCTGCCTAAGAGGCAGGAAATTATAAACAAGCTTAGAAGTTATGTAAAATGAGTTTAGACTGTAGGTAAATACTGCACTTTTGTCTTACCAAGAATCAATAGCTTTGACACACATGAAAAATGTTAATTTCACTTGCAAAAATTCAATGAAAATTAGCCTGGACATCACAAAATTAATATAATTGAGCACCTCTTCATTATGTTAGATTTTGCATGGGTATGTGAGGTTCTAAAGTTATTTTGGGTGGTACGTTACAGCATCTGTGGAAAGAAAGGAGTCTATCTACAGAGGCAAAAAGTAAAATGCACCATAGTACAGCAGTAAGTAAGTAAGTAACTAAGTTTATTCAGGTATACACAAATACAGTTATATAGAATTATCATACATAGCAGCATATGTGTAGAGAACCTAGGATAACCCAAAAAAGTCAGACAGAGTGACTTATTTCCATTGGTACTAGCACTTTTATGTGGGTGTGAGGAATGGGGAATTAGGGCTATATCCATTCTCAGGTGAAACATCAACAAATGGAGTGCCTCCCCATGTATATAATAAACAAGTGTGAACAAAGTCAAATTTATGAAGGGATTATGGGAATCTAGGTAGTCAAACAAGAGTAATGGAGGTGGGAAGTGCAGTTCCTGCACTCTGAAGGAGAGGTGGGGATGTTACATATTTCTGACAAGATAGCTATGAGTGAATGTGTTTCCTCTTGGTCACCCTAATATAAAAAAATGACAATAGGAGTTTAAACTATTATTTTTTGTAAGCCTTATACCTATTTCAATGAAAAAATAAGATTATTTCATGTGAATTTTCCTTACAATAACTTCTTTTTTTTTTTTTAACAAGTCAGCCATCTCCCACCGAGGCAGGGTGACCCAAAAAGAAAGAAAATCCCCAAAAAGAAAATTACAATAACTATATTTTTTTTATTATCACACTGGCCGATTCCCACCAAGGCAGGGTGGCCCGAAAAAGAAAAACTTTCACCATCATTCACTCCATCACTGTCTTGCCAGAAGGGTGCTTTACACTACAGTTTTTAAACTGCAACATTAACACCCCTCCTTCAGAGTGCAGGCACTGTACTTCCCATCTCCAGGACTCAAGTCCGGCCTGCCGGTTTCCCTGAACCCCTTCATAAATGTTACCCTGCTCACACTCCAACAGCACATCAAGTATTAAAAACCATTTGTCTCCATTCACTCCTATCAAACACGCTCACGCATGCCTGCTGGAAGTCCAAGCCCCTCACAAACAAAACCTCCTTTACCCCCTCCCTCCAACCTTTCCTAGGCCGACCCCTACCCCGCCTTCCTTCCACTACAGACTGATACACTCTTGAAGTCACTCTGTTTCGCTCCATTCTCTCTACATGTCCGAACCACCTCAACAACCCTTCCTCAGCCCTCTGGACAACAGTTTTGGTAATCCCGCACCTCCTCCTAACTTCCAAACTATGAATTCTCTGCATTATATTCACACCACACATTGCCCTCAGGCATGACATCTCCACTGCCTCCAGCCTTCTCCTCGCTGAAACATTCATCACCCATGCTTCACACCCATATAAGAGCGTTGGTAAAACTATACTCTCATACATTCCCCTCTTTGCCTCCAAGGACAAAGTTCTTTGTCTCCACAGACTCCTAAGTGCACCGCTCACCCTTTTCCCCTCATCAATTCTATGATTCACCTCATCTTTCATAGACCCATCCGCTGACACGTCCACTCCCAAATATCTGAATACTTTCACCTCCTCCATACTCTCTCCCTCCAATCTGATATCCAATCTTTCATCACCTAATGATAATCTTTTTGTTATCCTCATAACCTTACTCTTTCCTGTATTCACTTTTAATTTTCTTCTTTTACATACCCTACCAAATAACTATAATATACAAATACTTATTACCCTCTTTTTCCCTGAAAAAAAAAAAACCCTGATTACCTCTTAGACAGTGTATAATCCTTGTAGGTTTAGTGCTTCCCCATGAATATATTATAAAAATATTCACTTACTGTAAGGTAAAAGAGATAGTAATCTTTCAGTTCTCCAAAAGCAGGAGACTCGGAACTGCCCCATCTTCCATTAGGAAATTCATCCCAATGTTGTGTTCTGTTAAGAAAATTAATATTAATTAATATTATCTAAAAATTTATAAATTGTTAAAACAAGATACTAGTTGCGGTGGAATCCTTTATTGGTACAACTTGTCGTGATTTTTTTTTTTTCAAGTAGTATTGTATATGTGAAAAACAGCTCAAATAATACAGAGTGTATTGAGGCCATTTTTTAACTGAGGTACTGCAAGCAACCTACCAGCCCATGTTAGGGCCACAGCCAACACAGTATTCTCATGCAACAGTAATCCAGCAAAGATGTTGCAATGATCGCTACAAATATCGTACATGACTGTACGAGGGCCTTTAAGTCACACAGCAGACCTAAGGATGCAGGAGTTTATAGTATTCCCTGAGAAGGATACAACAGTCTGCATTAGTGAAATAGCTTGAAGCTTACCTATTTCTCTACAGGATCACAAATATGCCTGAGGAATGGATAATACCAGTAATGCATGCTTGCATCACTGTAACTCATATTCTTGCTTAATGGCGTAAAATAGGTCCAGACTACAACAATGATCAGATTATTAACCCAAAGGACTAGTAACCCAAGATAGCTCAATGAAGTCATGTCATCGAACTGTCAGTTTTTTCCACTGGATTCCATAAATCCTCTTCCCCAGGATGTAACCCACACACCAGTCAGCTAACACTCAAGTACCTACTATTTACTACTAGGTGAACAGGGGCAGCAAGAATAAAGAAGAATGACCAAGTTATAAATAATAAAAGTAATAAAAGCTTACAGACACCATAAAACAAAACAGTGGCACGTTTCCTTTAGCAACCCTTATAATGCATATTGTTTTAGAATAAAGAAAAACTAATATGGGCAAGTAGGCTGGCTTGGTAGGCAACACACTCACCTCACACACTAAGTGCCCGTGGTTCAATTCCTTTCTGGGTGAAAATGTTGGGCATATTTCCTTACACCCATTATCTCTATTCACCTAGCAGTAAGTAGATACCTGGGTGTTAATTAATCAACTGTTGTGAGGGCATAAGACAGATGGTCCTCGATGACACACTGACTTTCTTTGGTTATTCTGGATGGCTAACCCTCTGGGTTAAGAATCCAAACAAATCTTATCTTGTTTTACACCTGAGCTTTGTACAATTTAAGCTGTTTGTGTTTTGTATCTTTTATTTTCACCTCAAGGTCCATGGGTGCAACACTGCATCAATAAAGGACTCCACTGTAACTGGTGTCCTTTATTTACCATTTGTCAGCATCCTGCCCCTAACTTCCAAAATTTGTGTTGCAATTAGCTTCCAGTAATTTTCAGGAAAACAAACCTTTTATATAACTACAGTCAAAATAATTTTAATCTTTCTAGGTAACGTATCTGACTGGTGATTGGCAGATAGAGGATCGAGCCTCTACCACTTCTTGTACTAAATAACTTACGTAAGTTTAAATCTTCATGAAAGCCAATAAAAAACAATCTTCTTTTCAAGAAACCGGCTGTATCCCACCAAGGCAGGATGGCCCAAAAGAAAAAACTAAAGTTTCTCATTTTAAATTTAGTAATATATACAGGAGAAGGGGTTACTAGCCCCTTGCTCCTTATTATTATTTACTATTATTATTATTTATTTATTATTTTTATGTATTACTAATAATAATAATTATAATACAGCCTCTCCTCAGTTAGCGACGTACTCATTTACCAATGCCTCGGACTTATGACGAGCTCTCTGAGCAGTATGCATACATAAATAATGTATATTAGAGCTGATTTCCTCTGTTCTGTTTATTACAATATACAGTACACTACTGTATAAACATTTAAGAATATACCAGAAATGTTATAAATGGTGCAAAGGTGACATTAAAACAATATCAAAGATGGGGGACGCAAACCCACTACCATTATAGTATGCATCTTAGCGACGAATTCATTTACAGACGTGGTCTTAGGAATGGAACTGCATCATTAAGTGAGAGGCTGTAATAATAATATTCTGTATTAGACTTGCTGTCTGAACATTTAAGGTATTCAGTACAATGGTGAGATATATACTATACTGGAATTTTTTGTGGTAAATCTGTAATCTAGAAATATCACATGCAAAATAAAACAATTCATCTAACCTGTAGACATATGCTTTTGGTCTGGAAGCCCAGAAAATGGGACGAACATCCTCTCCACTTCTTTTATGATTAGCAGCCATTTTCCAGGGCAGAGGTCTTCTAGGTGCTGCAGCCCAGAGTCCCAGCTGCTTCAGGATAGCTGTAGTTGCTACCTCTCTAAACGTGGGATAATGTAACAGTTTTAGAAATCAGTAAAATTTTTTGTAATGTGAAGTCCAGTTAGTCACACTTAAGTCCTGGAGGTGGGAAGTGCAGTGCCTGCACTCTACAGTAGGGGTCAGAATGTTGCAGTCCTGGAGGTAGGAAGTATAATGTCTTCATTCTAGAGGAAGGGTGAGGATGTTGCAGTCCTAGAGGTGGGAAATACAGTACCTGCACTGTACAGCAGCAGTATGGATGTTTTACACACACATGCATACATGCACACATAATAAAGCTCATGGAGCAGGGAGAGAGAGGACCTAGTAGCAATCAGGCAGGGCCAGGAGCTATGTCTTGACCCCTGCAACCACAAATAGGCAAGTACAAATAGGTGAGTACATATGTATCAGGGGTGAGAGGGGTAACATTTATGAAGGGGAACACAGTTACAAAGGGTAAGACTGCACCAAATAAAATATGTCAGAAGTTAGAAATTAATGTCACTGTTTGTTAATGTAAACTTTAAGACTAAATGGTGAGGATGATTAACTTGCTACATTTTCATGATTTTTATTATTTTTTTTATTATCACACTGGCCGATTCCCACCAAGGCAGGGTGGCCCGAAAAAGAAAAACTTTCACCATCATTCACTCCATCACTGTCTTGCCAGAAGGGTGCTTTACACTACAGTTTTTAAACTGCAACATTAATAAACATGATATAAACATGAAAAATTTGTAAATAGGAATCTACATATCCAGTTTTGGTACTTACAATACACAAGTTGATATACCTGTTCAAGGTGTAAAAGTGAACACCAGGAGCCATTTCTGCATCAAACAACTCTTTAATAAGCATACATGTTTGATGAATTCCATAATTTCTTATTGCTTCATCATTGTCCTTCAGAGGAGCCACAAAATCCATGATATCCTGAGGAACATCAAGTTTGGAGAGTTTGACAATGTGTCGTAGAGAGTCGTAACTCTGGATGGGCATGATGCCAGGAATTATAGGGCAGTTTATGCCAACTGCTTTACAGTCTCTGACAAATTTGATGAATGTCTGTGCCTTGAAGAACAGCTGTGTGATGATAAAGTTAGCACCTGCATCTACCTGCAACAATTAATTTATATAAATTCAGCAAAGTACCATAAGTAAAGTCAAATTTATTCTCCTTGAAACATAGTATTACATTATATATTAGTGCTTAGTTATCATTATAATAATATTATATACAGCCTCTCCACACTTAATGACGGAGTTCCGTTCCTGAGACTACATCGTTAGACGAATTCGTCGCTAAGTGAGGAGCTTACTATAATGGTGGTAAGTGTGGCAACCATCTTTGATATTGTTTTAATGTCACCTCTGCACCATTTATAACATTTCTGGTATATTTTTAAATGTTTATACAGTAGTGTACTGTATACTGAAATAAACAGAACAGAGGAACTCAGCTCTAATATACATTATATAGGTATGAATACTGGTCAGAGAGCCCATCGTAAGTTTGAGGCGTCAGTAAACGAGTACGTCGCTAAGTGAGGAGAGGCTGTATTAGTGCTTAATGATTATAATAATAAAAATAAGAAGAATATATTATATTCTAGTTTATCATACAGTTTGTCAGAGTATAATTTGATCAGACTTAAGATTAAACATTTTTTTTTTTTCAACACTTTCACCATCACTCATACATAATCACTGTCTGTGCAGAGGTGCTCAGATATAACAGCTTAGATGTCCCTCCAAACTGCCAAAATCCCAAACCCCTCCTTTACAGTGCAGGCATTGTACTTCCCACTTCCGGGACTCAAGTCCAACTAACCAGTTTCCCTGAGTCCCTTCACAAAATATTACCCTGCTCACATTCCAACAGTTCATCAGGTCCCAAAAACCATTTGTCTCCATTCATTCCTATCTAACACATACATGCCATAAAAAAGCTTGTATTCAATTAGGTGAATTACATAAATGCTTAGAATAATTTAAATAGGTTATACAGTAGTCCCCCAAATTTGAAGGGATTATGTCCCAAGACCACCCACAAATTTAGAAAACCATGAATTCTGGACGCAGTTAAAAAAATGACTATTTTTATAGTTTAAACCCTAAATATGCCCCGAAAACACTTTAATTAAATTTCAAACTCAGCGTCATACATCAATTATCTCATTAAGTATTGCCCCCATGACATTCTAACATCTGGAAATCAGCCCTGAATGATAAATGAGGTATGTCTATATACAATAATCTTCTTTAGTAATGTATACAGGAGAAGGGGTTACTAGCCCCTTGCTCCCGGCATTTTAGTCACCTCTTATGACACGCATGGCTTACAGAGGAATATTCTGTTTCACTTCCCCATGGAGAATGTACATTAATAATGTATATAAAATATAATGAATTGGAGGACTGTTATATGTAATAAGAGTGGAGAACATGTGAGGAAATTTGTACAAGATAGGCGACTTTTACAGTATTAATAAAATGAGGTTTATGCTATATTATAACAGATAAGTGATCAATCTGAAGTAAAAATCAGCTTTAAACGAAAAAATATTAAACTGTTTCAGTAAATTCTTATCTACTGCAAACCCACTAAAGAAAAAGATTTTAGAATTTTTTTACTGCTCACACATCCATTCCTCAGTAAGAGAAATAAGTAATGCCAACCTTCTCCTTGAGATACTTTATATCATCTTCGTAAGACGTGGCTTCAGGATGACCCATGGGGTAGGCAGCAACGCAGATTACAAAATAATCACCGAACTCCTTTCTGATGTGCCTGACTAGATCTGATGCATAATTAAACCCATCCTCAGGTGGGACCCAATCCTCAGCACCATGTGGAGGATCTGAAAAAGTAAAATACTGTACAGTACACGACTTTCTCTACTTTATTATCACATCAGCCATTTCCCCATCAAAATAGGATGGACCCAAGAAAAGATATTCATTCAGTAACTGTGACACCTCATTCTAATGGACTAATAGGGAGGAGTGTTTGCTAAAGCTAAATGTCTATTAAATCTAAATTATGAGAATATTTTTCCACTATAGTGCCAGAAATGGACAATATGCAGATTAAATGAACTAAGGCCATTATGTATATTCAAAAATAAATTTACCCAGTGGACTGCAACATTAATGGATAATTCTGGCTTTAACAGTCTATTAAATTTAGAATTGTCTGCAAAAACTATGGATTATTCTGACTTGACAAAGACCACTAAATATGAAATTTATTTGCCCTGTGGACCATAACAATAATAGACAATCCCGAATTTAACAGACTGTCTGTTGCTTCCAAATGTTGTCCAGCCACAGATTTTGTTTGTTTTATCCCAAATCCCCTATACCGAGGTTTTGCTGTAGTGTGTGATATCCTAGTTCAAATAACCCTCTGAATTACACCACTTTTGCTGCTAGTTTATCCCTGAATTTTTTTTTTTTTTTTTTTAACAAGTCGGCCGTCTCCCACCGAGGCAGGGTGACCCAAAAAAGAAAGAAAATCCCCAAAAAGAAAATACTTTCATCATCATTCAACTCTTTCACCTCACTCGCACATAATCACTGTTTTTGCAGAGGTGCTCAGAACACAACAGCTTAGAAGCAAATACGTATAAAGATACACAACATATCCCTCCAAACTGTCAATATCCCGAACCCCTCCTTTAGAGTGCAAGCATTGTACTTCCCATTTCCAGGACTCAAGTCCAGCTATATAAAAATAACTGGTTTCCCTGAATCCCTTCACTAAATATTACCCTGCTCACACTCCAACGGATCGTCAGGTCCCAAATACCATTCGTCTCCATTCACTCCTATCAAACACGCTCACGCACGCCTGCTGGAAGTCCAAGCCTCCCTTACCCCTTCCTTCCAACCTTTTCGAGGACGACTCCTACCCCGCCTTCCTTCCCCTACAGATTTAAATGCTCTCCATGTCATTCTATTTGATCCATTCTCACTAAATGACCAAACCACCTCAACAAACCCTCTTCAGCCCTCTGACTAATACTTTTATTAACTCCACACCTTCTCCTAATTTCCACACTCCGAATTTTCTGCATAATATTTACATCACACATTGCCCATCAAAAGCTATGGCTAGAAAATTTAAGATAAAAAGAGATGCTGTAGAGGAAATTGAAACAAATACTGTACTATTTAGTATCTGTGCACATCTGTGTAATCACTGTTTGTGTCACTGTGGAAGACATCATTGACACTGAAAGTTATGAGTTGGGACTCAACCCCTATGAAATGCTGCACAAACTCTAGATTTTCAAGTTTTTTTAAACACTGGCCATCTTCCATTGAGGAAGGATGACAGAAAAAAAAAAACACATTCACAATCATTCACTCAACAGCAGTCTTGCCAGAAGTACAAAGACATCATAATTCAAATGATCCTCTGAATCATAACATTCCCACCCCTTCTTCAGCACAGAGACTGTGCTAATCACTTGCAGGACTCAAGTTCAGCTAACCAGTTTCCCTAAATCCCTTCATATTACCTTCCTCACACAAGCCTCTTGGATGCACAAGGCCCTGGCACTCAAAAATCTCCATCTCCTTCCTTCAACCATTCCTGGGATGACCACCACCTCCATCCTCCCACTCTTGATATATACACCCTCTTAACAGTTTCATATACAGTGGCAAATTAAATACGATCAATAACCATTAAAATCAACGTCTCCACACCATAGTCTGAAGCAAAGTACATAAAATAAAGTTAACTAATAGATCTGCTGTAAATTTATATCTTAAGTCTGAGGTTCATGGACCCAGCATCATCCAACAACAAATTTAAGAATATGATGATCACTTTTAAATTAATGTTGTATTAGGATTTCCCTGGCGAAATAATAAATACCGTATTTCAAAAGTTCACAAAAGAAGATGTGTACTGGTTTGAGTGAATGGTGTTGCAAACAATGACCAGTTGCTATCAATAAAGAGACAACTTACCCCCTCTCAGAGCTAAGATGTTGCGGATTCCAATGTCTTTAGCTCGCTTCAAGTGTTTAGTGATCTCCGTCTTGGTCATACTACAACAGGTCATATGTAGCATTGTCTCCAGACCACAGTAGTTCAGTGCAGCACCTGGATACAAGTGACACATCTTAAACAAAAATTTTCATGTAACAGCACAGTAATACAATACAATAAGTCAAATAATTCTCTTTACATGACTTTACTTTAACAAGCACAAGTATGAATGATGGTGAAAGTGTTTCTTTTTCAGGTCACCCTGCCTCAGTGGTAGACAGCCAGCATATTAGACAAAAAGTACTAGGAAATAATTTTTTTATTAACACACTGGCCGATTCCCACCAAGGTAGGGTGGCCCGAAAAAGAAAAACTTTCACCATCATTCACTCCATCACTGTCTTGCCAGAAGGGTGCTTTACACTACAGTTTTTAAACTGCAACATTAACACCCCTCCTTCAGAGTGCAGGCACTGTACTTCCCATCTCCAGGACTCAAGTCCGGCCTGCCGGTTTCCCTGAATCCCTTCATAAATGTTACTTTGCTCACACTCCAACAGCACGTCAAGTACAGTATTAAAAACCATTTGTCTCCATTCACTCCTATCAAACACGCTCATGCATGCCTGCTGGAAGTCCAAGCCCCTCGCACACAAAATCTCCTTTACTCCCTCCCTCCAACCTTTCCTAGGCCGACCCCTACCCCGCCTTCCTTCCACTACAGACTGATACACTCTTGAAGTCATTCTGTTTCGCTCCATTCTCTCTACATGTCCGAACCACCTCAATAACCCTTCCTCAGCCCTCTGAACAACAGTTTTGGCAATGCCGCACCTCCTCCTAACTTCCAAACTACGAATTCTCTGCATTACATTCACACCACACATTGCCCTCAGACATGACAACTCCACTGCCTCCAGCCTTCTCCTCGCTGCATCATTCATCACGCATGCTTCACACCCATATAAGAGAGTTGGTAAAACTATACTCTCATACATTCCCCTCTTTGCCTCCAAGGACAAAGTTCTTTGTCTCCACAGACTCCTAAGTGCACCGCTCACCCTTTTCCCCTCATCAATTCTATGATTCACCTCATCTTTCATAGACCCATCCGCTGACACGTCCACTCCCAAATATCTGAATACATTCACCTCCTCCATACTCTCTCCCTCCAATCTGATATCCAATCTTTCATCACCTAATCTTTTTGTTATCCTCATAACCTTACTCTTTCCTGTATTCACTTTTAATTTTCTTCTTTTGCATACCCTACCAAATTCATCCACCAACCTCTGCAACTTCTCTTCAGAATCTCCCAAGAGCACAGTGTCATCAGCAAAGAGGAACTGTGACAACTCCCACTTTATGTATGATTCTTTATCTTTTAACTCCACGCCTCTTGCCAAGACCCTCGCATTTACTTCTCTTACAACCCCATCTATAAATATGTTAAACAACCACGGTGACATCACACATCCTTGTCTAAGGCCTACTTTTACGGGGAAATAATCTCCCTCTTTCCTACATACTCTAACTTGAGCCTCACTATCTTTGTAAAAAGTCTTCACTGCTTTCAGTAACCTACCTCCTACACCATACACCTGCAACATCTACTAGGAAATAAATTATCTACAATTAACTCAGCAAGCATAAGTGATACATTCATCTCTTGGCTTCCTAAGAGTGGTATGCAACTCTGGGTTCAGTCTTTGCACTAGTCTTGTCATTCTAGGTTTGTAGACTCACTAACGATATAACATTCCTCAACTGTTTTCATACAACTTGTCAGTATTTTTCAATTTGTTTTTTAGAATATAAATGAATCTTTAGTACAATAAAGTACTGTAATGGTTGGAATGAATCTAATGGTTTCTCAAAGAGGAAACATACTCACTGTTATTCATTCAATCACTGTCTTTCCAGAAGTGTGCTGATATCACAGCTCAGATGACCTTCTGAACTTCAACATCCTCAATTTAAGACAACTTGTACAACACAAAATTTGCAAACACTGACAACAAGCTTATGAAGGGTGACAAAGGTTGCCATACCTGCTATGGTCAAAGAAGAAGTTTCTGTGTCTCCGCCAGGATTGCCAGCCGGGTGCCATGTGACATCACAGAAAAGTGGACCACCTTCACGCATGCGATCAAACCTTATTTAAATTAGACATTAACAAGTTAGGTAAACTTATTTTTCATCCATTTTTAAACAATAAATGCAATCAAACCTTATTTAAATTAGACTTGGTAGTACTACAGGGCAGATCAAGATGTTAAATTTTCCCTTTCCAAATTTCAACATAGATTAAAAACGTTCCACCATGGTATTATGAGTTAGTCTTCATGCCTAAGTACAGTGTGAGGTCATACTTGTATTACTTACTATGTTTAAGAAAACTCCCTGGTATTAAGAGCTAAATATATATTTCTTCAACTTTTTCAACATACCAGCCGTATCCCACCGAGGCGGGGTGGCCCAAAAGAAAAAACTAAAGTTTCTCTTTTTAAATTTAGTAATATATACAGGAGAAGGGATTACTAGCCCCTTGCTCCCGGCATTTTAGTCGCCTCTTACAACACGCATGGCTTACGGAGGAAGAATTCTGTTCCACTTCCCCATGGAGGTAAGAGGAAATAAACAAGAACAAGAACTAGAAAGAAAATAGAAGAAAACCCAGAGGGGTGTGTGTGTATATATATATGCTTGTACATGTATGTGTAGTGTGACCTAAATGCAAGTAGAAGTAGCAAGACATACCTGAAATCTTGCATGTTTATGAGACAGACAAAAGACACCAGCAATCCTACCATCATGTAAAACAATTACAGGCTTTCGTTGTACACTCACTTGGCAGGACGGTAGTACCTCCCTGGGTGGTTGCTGTTTACCAACCTACTACCTAATATATATGTATACGTATATATACCTTGATTGCACTGCAACTGAGATATACTGTATATATTATATAACCTAACGTAATATTACCCCAGTCTAGCCTGTCTCCACTGCACAACTTGATAAAAAATAAAAGAATTTACATACTGGTAGTAAATGATACTCTATTTTGCCTATTATCACCTAAATAAACACTGCACAACAAATAACTTTTTCCCATGGAAAAGATAACATGGTTGTTAAGTTTTAATATAAATATTAACAGATTTCTGTCCCAGGAAAGAGAACATAATGATCTTTTATTTAACCCGTAAACGGTCCAAACGTATATGTACATTTTTTCAACATTTGAAAGTACGTAAAAAAAGTAGATCTTCTTTTTGTTTTTTTACATTTGAAAATGTGTAAAAAAACTTTGAACTACTTTTTTTTGTTATATTTGAAAATATGTAAAAAAAACGTAGATCTACTTTTGTAGCACTACACATGTGAACATAGATCTGCTTGGACCGTTTACGGGTTAATAAAAGTATCTCTCACCTGGCCAGCAAGTTGACAGCACCACCTTTTGTTCTTGGAGGGAAGAATTCAAGTGAAAAGAACTTGTCATTTGACTCAATGCGACTCTGAATCTTCTCGCTAAGGCTGTGATATCCTGTGAGATATTCTGGCATGTTATAAAGATGGGCATCATCATCTGCGTGAGAATGATCTGAAAAAAAAAATTAAAACAGTTGCAATCAAAATTTTAAAAAAATCTCTGATGACCACATAATGTTTCTCTAGATGCAGGAGGTTCCTGTGTACAAATAACTTAAGTCATATATGGAAATAAGTCACTTCGACTTTTGGGTTATCCCACGTAATTTATACACGTTAAACTATGACTGATAACTGGACTTATATGCATGTGCCTCCACCTAAATAAACTAACTTCCTTACTTTACTTTATTTTACTTTACTCTCTTCCAAACAAATAAATTTTAACAACTGGTTACTCAGTACAAATATGTTGAACATAGTCATCCTTAAACAGTACTATTATCTTCTGTATAATGTCATTCCTCAATATTACAGACTAATAGGGAGAAGGCTGAAAATGGCAATTTTCATGGATAAAGAGATTGTTTTGCTGTGATAATAACAATATTGGACAATTCAAAATCCAATACACTTTGTCCATTGCTCACAAACCAATTGACTCAGTGGATTTTGTTCTGAAGTTCTTTACAGAAAGGTCCATTATTTCGAGGGTATAACAACTTGCTTGCAAAACATCAAACATACAATTTATGAGGAACCAACTGTATTCTATTTATTATAATAAAGAAACTTACAACGAAATTTCCGTCCAACTTGGACCGAAGTCGAGCCAAAACATCGTCAGAAGTTTCTTTCACCTATGCGCAGGTTATTTGTGTATTGCTCCAGCCATGGTACTGTGTCATTTTATACCTTACTTGAAACATTTTATACACAGTAATACAGCCTTTCCTCAATGATGTACTTGTTTACCGACAACTCAGACTTACGACAGTCTCTCTGACCAGTATGCATACCTAAATAATGTATATTAGAGCTGATTTCCTCTATTCATTTTATTACAATATACAGCACACTACTGTGTAAACATTTAAAAATACAGTGGACCCCTGGTATACGATATTAATCCGTTCCTGAGAGCTCATCGTATGCCAAAATTATCGAAGGCGAATTAATTTTCCCCATAAGAAATAATGGAAATCAAATTAATCCGTGCAAGACACCCAAAAGTACTATGAAAAAAAAAGTTTTACCACATGAAATATTAAGTTTAATGCACACAAACTGAAGAAGACATGCACAGTTAGTAGTACTCTACTAACAATAGAATACATGACACTTACCTTTAATGAAGATCTGGTGATGATTGATGGGATGGGAGGAGGGGAGAGTTTCGAAGTTGTTAATATTTAGGACTTGAGGTAGCAAGTCCTTTTCCGGGGTTACTTCCCTTCTTCTTTTAATGCCACTAGGACCAGCTTGAGAGTCACTGGACCTCTGTCGCACAACAAATCTGTCCATAGAGCTCTGTACCTCCCGTCCCTTTAAGATTTGTCTAAAATGGGCCACAACATTGTCACTGTAATAGTCACCAGCACGGCTTGCAATAGCTGTGTTAGGGTGATTTTCATCCATAAAGGTTTGCAGTTCAACCCACTTTGCACACATTTCCTTAATTTTTGAAGTAGGCACAATGGATTCCACAACTGGCATAGGCTTCTCAGGGTTAGCCCCAAACCCTTCAAAATCTTTCTTAACTTCCATACTAATTCTCACCCTTTTTACCACAGGGTTGGCACTAGAAGCTTTCTTGGGGCCCATGGTGACTTATTTTGCAGAAACAAGCACCAAAAACACTGTGATAATATGGAATGTACCGAATGTATGCTTAGATGCGAGCACACTGGCTGGCTTGTAAACACTGGCACGCACAGGGCAGTTCAGGCCTCACGTGGGCGCATCCTGGACGAATCGCGTGTGGCGGGTTTTTTAACGAGTGGCGAGGCAAAATTTTTGCGTTAAAATGTATCGTACAGTGGACCCCCGCATAACGATTTTAATCCGTGCAAGAGGGGTAATTGTTATGCGAAATAATCGGTATGCGAATGAATTTTCCCCATAAGAAATAATGGAAATCAAATTAATCCGTGCAAGACACCCAAAAGTATGAAAAAAAAATTTTTACCACATGAAATATACATTTTCCCACACACAAAGAGAAGGATACATGCACAATAGTAGAGTAGTACATGCACAGTATATATTGTGCATGTACTAGTCTACTAAATGAAGAATAAATGACACTTACCTTTATTGAAGATGCAGTAATGACTGATGAGACACTGTCCTGGGAGTGCCTTTTCCTCCTGAGTACTGTAGGTCCTGTTTGGCATTTTCTTCCAGAACAGGCCTTATCACACTGTGTATGCCACTACGATTCTTAAATCTCTCAAACCAACCTTTGCTGGCTTTAAATTCACCAATATGAGCACTAGTTCCAGGCATTTTTCCCTGTTCACCTGGGTGTTAGTCGACTTGTGTGGGTTGCATCCTGGGAGACAAGATTAAGGACCCCAATGGAAATAAGTTAGACAGTCTTCGATGACACTGACTTTTTTGGGTTATCCTGGGTGGCAAATCCTCTGGGGTTAATTGTTTCTTGGTATTCTCAATAAGCCACACCAACAACGGTGCTACAGCAGCAGCAGCAGCAGCTGACAGTGGTACAGCAGCAACAGACGATGCTACAGCAGCAGCAGACGATGCTACAGCAGCAGCAGACGATGCTACAGCAGCAGCAGACGATGCTACAGCAGCAGCAGCAGCTGACGGTGGTACAGCAGCAACAGACGATGCTACAGCAGCAGCAGACGATGCTACAGCAGCAGCAGCAGCTGACGGTGGTACAGCAGCAACAGACGATGCTACAGCAGCAACAGACGATGTTACAGCAGCAGCAGACGATGCTACAGCAGCAGCAGCAGCTGACAGTGCAGCAGCAGCAGCAGCTGTACCACCAATAGTAGCGATGGTTGATTGGGGTTTATTATACAACCTGGCCAGCTCGGAGACACGCACTCCACTTTCATACTTATCAATGATCTTTTTCTTCATCTCTATTGTAATTCTCACCCTTATTGCTGTAGGGTTGGCACTAGAAGCTTTCTTGGGGCCCATGGTCACTTATTTTCCAGAAAAAGCACCGAAAACACTGTAATAATACGAAATATTCCGATTGTATGCTTGGATGTTACCGCGGAGGCTGGCTGGTAAACAATGCCACCGGCGGAACATGTGAGCGTGGCTCAGGCCGCACACTGGACGCGTCTCGGACGAAAATCGGTGAGCGGGTTTTTAAGCGGTATGTGAGGCAAAATTTTTGCGATTAAAACAAGCGGTATGCGGATTAATCGCTATGTGATGCCATCGTTATGCGGGGGTCCACTGTATACCGGATTTAACGTATACCAATGCCATTGTATGCCAGGGGTCCACTGTATACTAAAAATGTTATAAATGGTGCAAAGGTGACATTAAAACAATATCGAAGATGGCTGACACAAACCCACTACTATTACAGTATGCTCCTTGCTTAGTGACAAATTCATTTACTGACATGATCTTAGGAACAGAACTCCATCGTTAAGTGAGGAGAGGCTGTAATACCTTACTTGAAACATTTATTCTCTATATGCAAATGTATTACAGCAGCTTTACCAAGTATTCATATTATGGCTATTCTATAAAATAACACCATTGTTCTTACCACTTTCTGAATTCAAATGCTCCCTCTGGTTAAGGAATTCTTTTAAAATGGGAAGTGCAGTAGGTGTTCCAGGTGACGGCAGAGCCGCGGGTCCCTCCTTCACCATGATGCTTGCTTAAACACTGCTTTCTCTATCTGAAATTTTTTTCAATTCTGTTAGTTTATAAAATATATATTCTACAGCAGATGTATTGAGTAATTACCCATTACAATTGCCTATCTGTAGCTACCAAAGCAGAGCTATGCTCAGTTGGCAGCACTCTTGTCGTACACACACCGAGTGTCTATGGTTCAATTCCTGACGTGGGTGAAAATGTTGGGCATGTTTCTTTACACCTGCAGTCCCTATTCACCTAATGGTAAGTAGGTACCTGGATGTTAGTCAAATGGTATGGATGGCATCCTGGGTGACAAGATTAAAGGACCCCATTGGAAATAAGGCAGACAGTCCTCGAGGACACACCGACTTTCTTGGGTTATCTTGAATGGCTAACCCTCCTTACTCTGGGTTAAAAATCCAAACAAATCTTAGGGTGTCCAGACTTCAATAGTTTGTGTATCAATAATTTTTTGTAAATTCCCAATGGTTGAAGCGCTTACATCCCCCTGGAAATTTAAAATGTACTGTTTATTGAAAGATTTATATTACATGGGATTACTGCTATACTGTGTGGTGTTACCTGGAGTATACCTGGAGGGTATTATGAGGGTGAATGCCCCTGTGACCTAGTCCATGACCAGGCCTCCAATAATTATGTGGTGTTATTGCTATATAGTATGTTATTGTTATATTGTGTGGTGACATCTAAAAAAAAAAAAAAAGTTTAAGCATGATAATTGAAGTCTGGAGAATTGTGTATCTCTCTTGACATAATGTTTTTGAACAATCAGGACTACAAAACTTGGAACACATGCATGACTCCTGCCAGCCAAGCAGCAGTCACTTCAAAAAAAAAAAAAAAAAATTGACCATGATGACAAGCAATGAATTTGTAACATAAGTTCACAGCGCAAATTTCATACCAGCAGCTGTGGGTCCGTCAGCAAGGAGGGAAGATAAAGTGAGGGCGTTAGAGCGGCTACAACATCGGAGGTAAATTCTGCGTGCTTATTGATAGACAGAACAGTCTAACAGACTGAGGCGAACTGAAATTGGAACCCGACAATTCTCAGAGTGGAACTGGGCGCCTCTCCATGAGATACTGGTGAGTGAGACAAGTGTGCCCGATGCGAAGACGGGAGAGCGTAGCCTCCCAACCTCAGCATCGATGATAAGAAGACCAGGAACCTAAATTTGGCTTGATGGAATATAATTTGTTATGAGTCATTCCTTCAGGCTTAATTCAGGGAACTGGAGCACAGATCCAATTCCTAGATCAAGAGCCCCTCACCAGCGTCAAGGTACCTCCCTTGACCTGGAGTTTACCTGGAGAGAGTTCCGGGGGAGTTCCGAGGGGAGTTCGTTTAAAAATATAACATTTGTACAGAGTCTGGGAATCCAGGTCCAGCTCCTTGGATCAAGAACCCTCAGCCACTGCAAGGAACCTCCCTTGAGAGGTCCATTATTATTATTATAATCAAGGGGGAAGCGCTAAACCCGGAGGATTATACAGCACCTGGGGGGGGATGTGGAAGGCATTCAGGCTTAATTCGGGGAACTGGAGCACAGATCCAATTCCCTAAATCAAGAGCCCCTGACCAACATCAAGGAACCTTCCTTGAGGGGTTGAGAGGTACAGCAGGATTAAATATTACATCCACTGGGAAGCACTAAACCCATGTGGCTCATACAGCGCCTGAAGGAATGAGCTAATCTGGTTCGATCTAAGGAAGAGGAGCCCAACTCCTTGGATCAAGAGCCCCTCACCGGCTACACCTCAAATAAACCTACTTATATAACTCTTGCACCTCAATGGAAGGTAAATATTGCACTGTAAACCAACATAACTTTGTAACTATTGTTCATAATTACATGGATTATTTTTTCTACATTTAACTTTATTAATTAAAATTTTTACCAAATTCTGAAGTTCGTGCTGGTCATTTTTTAATACAATTAATATTACATTTTTTCTAGGAAATATGCACTATTAAGCTAGTATTACAACTAATGCACCTTATTGTGAAGTAAACTTATCATTAATATGGAAAAATATTAAAAAACTAATATATTCTAGCTACTTAAAAAATATTTAAAACTCCAACCTGTGTTCTAGCCATTTAAATAGATGACTGTGTTCGGAACTGTCAACAAGAACCATAAACACTATCTTATCTTATTTATCTTATTTTAATTAAGAATATGAACCAAAATATATACAGTTGTTTCAAGTAATTACTTTCCAAAACAACCGTCAAGGTATATTACTATATATAATTTTATAAATACTAAAGCACACGTTAGAACACAGTTCTAATGTAAAGTAAACAATGTCTCGCTGCCAAACATACGATGTTGGTAGTAGTGGGAGTAGTAGCAGGAGTAGTAGTAGTAGTAGCAGCAGGAGTAGTAGTAGTAGCAGGAGTAGTAGTAGTAGCAGCAGCAGGAGTAGTAGTAAGAGTAGCAGGAGTAGTAGTACTAGCAGTAGTAGTAATAGCAGGAGTAGTAGTAGCAGGAGTAGTAGTAGCAGGAGTAGTAGTAGAAGCAGTAGTAGTAGTAAGGGTAGCAGTAGTAATAGAGTAGTAGTAGTAGTAGTAGCAGGAGTAGTAGTAAGAGTAGTAGTAGTAAGAGTAGCAGGAGTAGTAGTAAGAGTAGTAGCAGGAGTAGTAGTAAGAGTAGTAGTAGTAAGAGTAGCAGGAGTAGTAGTAAGAGTAGCAGTAGTAATAGCAAGAGTAGCAGTAGTAGTAGTAATAGTAAGAGTAGTAGTAACAGCAGCAGTAACAATAGTAGCAATAATAGTAGTAGCAGCATTAACAGTAGTAGTAAGAGTAGAATAACGTCAAATGAACAATATCAACATTAAGCGGTAAACCTGTATGGGTAATTCATGGCTATCGTACAGATATGGATGTGTTGAAGATATCAAATCTTGTTATCTTTATCTCAATACCTCAATTTCAATTCGTTCTTCCCAAACCAAATTTATTCACGTTATTTACTAACACCTTTTTATTGCTTAGCCTAGACAGGGTTAGGTTATCTTAGACTACATAAGGCATATTATGTCGATGACATAGCTATATAAACCGTAAGTTTATTTAGGTAAAGGTATACATAAGTACAATTATCATACATAGTGTAAATTACCTAGGATAACCCCCCAAAAATTTTTGGGGGTTAACCCCCCAAAAAATCTCGGGGGGTTAATAACCCGCCGGGTTAAAAAATCGAAAGCAAATCCTATCATTCTACCAAATTCCAGGTGTATAATTACTATATAATGACCATGTTATAGACCAAATCATAGATATATGAACACATGCACTGACAGACACGAAATATTTCAGCAGATTTCAAAAATTTAATTTTCCTGCCAAGATTGAGCTATTCTTGGGATAGTCAACTACTGAGATTAATCTTCAGTGTAATATCCATATTATGCGTGCAGCCAGCAGTAACAGCCTGGTTGATCAGGCTCTGATCCACCAGGAGGCCTGGTCACAGACCGGGCCGCGGGGGCGTTGACCCCCGGAACTCTCTCCAGGTAAACATAAATTTAAATCCAGGTAAACATACCCATCCTGGGGGCACCTCTATATATATGACTTTTTTGGGTTATCCCGGGTTCTCTACACATATGCTCCCCTCAAGGAAGGTTCCTTGATGTTGGTGAGGGGCTCTTGATTTAGGGAATTGGATCTGTGCTCCAGTTCCCCGAATTAAGCCTGAATGCCTTCCACATCCCTCCCCAGGCGCTGTATAATCCTCCGGGTTTAGCGCTTCCCCCTTGATTATAATAATAATAATAATAATCTACACATATGCTGCTATGTATGATAATCTATGTAACTGTATTTGTGTATACCTGAATAAACTTACTTATATTAAATAACTACTGAGTATATTGAATGCCGAAACAAAAGGCATATATAAAATCTTATATTTTATATATATATATATATATATATATATATATATATATATATATATATATATATATATATATAGATATATTATTTATTTATTTATTTATATGGTTTTGATCGTACCTCTGGCAACTCTGAGTCCACAGCTGCCAGACGTGTGACGTCACGTCACAACATGATCACGTGAACAGTCTACACAACATGGGTACATTTTTATTATTATTAAACATATAAATAAATGAACTGAGTCAAAGTACTTTTCCTGAGTTTATTATAGCATTTAGCATTACTTACACACACACACACACACACACACACACACACACAAGGAAAATAAAGATTTATATATATATATACATGGACTTGTTGAAGACTTGTTGAATATTCCACCTCCCTTACATTGTTTACAATTTGTTTGGCTACAGTTATTGGAATACATCTTTTTTTGTATATTGTAAAGAAAGTCCCCTTACTATGTTGGGCATTCAGGGCACTGTCCTCACGGACCCAACCTCTACCCTCCCTAACACTCCCAGTCACTCTCCACGCAATTGAATTCTGCCACTTTCCACCCTCATAACTCGTCACTTTCCACCCTCATAATTCCTGTCACTTTCCACCCTCATAATTCCTCCCACTTTCCACTCTCATAATTCCTCCCACTTTCCACCCTCATAATTCCTCCCACTTTCCACCCTCATAATTCCTCCCACTTTCCACTCTCATAATTCCTCCCACTTTCCACCCTCATAATTCCTCCCACTTTCCACCCTCACGGATCAAACCAGTCCCCAATAACACTGGATCCAGGCTCGTTATCACATCAATAATTATATGACTTATCTAATATATTCCAATTTTTTTAAATAATTTAGCAAAGATTTACAAATATTAGATTATTTTATCATGATCTATTTGTCATGGAATTACCCAAAGAAATTTACTTAGGACTTTTATCTCTTTTTAGGAACCTGATGAATGAATTCTGGAGCTGCTTCATCTGAAACAAAATATATTGGGGCCAGGAGCTGTAATTCGACCTCTGCAACCACACATAGGTGAGTACGTGTCTGTCAAATGAGAATATATTACATTTTGTCACTCGTGTCCATTATTATTATTATTATTATAATGAAAAATCACTCGTGTCCAGCTTGTTAAAAATCTAACTTGGCCTTTTGTAATTATCTTTTTTCTTTACATCGTCTAATTTATAGTCTAAGTTCTGTTCATCCTCAAAATTTGGTAAAAATTCGGGTACTTATTTATTGCTAGTAAGTTTTATTTAGGCACATAAGTACAATTATCATACATAGTGTATATTACCTAGTGTAGCCCAAAAGAAAAAGTCAGCACCTATCGCCCAGGTACCTGTTTACTGAGAATAGGCAATGAATGGAAGGAGACTAACACCCTATACCTATTTACTGCTAGGTCAAGAGGCAATAGTTATAGGGAAACTAACACTAGGGTACCTAATTTACCTCTAGGTGAACAGGGGTAAGGAGACTAATACCCAAGTATCTATTAACTGCTAGGTAAACAGGGACAATAGCTCCAAGACCATCACCTGGGGACCTATTTACTGCTAGGCGAACAGGAGCAACAGGTGTAAGGAGACTATCACCCAGAATCCTATTAACTGTTACATGTACAGGAAACAACAGATATGAGGAGACGCCCATATACCTGGAACTGAAATTGTAAGCTAAAAGCCCCCCACTAAACTAAGATTCCTCACTTTTTTTTACCTTTAATATGTAATAAATAATTGTTAGGCTTTAAATGATCGAATCTCTTTCATATATACAAACTCGCCATTGAATTTAAAAGGAAAACGTAGGTTGAATATCCACATATTGGGGGTATCTGAAGTAAACTTTCTCGTCGTGGTTAGTAATCAAATCAAATCAAGTTTATTCTCTATAAGGATTACAATACTGAGTTTACAGAATTTGGATATTGTATGGTTTACATGTTTTAAAATACTAATTACAGAGGGGGCCACTAGAACACCTAGCATGGCTGGGCATTTCGGGCAGACTTAGATTAATTCTTAACTTTAAAATATTACAAATTAAGAGGTAAGTTGGTATTAAGGCTAAGTGACTAAATACTAGTTTGTGAGTTTAGCAATGTGAATGCTTTTGTTTTCGCACAATACATAGTTTCAGTATTGGAGTATCACAGGCCAACTTATGACTAGTTAGGATTCATTATTTTAAGATTAAGATAGATATTTCTGTGTTTATGTTCAAGTGGGTGAGTGTAAGTGTGAACCACCATGTGGTATTCATGTAATTAGTTGACGGGGTGTATCAGGGAGATAAGATGTTTTCTAATGGTAGTTTTGAAGGTGATGAATGTGTCTGCAGTTCTAGAGTATTCAGGGAGGGTGTTCCAGATTTTTGGGCCTTTGACATACATTGAATTTTTGTAAAGGTTTAGTCGGATATGGGGATTGTCATAGAGATGTTTATGTCTAGTGTTATGCCTGTGGGTTCTGTCACAACTATCAAGAAAGCGTTTTAGGTCAAGGTTAATATTGGAATTTAAGTTCCTGTAGATGTAGATTGCACAGTAGTAAGTGTGGATGTACTGAACAGGGAGTAAGTTTAGATCTATGAAGAGTGGGGGGGGGGTGTTGCCAGGGATGGGATTTAGTGATTATTCTTACTGCGGCTTTTTGTTGGGTTATTATTGGCTTTAGGTGAGTTGCTGCAGTTGATCCCCAAGCACAAATAGCATAGGTGAGGTATGGATAAATGAGTGGTATAGTGGTATAGTTTATTTAGGCACAGATACACATATGTACAATTATCATATATAGTGTCAAGTACATAGAATAATCCCCAAAAAGTTAAAGTGACCTATTTCCATTAGGGTTCTTGAGGCTTTATTTCTTTTATTTTATGGGAGGAGTTCCAAAGCCGTAGGGGTCATGTAGTTCAGTTGGGAATGGAAGGCTCAAGGGAGGATAACTTCGATTCTTTGGATCAAGAGCCCTTCACTGACGTCAAAGCAACTCCCTCAAGGTGTGTATAGCAATAATTACTTGTTTTTTTCTCTAAGCAGTAAACGGGATGGATCGAAATGTCGCACTGCCAACAATGGTGAAGAAAAGTCAAGTTGTTGAATAAACATTTTTATAGAACATTCCTGCCATTGTGGTTGAAGGCCGAAGTAACTAACACCAGATTTGTTCAGTCGACGCCATAAACACTAATTTCCACAAACGAAATTATAAACGATGTAATGCAAACAAAATGACACATTGGCTTGAAGTGACTTCAATCCTGTGATGTCGGCTGGTTGATGACACTGACTATATGACTGTCACTAAGGCTACATGTCACATTTACCACAAGTCAAAAATAAATTAATCCCTAAAACAGTACACCAAAAAATATACACTTCTCAGAGTATATCCTCCTCAAAGGGGTGTAATGTATCACGCACTTTAAAAGTAGGAATTTCTAATATCTTTTTAACCAAGTCTTCCTTCCCACTGATATACATTGGTATACAGTGGAACACACTGAAAAATAATGGTATATACGATGTGAAAAACAAATTTAAACGCAATTCACATCATTTAGTTTCAAAATGTCAAGCATTTAGCGTTTCCCGGATACTCATGGTACATTTCCTATCTTGTTTGATGCGGCGCTCTGTGATTTCATAAGGGTTTAGTACTTTTTTATGCAAATAATTGTTTTTTAATCCATCTTATTCCTATTATCCCCTCAAGGAAGGGTCCATGATGCTGATAAAAGAACTCGAGCTAAAACTAAACTTGTCCTTCTCTTTCTTAAATTGAACTTGATTACCTTCCATTCTCCTAGTACTGTATGACCTCCCTGACGGATTTACTGCTCCCACTTCAATGCAGTTACATTCACGGGAAGGCACTAAACCCGTAGAGGTTATACATCACTTGAGGAAAGGAAGGAAAGAACAGGTCCACGTCTTTGGATCAAGATCCCCTCGCCAGCATCAAGAATCTTCTCTTGAGGGGAATAATTATTTTTTTTTACACAATAAGTTAGATGTGACACCAGGCGCCGGGGAGCGATGATATTTGAACTCAGTAGCAGATAATAAGATACAAAAAAAGCGATGTCAACAGATCAGTGTGGTCACACCTACAAACACAACAGTACTTTTAAATAGCCGCGTCCTTCGCATAGTTGCAACACACGCTGTAGCTTAAATAGCAGCGACCTCCGGCACTACAAAATATGGTTGAAAGAGAATGACTGCTGCGGATACTCACATGAGGTGTAGGTGAAGACAGGACTCCAATGGAAATGAGTCATTTTGACTTTTTTGGGGTTATCCCGGGTTCTCTACACATATGCTGCTATGTATGATAATCTATGTAACTGTATTTGTATATACCTGAATAAATTTACTTACAGTGATGTCGGTGTGTCAGTTGGAGCACTATAGTGAGGTCCGTGTCAGGTGGAGCACTATATTGAGGTCGGTGTATTAGGCGGAGCACTAGTGAGGTCCATATGTCAGGTGGAGCACTGTAGTGAGGTAGGTGTCAGGTGGAACACCTAGTAAGGTCGGTATATCAGGTGGAGCACTAGAGAGGTCCGTGTGTGTCAGGAGGAGGCAGGCAAGGAGCACCCCAGTAAGGTCCGCGAGTGTGTCAAGAAGTAGGCAAGGAGCACCCCAGTAAGGTCCGCGAGTGTGTCAAGAGGCAGGCAAGGAGCACCCCAATAAGGTCCGCAAGTGTGTGTCAAGAGGAAAGCAGGGAGCACCCCAGGAAGGTCCGCTAGTGTGTCAAGAGACAGGTAGGAAGCACCCCAGCAAGGTCCGCGAGTGTGTCAAGAGGTAAGCAGGGAGCACCCCAGGAAGGTCCGCGAGTGTGTCAGGAAGCAGGCAGGTAGCACCCCAGTAAGGTCCGCGAGTGTGTCAAGAGGAAGGCAGGTAGCACCCCAGTAAGGTCCGCGAGTGTGTCAAGAGGAAGGCAGGTAGCACCGCAGTAATGTCCTCGAGTGTCAGGAAGCACCCCAGTAAGGTCGGTGAGTGTGTGTCAGGAGGGCAGGGAGCACCCCAGTAAGGTCGGTGAGTGTGTGTCAGGAGGAGGGCAGGGAGCACCCCAGTAAGGTCCACAGGTGTGTCAAGAGGAGGGCAGGGAGCACCCCAGTAAGGTCCACAGGTGTGTGTCAAGAGGAGGGCAGGGAGCACCCCAGTAAGGTCCACAGGTGTGTGTCAAGAGGAGGGCAGGGAGCACCCCAGTAAGGTCGGCGAGTGTGTGTGTGTGTGAGCACTGGTTGGAGCACAGTGTTGTATCAGCACACACCACCAGACAGCGACTGAGACAGAGGCGAGGCAGACGCCCTCTTTTACACCCTCGCCCGCCCTCGGTTGCAACCTCTCGCCTCCTCAAACATCACATTATTGTTGTTATAGTCGCCACGAAGCGCTAAACCCGCCAGGCTCACACACCTGCGCAAGGGAGACATGAGAGATGATCAGGTTAGACCCAAGAGAGGATGGCTTCATTTTTTCTAGTGTAGTGAAGATATTACTAGTTTCTAGTTATTCTCTAGGTAGTTTATGTCGACACAGGTACACAAGTGCAGTTATCATAGTGTAAATCACCCAGGATAACCCCAAAAAAGGTCACAGTGACTTAGAGCCAATGGGGTCACTACAGAATATATATTTTTCATTCATAACTTCGTCACACTCCGTAATATAGAGACATAGATGTTATTTTACAGCTAGGCTTTAAATAATAAGATATTACAAAGACAACAATGGAAATAAGTCACTTTGTCTGACTTTTTTTTGGGTTATTCTGAGTAATTTACACTATGATAATTGTACTTATGTGTACCTGTATCTAAATAAACTTACTAAGATCCAAGGCTTTTCAGTTATTTATTTCTAACAAACTTAAACAGAAAACAAATCGAATACAAAAGAAAATTCGGAATTTTATTTATTTTAAATCGAGGCTCAACGATATAATTTAATTATGTGAATAAATGTCCAGGATTACATAGCACTCCAATTCCTGGAATCAAGAACCTAGTTAAATCTCATTCCTTACGTGCTGTTTTCCCCTCTTGAGGGTTTAGCGCTTCGCCGCGAATATAAAATCCACTAGTTTTTTTTGTCTGTTTAATATAAGTGTTTAATCAACTATAATGATCAATATTAACCACAAAAGTTACTTTGGAAAGGTAATGTGGAAATTTATTTGGTCCCTAAAGTTCCACAGGACCGATCCGACATGGCCGTATTGGAACGGCTGAGCTGAGTGGCCCTTAAACCCTCCCAAACAAACAGCATTCTCTCTAGTTGGCGTGGATTGTTGGTAGGCATTTATTTAATTTATAGATTTACTCTTCAGGGAAGGAGTAGGTAGTTTTACTGTTAGTACTTCGAACAGGCGATAAATGACATGCCCATGCACTCTGCCCCAGGGCCAGACTCATGGAACTCTGTGTTCATCAAGAACTGCAAGAAGCCCCTATCACGAGCCTTTTCCATCCTATGGAGAGGGAGCATGGACACGGGGGTCGTCCCTCAGTTACTAAAAACAACAGACATAGCCCCACTCCACAAAGGGGGCAGTAAAGCAACAGCAAAGAACTACAGACCAATAGCACTAACATCCCATATCATAAAAATCTTTGAAAGGGTCCTAAGAAGCAAGATCACCACCCATCTAGAAACCCATCAGTTACACAACCCAGGGCAACATGGATTTAGAACAGGTTGCTCCTGTCTGTCTCAACTACTGGATCACTACGACAAGGTCCTAAATGCACTAGAAGACAAAAAGAATGCAGATGTAATATATACAGACTTTGCAAAAGCCTTCGACAAGTGTGACCATGGCGTAATAGCGCACAAAATGCGTGCTAAAGGAATAACAGGAAAAGTCGGTCGATGGATCTATAATTTCCTCACTAACAGAACACAGAGAGTAGTCGTCAACAGAGTAAAGTCCGAGGCAGCTACGGTGAAAAGCTCTGTTCCACAAGGCACAGTACTAGCTCCCATCTTGTTCCTCATCCTCATATCCGACATAGACAAGGATGTCAGCCACAGCACCGTGTCGTCCTTTGCAGATGACACCCGAATCTGCATGACAGTGTCTTCCATTGCAGACACTGCAAGGCTCCAGGCGGACATAAACCAAATCTTTCAGTGGGCTGCAGAAAACAATATGAAGTTCAACGATGAGAAATTTCAATTACTCAGATATGGTAAACATGAGGAAATTAAATCTTCATCAGAGTACAAAACAAATTCTGGCCACAAAATAGAGCGAAACACCAACGTCAAAGACCTGGGAGTGATTATGTCGGAGGATCTCACCTTCAAGGACCATAACATTGTATCAATCGCATCTGCTAGAAAAATGACAGGATGGATAATGAGAACCTTCAAAACTAGGGAGGCCAAGCCCATGATGACACTCTTCAGGTCACTTGTTCTATCTAGGCTGGAATATTGCTGCACTCTAACAGCACCTTTCAAGGCAGGTGAAATTGCCGACCTAGAAAATGTACAGAGAACTTTCACGGCGCGCATAACGGAGATAAAACACCTCAATTACTGGGAGCGCTTGAGGTTTCTAAACCTGTATTCCCTGGAACGCAGGAGGGAGAGATACATGATTATATACACCTGGAAAATCCTAGAGGGACTAGTACCGAACTTACACACGAAAATCACTCACTACGAAAGCAAAAGACTTGGCAGACGATGCACCATCCCCCCAATGAAAAGCAGGGGTGTCACTAGCACGTTAAGAGACCATACAATAAGTGTCAGGGGCCCGAGACTGTTCAACTGCCTCCCAGCACACATAAGGGGGATTACCAACAGACCCCTGGCAGTCTTCAAGCTGGCACTGGACAAGCACCTAAAGTCAGTTCCTGATCAGCCGGGCTGTGGCTCGTACGTTGGTTTGCGTGCAGCCAGCAGCAACAGCCTGGTTGATCAGGCGCTGATCCACCAGGAGGCCTGGTCACAGACCGGGCCGCGGGGGCGTTGACCCCTGAAACTCTCTCCAGGTAAACTCCAGGTATATTAATATTAGGTTTACTAAGGCAACTGTAGATAATAATGTAGACCTAAGACCTTAACATAGGTAGTAATAGGCCGATAATGTAGGCAAACACTAGGATAAGTTAGCTAGGGAGAACTGGCAGCCCTAGTTTGAATGAAGAGACGAGGGTCTGGAAGAGAGACCAGCTCGTTCTTCTTAAGACAGACACCAACTGGACAAGACGTGCTGTGATCAGCAGATGGCGCCCCCACGTGTCTTCACATTTGAGACCTGGGGAAATCTGGTAGAGGCACCTCGATGTACCGTAGATGACCTCCGTCAGGCCCATACAGTAAGACAAGACCTCCACTTTATATCGTAGATTTCTGGCCAGTGTCTGGGGAGAATTGTGAGTGAGTTTGATCTGTGGGCCCGGTGTGCAACAGGCAGTGCATGCCCAGTAAGTACCAGTGTCTCACTGCAGTCTGGAAGCTAGTGTCTGTGTCTGCATAGTTATACTAGGGGATACATACCCTCTTGGATATAGGAATTTCTGAGGTGCAGGCAGGACACTAATAACGAATGAATATTGCAGGAATTAAGGCTCCCGGTTGCACGTGGTTTCTGAGGGGAAGTCCAAAGGGGCTAAGGCTAAGCTTAGGGAAGTTGAAGATCAGGATATATGCTGCAACACCAAGTTAGTCCTTTATACGTGCATGCAGGCGAGTTTCTTGCAACATCAATCATTTGTGAAAATCTGTCCTATAAGCCACTTGTGAGGCTGAGGTACCCACCTCAGAGCTCGGTGTCAACAGAGTTTGCCAGGGCAGGTGACTCACTTGGAGGCAGTCCACACAAATTTTCACAGGTAATTTGGTGGCTGTTTTTTACATTATATTATGTATGGTATACAACATTGTGGAATTTTTAATCGTCGTATCATACTAAAAGTTTACTTTTTCACTATGCAGGGCCAGGAGCTGAGTCTCGACCCCTGTAATCACAATTAGGTGAGTACAGAGATAGTATAACAATCTATGTGATATGTCAATATATCTTATTAATGAAAATAAGATACCAGATATACTAAGCAAATTTCCTAAATTCCCTTGAAACTGATAAGTGAACTGTAGATAAAAATCCAATTGTACACCTGTTAACCCTTTTGGGGCCTAGTTCCTAGGCCTATTGTGTATCCATATGCTCTTGTACTACCATCCACAGGATGGATATGAGGTACACAATAAACTAGCCACTACCATCCACAGGATGGATATGAGGTACACAATAAACTAACCACTACCATCCACAGGATGGATATGAGGTACACAATAAACTAACCACTACCATCCACAGGATGGATATGAGGTACACATTAAACTAGCCACTACCATCCACAGGATGGATATGAGGTACACAATAAACTAGCCACTACCATCCACAGGATGGATATGAGGTACACATTAAACTAGCCACTACCATCCACAGGATGGATATGAGGTACACAATAAACTAGCCACTACCATCCACAGGATGGATATGAGGTACACAATAAACTAGCCACTACCATCCACAGGATGGATATGAGGTACACAATAAACTAGCCACTACCATCCACAGGATGGATATGAGGTACACATTAAACTAGCCACTACCATCCACAGGATGGATATGAGGTACACAATAAACTAGCCACTACCATCCACAGGATGGATATGATGTACACAATAAACTAACCACTACCATCCACAGGATGATTATGAGGTACACAATAAACTAACCACTACCATCCACAGGATGATTATGAGGTACACAATAAACTAACCACTACCATCCACAGGATGATTATGAGGTACACAATAAACTAACCACTACCATCCACAGGATGATTATGAGCTGCACAATAAACTAACCACTACCATCCACAGGATGATTATGAGGTGCACAATAAACTAACCACTACCATCCACAGGATGATTATGAGGTACACAATAAACTAACCACTACCATCCACAGGATGATTATGAGGTACACAATAAACTAACCACTACCATCCACAGGATGATTATGAGGTACACAATAAACTAACCACTACCATCCACAGGATGATTATGAGGTACACAATAAACTAACCACTACCATCCACAGGATGATTATGAGGTACACACAAAACAAACCCCTACCATCCACAGGATGATTATGAGGTACACAATAAACTAACCACTACCATCCACAGGATGATTATGAGGTACACAATAAACTAACCACTACCATCCACAGGATGATTATGAGGTACACAATAAACTAACCACTACCATCCACAGGATGATTATGAGGTACACAATAAACTAACCACTACCATCCACAGGATGATTATGAGGTACACAATAAACTAACCACTACCATCCACAGGATGATTATGAGGTACACAATAAACTAACCACTACCATCCACAGGATGATTATGAGGTACACAATAAACTAACCACTACCATCCACAGGATGATTATGATGTACACAATAAACTAACCACTACCATCCACAGGATGATTATGAGGTACACAATAAACTAACCACTACCATCCACAGGATGATTATGAGGTACACAATAAACTAACCACTACCATCCACAGGATGATTATGAGGTACACAATAAACTAACCACTACCATCCACAGGATGATTATGAGGTACACAATAAACTAACCACTACCATCCACAGGATGATTATGAGGTACACAATAAACTAACCACTACCATCCACAGGATGATTATGAGGTACACAATAAACTAACCACTACCATCCACAGGATGATTATGAGGTACACAATAAACTAACCACTACCATCCACAGGATGATTATGAGGTACACAATAAACTAACCACTACCATCCACAGGATGATTATGAGGTACACAATAAACTAACCACTACCATCCACAGGATGATTATGAGGTACACAATAAACTAACCACTACCATCCACAGGATGATTATGAGGTACACAATAAACTAACCACTACCATCCACAGGATGATTATGAGGTACACAATAAACTAACCACTACCATCCACAGGATGATTATGAGGTACACAATAAACTAACCACTACCATCCACAGGATGATTATGAGGTGCACAATAAACTAACCACTACCATCCACAGGATGATTATGAGGTGCACAATAAACTAACCACTACCATCCACAGGATGATTATGAGGTACACAATAAACTAACCACTACCATCCACAGGATGATTATGAGGTACACAAACTAACCACTACCATCCACAGGATGATTATGAGGTGCACAATAAACTAACCACTACCATCCACAGGATGATTATGAGGTACACAATAAACTAACCACTACCATCCACAGGATGATTATGAGGTACACAATAAACTAACCACTACCATCCACAGGATGATTATGAGGTACACAATAAACTAACCACTACCATCCACAGGATGATTATGAGGTACACAATAAACTAACCACTACCATCCACAGGATGATTATGAGGTACACAATAAACTAACCGCTACCAACCACAGGATGATTATGAGGTACACAATAAACTAACCACTACCATCCACAGGATGATTATGAGGTACACAATAAACTAACCACTACCATCCACAGGATGATTATGAGGTACACAATAAACTAACCACTACCATCCACAGGATGATTATGAGGTACACAATAAACTAACCACTACCATCCACAGGATGATTATGAGGTACACAATAAACTAACCACTACCATCCACAGGATGATTATGAGGTACACAATAAACTAACCACTACCATCCACAGAATGATTATGAGGTACACAATAAACTAACCACTACCATCCACAGGATGATTATGAGGTACACAATAAACTAACAGCTACCATCCACAGGATGATTATGAGGTACACAATAAACTAACCACTACCATCCACAGGATGATTATGAGGTACACAATAAACTAACCACTACCATCCACAGGATGATTATGAGGTACACAATAAACTAACCACTACCATCCACAGGATGATTATGAGGTACACAATAAACTAACCACTACCATCCACAGGATGATTATGAGGTACACAATAAACTAACCACTACCATCCACAGGATGATTATGAGGTACACAATAAACTAACCACTACCATCCACAGGATGATTATGAGGTACACAATAAACTAACCACTACCATCCACAGGATGATTATGAGGTACACAATAAACTAACCACTACCATCCACAGGATGATTATGAGGTACACAATAAACTAACCACTACCATCCACAGGATGATTATGAGGTACACAATAAACTAACCACTACCATCCACAGGATGATTATGAGGTACACAATAAACTAACCACTACCATCCACAGGATGATTATGAGGTACACAATAAACTAACCACTACCATCCACAGGATGATTATGAGGTACACAATAAACTAACCACTACCATCCACAGGATGATTATGAGGTACACAATAAACTAACCACTACCATCCACAGGATGATTATGAGGTACACAATAAACTAACCACTACCATCCACAGGATGATTATGAGGTACACAATAAACTAACCACTACCATCCACAGGATGATTATGAGGTACACAATAAACTAACCACTACCATCCACAGGATGATTATGAGGTACACAATAAACTAACCACTACCATCCACAGGATGATTATGAGGTACACAATAAACTAACCACTACCATCCACAGGATGATTATGAGGTACACAATAAACTAACCACTACCATCCACAGGATGATTATGAGGTACACAATAAACTAACCACTACCATCCACAGAATGATTATGAGGTACACAATATACTAACCACTACCATCCACAGGATGATTATGAGGTACACAATAAACTAAGGTGCACCACTACCATCCACAGGATGATTATGAGGTGCACAATAAACTAACCACTACCATCCACAGGATGATTATGAGGTACACAATAAACTAACCACTACCATCCACAGGATGATTATGAGGTACACAATAAACTAACCACTACCATCCACAGGATGATTATGAGGTACACAATAAACTAACCACTACCATCCACAGGATGATTATGAGGTACACAATAAACTAACCACTACCATCCACAGGATGATTATGAGGTACACAATAAACTAACCACTACCATCCACAGGATGATTATGAGGTACACAATAAACTAACCACTACCATCCACAGGATGATTATGAGGTACACAATAAACTAACCACTACCATCCACAGGATGATTATGAGGTACACAATAAACTAACCACTACCATCCACAGGATGATTATGAGGTACACAATAAACTAACCACTACCATCCACAGGATGATTATGAGGTACACAATAAACTAACCACTACCATCCACAGGATGATTATGAGGTACACAATAAACTAACCACTACCATCCACAGGATGATTATGAGGTACACAATAAACTAACCACTACCATCCACAGGATGATTATGAGGTACACAATAAACTAACCACTACCATCCACAGGATGATTATGAGGTACACAATAAACTAACCACTACCATCCACAGGATGATTATGAGGTACACAATAAACTAACCACTACCATCCACAGGATGATTATGAGGTACACAATAAACTAACCACTACCATCCACAGGATGATTATGAGGTACACAATAAACTAACCACTACCATCCACAGGATGATTATGAGGTACACAATAAACTAACCACTACCATCCACAGGATGATTATGAGGTACACAATAAACTAACCACTACCATCCACAGGATGATTATGAGGTACACAATAAACTAACCACTACCATCCACAGGATGATTATGAGGTACACAATAAACTAACCACTACCATCCACAGGATGATTATGAGGTACACAATAAACTAACCACTACCATCCACAGGATGATTATGAGGTACACAATAAACTAACCACTACCATCCACAGGATGATTATGAGGTACACAATAAACTAACCACTACCATCCACAGGATGATTATGAGGTACACAATAAACTAACCACTACCATCCACAGGATGATTATGAGGTACACAATAAACTAACCACTACCATCCACAGGATGATTATGAGGTACACAATAAACTAACCACTACCATCCACAGGATGATTATGAGGTACACAATAAACTAACCACTACCATCCACAGGATGATTATGAGGTACACAATAAACTAACCACTACCATCCACAGGATGATTATGAGGTACACAATAAACTAACCACTACCATCCACAGGATGATTATGAGGTACACAATAAACTAACCACTACCATCCACAGGATGATTATGAGGTACACAATAAACTAACCACTACCATCCACAGGATGATTATGAGGTACACAATAAACTAACCACTACCATCCACAGGATGATTATGAGGTACACAATAAACTAACCTACCTACCATCCACAGGATGATTATGAGGTACACAATAAACTAACCACTACCATCCACAGGATGATTATGAGGTGCACAATAAACTAACCACTACCATCCACAGGATGATTATGAGGTACACAATAAACTAACCACTACCATCCACAGGATGATTATGAGGTGCACAATAAACTAACCACTACCATCCACAGGATGATTATGAGGTACACAATAAACTAACCACTACCATCCACAGGATGATTATGAGGTACACAATAAACTAACCACTACCATCCACAGGATGATTATGAGGTGAGGTACACAATAAACTAACCACTACCATCCACAGGATGATTATGAGGTACACAATAAACTAACCACTACCATCCACAGGATGATTATGAGGTACACAATAAACTAACCACTACCATCCACAGGATGATTATGAGGTACACAATAAACTAACCACTACCATCCACAGGATGATTATGAGGTACACAATAAACTAACCACTACCATCCACAGGATGATTGTGAGGTACACAATAAACTAACCGCTACCATCCACAGGATGATTATGAGGTACACAATAAACTAACCACTACCATCCACAGGATGATTATGAGGTACACAATAAACTAACCACTACCATCCACAGGATGATTATGAGGTACACAATAAACTAACCACTACCATCCACAGGATGATTATGAGGTACACAATAAACTAACCACTACCATCCACAGGATGATTATGAGGTACACAATAAACTAACCACTACCATCCACAGGATGATTATGAGGTACACAATAAACTAACCACTACCATCCACAGGATGATTATGAGGTACACAATAAACTAACCACTACCATCCACAGGATGATTATGAGGTACACAATAAACTAACCACTACCATCCACAGGATGATTATGAGGTACACAATAAACTAACCACTACCATCCACAGGATGATTATGAGGTACACAATAAACTAACCACTACCATCCACAGGATGATTATGAGGTACACAATAAACTAACCACTACCATCCACAGGATGATTATGAGGTACACAATAAACTAACCACTACCATCCACAGGATGATTATGAGGTACACAATAAACTAACCACTACCATCCACAGGATGATTATGAGGTACACAATAAACTAACCACTACCATCCACAGGATGATTATGAGGTACACAATAAACTAACCACTACCATCCACAGGATGATTATGAGGTACACAATAAACTAACCACTACCATCCACAGGATGATTATGAGGTACACAATAAACTAACCACTACCATCCACAGGATGATTATGAGGTACACAATAAACTAACCACTACCATCCACAGGATGATTATGAGGTACACAATAAACTAACCACTACCATCCACAGGATGATTATGAGGTACACAATAAACTAACCACTACCATCCACAGGATGATTATGAGGTACACAATAAACTAACCACTACCATCCACAGGATGATTATGAGGTACACAATAAACTAACCACTACCATCCACAGGATGATTATGAGGTACACAATAAACTAACCACTACCATCCACAGGATGATTATGAGGTACACAATAAACTAACCACTACCATCCACAGGATGATTATGAGGTGCACAATAAACTAACCACTACCATCCACAGGATGATTATGAGGTACACAATAAACTAACCACTACCATCCACAGGATGATTATGAGGTACACAATAAACTAACCACTACCATCCACAGGATGATTATGAGGTACACAATAAACTAACCACTACCATCCACAGGATGATTATGAGGTACACAATAAACTAACCACTACCATCCACAGGATGATTATGAGGTACACAATAAACTAACCACTACCATCCACAGGATGATTATGAGGTACACAATAAACTAACCACTACCATCCACAGGATGATTATGAGGTACACAATAAACTAACCACTACCATCCACAGGATGATTATGAGGTACACAATAAACTAACCACTACCATCCACAGGATGATTATGAGGTACACAATAAACTAACCACTACCATCCACAGGATGATTATGAGGTACACAATAAACTAACCACTACCATCCACAGGATGATTATGAGGTACACAATAAACTAACCACTACCATCCACAGGATGATTATGAGGTACACAATAAACTAACCACTACCATCCACAGGATGATTATGAGGTACACAATAAACTAACCACTACCATCCACAGGATGATTATGAGGTACACAATAAACTAACCACTACCTACCATCCACAGGATGATTATGAGGTACACAATAAACTAACCACTACCATCCACAGGATGATTATGAGGTACACAATAAACTAACCACTACCATCCACAGGATGATTATGAGGTGCACAATAAACTAACCACTACCATCCACAGGATGATTATGAGGTACACAATAAACTAACCACTACCATCCACAGGATGATTATGAGGTACACAATAAACTAACCACTACCATCCACAGGATGATTATGAGGTACACAATAAACTAACCACTACCATCCACAGGATGATTATGAGGTACACAATAAACTAACCACTACCATCCACAGGATGATTATGAGGTGCACAATAAACTAACCACTACCATCCACAGGATGATTATGAGGTACACAATAAACTAACCACTACCATCCACAGGATGATTATGAGGTACACAATAAACTAACCACTACCATCCACAGGATGATTATGAGGTACACAATAAACTAACCACTACCATCCACAGGATGATTATGAGGTACACAATAAACTAACCACTACCATCCACAGGTACACAATAAACTAACCACTACCATCCACAGGATGATTATGAGGTACACAATAAACTAACCACTACCATCCACAGGATGATTATGAGGTACACAATAAACTAACCACTACCATCCACAGGATGATTATGAGGTGCACAATAAACTAACCACTACCATCCACAGGATGATTATGAGGTACACAATAAACTAACCACTACCATCCACAGGATGATTATGAGGTACACAATAAACTAACCACTACCATCCACAGGATGATTATGAGGTACACAATAAACTAACCACTACCATCCACAGGATGATTATGAAGTGCACAATAAACTAGCCACTACCATCCACAGGATGATTATGAGGTACACAATAAACTAACCACTACCATCCACAGGATGATTATGAGGTACACAATAAACTAACCACTACCATCCACAGGATGATTATGAGGTGCACAATAAACTAACCACTACCATCCACAGGATGATTATGAGGTACACAATAAACTAACCACTACCATCCACAGGATGATTATGAGGTACACAATAAACTAACCACTACCATCCACAGGATGATTATGAGGTGCACAATAAACTAGCCACTACCATCCACAGGATGATTATGAGGTACACAATAAACTAACCACTACCATCTACAGGATGATTATGAGGTACACAATAAACTAACCACTACCATCCACAGGATGATTATGAGGTGCACAATAAACTAGCCACTACCATCCACAGGATGATTATGAGGTACACAATAAACTAACCACTACCATCCACAGGATGATTATGAGGTACACAATAAACTAACCACTACCATCCACAGGATGATTATGAGGTACACAATAAACTAACCACTACCATCCACAGGATGATTATGAGGTACACAATAATCTAACCACTACCATCCACAGGATGATTATGAGGTACACAATAAACTAACCACTACCATCCACAGGATGATTATGAGGTAC
>NC_091378.1:904795-935465 GCF_038502225.1 Cherax quadricarinatus
ATATATATATATATATATATATATAATGTATTTCTTAGTAACCAGTTGTATAAGGCACGTGTCGATAGACAATTGGCTTGATATATGTCTTTTGTGTGTGTATTTATTTGTACTCACCTAATTCTGGTTGCAGGGTCGAGACTCAGCTCCTGGCCCCGCCTCTTCACTGAGCGCTACTGGGTCCTCACTCTCCCTGCTCCATGAGCTTTATCATACCTCGTCTTAAAACTATGTATGGGTCCTGTCTCCACCCTAGAAAATGCCGTGCCCATATGACAACAGGAAAATGCAAACTCCCTTTCTGTAAGCTTTTCACCCTGAAATGTGTCCCTCTTCAGTACAGGAAAGACTGTGCTATAACTTAAATTGTCAGGCACACCATCTAAAGGGAACAAAAAGATACAAAACATCCAGGCCATGGGAAAACCTGGGTAGCCACAGCCACTCTGTAGTGATACTGGTCCTGTGGGGAGCAGCAGCAGGATAATACTGCACCACCTCTAGGGGCCCTTAACAACAACAACAGTTTGGCGTGCGTCATGGGCACCAACATATGGTGTGTGATTCTCTCCTACTTTATCCATTTATCACCGATGCAGATTACATGGTGAGTTTAAATATGTGGCCTGTAGTTATAACTTTTCTCTTGACATATGCAAGACATCACCATCCCTGTAGAAGCCATTATTAGATGTACTAGTCATTATATTTTGTTGTTGCAGAAGTACTATGAAGATTCTATGTTCAATAAAGCCTAGAGATAAGGCCTGTGTTTCTATCACAACAATTTATTGAACATAGAATCCTGGGCTACCTGGTGGTGATCCTGCGCTAGACTACATCACAACATGGAGCGTTTACTGAAACCTGAGAGGCTAGACTGTGACCCCAGCTTATCAACGGCTGCTCAGGAATGGAAGCACTGGTTTAAGACTTTCGAAAACTTCTTGGGAGCCCTTCCTAAAGAAGATCTAGATAAACTAAGTCTGCTCATCAATTTTGTGTCACCTAAGATATATGAGGCTATTTCTGAGTGTAATACCTACGAAGATGCTATCAAAACCCTCAAGTCTCAGTATATTAAACCTACAAATGAAATCTTTGCACGCTATCGCCTTGCAACTCGCCGCCAGCAGATTGATGAGTCCTTAGAGGAATACTTTCAAGCACTGAAAATTTTAGGTAAGGACTGTCACTTCCAAGCAGTGACAGCTGCTCAGTATTGTGAAGAGTCCATCAGGGATGCTTTTATCAGTGGCCTGCAATCACCAATAATAAGGCAGCGTTTATTGGAGAATAAAACTCTCGACTTAGCCGCTGCCTTTGACCAGGCAAGAGCTCTAGATTCAGCCCAGAAGAATTCTGAAGTATACAGTACCACTCAGCCTTCTCGAGTGGTAAGTGCTGCAATTCCTGACCAAGACTCTTGCAATGAAGTTACTGGGGAACCTGCCTCAGTGACAGCAGCAGCAGGTACGGTGTGTTTCTTTTGTGGTTTTTCAAGACATCCACGTCCAAAGTGTCCTGCTCGTGAAGCAATGTGCCATAAATGCCACAAGAAAGGTCACTTTGCTAAAGTATGTCGTGCTAATGCATCAACAAGAGCTAGTGCCTCCACACATTCCAGTGATCATGCGACTCTAGCAACAGTGACTTCTGCGGCTACTCCAAATTCACTGTCAAAGGCAGTTGTGAAAGTATTCATCAAAGGAACAGAAGTAGATGGTCTTATTGATAGTGGCAGCTCAGAGAGTTTCATCAACCTTGACTTAGTTAAACGGCTCTCCTTGACTCTACATCACTCATCAGGTACCGTTTCCATGGCATCAACATCTCTCTCTATTCAGACCTTAGGGTTTTGTAAGGTAAATCTCAGAGTTAATGGAAAGGATTATCAAGATGTACATTTAGCTATTCTGCCACAACTGTGCTCTGATGTTATCCTTGGTCAGGACTTTCAGAAGCTGCATGGTAGTGTCACCTTAACATATGGAGGTGAACTGCCTCCTCTTGTTGTCTGTGGACTTAGCACTTTAAGGGTAGACCCACCAAAGCTGTTTGCAAATCTTACCGCGGATTGCCATCCTATATCAGCTAAGTCACGCCGCTATTCTTATGAGGATCGGATGTTCATTGAGAAAGAAACTCAGAGGCTGCTGAAGGAGGGTATTATAGAACCGAGTGATTCCCATTGGCGTGCACAGGTTGTTGTTGTTAAAGATGGTTATAGGAAACGGAGACTGGCTATCGATTACTCTGAGACAATCAACAAATTTACACTTCTTGATGGGTACCCTCTACCTCGAATTGACGATACAGTGAACAAAATTGCTCAGTACTACGTGTTTAGCACAATTGATCTGCAGAGTGCCTATCATCAAGTCCCTATAAGGAATGAAGATAAACCATACACAGCGTTTCAGGCTAGTGATGGCCTGTATCAGTTTACCAGAGTCCCTTTTGGAGTCACCAATGGGGTAGCCTGCTTCCAACGAATTATGGATTCACTCATTCAGGAAGAGCAACTCATGGGAACTTACGCGTATTTAGATAATGTTACCATTTGTGGCAAGACCCAGGAGGAACATGATGCAAACCTTGATAAGTTTTTGGAAGCCGCCAAGAAGAAAAATATCAGTTACAATGAGGAAAAGTGCACTTTTTCAACTAAAAGGCTTAGCATCCTTGGTTATGTAGTGGAAGGAGGTTCAATATTCCCAGACCCTGAACGACTACGACCTCTACGGGAACTTCCAATGCCTCAAGACAAAAAGTCACTCCGAAGAACTCTTGGTCTCTTTGCTTATTACTCACAATGGATCTACAACTATTCAAGTAAAGTCCGCCCATTGAGTGCTACCACATTTCCTGTGACAAAGGAAGCAGAAGCCGCTTTCCATACTCTCAAACAGGACATTGAAAACTCAGTAGTTCAAGCCATTGATGAGTCCCTACCATTCGAAGTGGAAACGGATGCATCTGACATTGCCATTGCTGCAGTCTTATCTCAGGCAGGACGACCAGTAGCCTTCTTTTCGAGAACTTTTCAAGGATCAGAGAAATGTTATGCTGCTGTAGAAAAGGAAGCCCAGGCCATCATAGAAGCAGTTCGCCACTGGAGGCATTATTTAACTGGTAGACATTTCACCATAAGGACTGACCAACGGTCCGTGATGTATATGTTCGACAAGAGGCACAAAAGTAGGATAAAGAATGACAAGATATTACGCTGGAGGATGGAACTATCGTGTTATGACTTTGATATTCTGTACCGACCGGGTCAAGAGAACATCTCACCTGATGCATTCTCTAGGTCCCACTGTGGAGCAGCATGTCATGATTTGCAATCACTCTCAGCTCTCCACAAGGCTTTGTGTCACCCAGGAGTTACACGCCTGTACCATTTTGTCAAATCAAAGAACATGCCCTACTCAGTGGAAGATGTGCGACAAGTGATCAGAGCATGCAGAGTATGTGCAGAGTGCAAGCCAAACTTTCATCAGCCAGAGAAGACTCATCTCATAAAATCCACCCAGCCTTTCGAAAGATTGAATATAGATTTCAAAGGACCTCTACCAAGCACAAATCAGAATAGGTATTTCCTTAACATAGTAGATGAATATTCAAGGTTTCCCTTTGTATTCCCCTGTGCAAATATGGCTGCTTCAACTGTTATTAGTTGTCTTTCACAGTTGTTCTCTATTTTTGGTATGCCAGCTTATATCCATTCAGACAGGGGATCCTCGTTCATGAGTAACGAACTTCAGGAGTTTTTGGCTAGCAAAGGTATTGCCTGCAGCAGAACAACAAGCTACAACCCTCAAGGCAATGGTCAAGTGGAGCGGTTCAATGGTACTATATGGAAGGCAGTTACAATGACATTAAAGTCGCGCAATCTACCTGTTCAACACTGGCAAACTGTCCTACCTGATGCTCTTCACTCTATTAGATCACTGCTGTGCACAGCTACTAATGCAACCCCTCATGAAAGACTCCTCAACTATTCACGTCGTTCCTCTACGGGAGCCTCCGTGCCCACTTGGTTATGTCATCCTGGACCCGTTCTCCTGAAGAGTCACCGTAGGATGAACAAGACGGATCCTTTAGTGGAAGAGGTAGAGCTCCTGCAAGCTAATCCACATTACGCCCACATTCGCTACCAAAATGGTGAAGAGACTACAGTATCTACAAGACATTTAGCCCCAGTTGAAATCCCTATTAGTGTGGAATCTCAAGATACACCAATAGATGTGAAAGATGCTTCGTTTTCTCCTGGAAAGCCCCTTGAGACTACCCCTATGGAAATAGAGGATTCTGCTCCAGCAGTTAATCAAACCCCGCTGGAAAATATCGAACCTGGTGAAGAGGCTCAAGGGCTACGAAGGTCGGGACGTGTACGTCGCCCACCTAACAGTTTGGGAGATTACTGTCTCTGATATTTTAGAAGGGGGAGATTGTAGTGATACTGGTCCTGTGGGGAGCAGCAGCAGGATAATACTGCACCACCTCTAGGGGCCCTTAACAACAACAACAGTTTGGCGTGCGTCATGGGCACCAACATATGGTGTGTGATTCTCTCCTACTTTATCCATTTATCACCGATGCAGATTACATGGTGAGTTTAAATATGTGGCCTGTAGTTATAACTTTTCTCTTGACATATGCAAGACATCACCATCCCTGTAGAAGCCATTATTAGATGTACTAGTCATTATATTTTGTTGTTGCAGAAGTACTATGAAGATTCTATGTTCAATAAAGCCTAGAGATAAGGCCTGTGTTTCTATCACACAACAATACTGAGTCAAAAAAGGAGAATTAGTGTGCACTTCCTAGCAGAGTTTACTGCCAGAGGGGAATCAGGCCTGTGTCCCGTGTGAAAAAAAAACAATAATAATTGAACTTTTCATGTCAGAGGAAAGAAAGTCTCCCTGATAACATTGAGTATACATAGTGTATAGTGTATACTACAGTGGCTCCCTAGTATATTGATGATAAAGGCTAAAGTGTCATTTGAAAACAGGTGAATTTGTAAATGAAGTGATAAGCCTATAGAGGAAGGTGCCAGAAGTCGCCAGAAACTTACCACAGGTCAGCTGTTTTTAATAATCTTACTGGCCTGCTAGTGTACTCGCATATAATCTAGTGATACCAGTGAATAGCAGAATACAGTGTTGTAGTAGCAACTAACCAGTATTATAATGGTACTTAGTGGAGTGGAGTGACTTTCATTAGTTTCTTTTCTTGAAATACGAGACGTTACTGTGAATTTCATATAACCTGTAGTTACCAGCGGTCGCAATATACACAACGAGAAGCAATTATTACTACAGAAAAAGCGTCCTTCCTCCAAAATTTGCACCAGTCAACTATAGTGATAATATAGCATTTATTGTGGTGGAGACGGAAAAAAAAAAAAAAAAAAAATAGAAAAGCCAGATACAGCGATTGATAAACAAGGAGGTGACCGTTCGTCATTGTAGGAGCTGCCAGATATCACCGGCTCTTCAACACGCAAGTTATACTTTTGTATCAGTCAAATCACATATTACTCGGGTAGATAATTTCCAGTAGATCCTTCATGTGTTAGCTCAAATCACCGACCAGTATGTTTTAAATAAGTGACCCACTGATCAGAGCAGATCGACTGGTCCGGACCCTTGACTGGTCCGAACCCTTGACTGGTCCGAACAAGGGACTGGTTTCAAACAGTTTCGTTGGACAATAAAGCAGACTGTAAACGGATGGGGTTGTAGGCGCCCTTATAAACACAAACATTAAAAATCAGGAACGTGACGGTAAGCTGTCCAATATACAAAAAGAGTTAGAAACAGAAATACAAATAGCTAGAGCTTCATTTAAGGTTATTAATATAATATTCAAGAGGTTGCTAGTAGAATTGCAGTAAATCAACCATTCAAATCATTATGAAGCTGTGTGTAGTCTGTGGTCAGTCAAACAAACGGGCTTCCACATGGATAAATTGTCATTTTTGTGGAAATTGGTGTCACGCCCCTTGTGCAGATATCCCAGAACTAGCTACAAGCAGTATTAAAACAGAGAAGTGTTTCTGGGTATGCCCAAATGAGGAAAATCTGTGGACTAAAATCACAAGGGTATTAAAAGAGGACAACATCAAAGCTGCTTTCATAGAAAACCTGGAAGCTTTCTACAACAGATGGGAACATAAAAAGTCTGGGCTGAATGGTACTGCCCTTGATACTGGCCATGTAGTCACAAACTGTAAGGCTGGAGGTGATGTCCTGGTAGTCAGTAAATGTGGGGCTGATAGTGCTGTCCTGGGAGACAGTAATGGTGAAGCTGGAGGTGCTGTCCTGGGAGACAGAAATGGTGAAGCTGGAGATACTGTCCTGGGAGACAGTAATGGTGAAGCTGGAGATTTTGTCCAGGTAGTCGGGAATTATACGCAGGAAGGAATACATATAAATGACCTCATAGGGGACAGGAGCCGTAGTAGGGAAACAAGTGTAGTCAAAGATAAGATAAAACCAATATTGCAAACTAGAAATACCGCAGGAAATAGCAAACAAGAGGACTCCAATAGCAATAGTGAGGATAAATTACCAAAAACAACTGGTGGGAGCTCCATTGTTGGTGCTAGGGAGGATAGAAGTAAGACAGGGAAACATGCACCAACAGGGAATACAGTCACAGAAACCCAAGGCAAGCGGAAACCAAGCCTGTGCACATACTATGCACTTGGTATCTGCTGGCATGGGAAATCTGGAAAAACAGATGGGACGTGCAACTATGACCACCCTAGAAAATGCCATGCCCATATGACAACAGGAAAATGCAAACTCCCTTCCTGTAAGCTTTTTCACCCTGAAATGTGTACCTCTTCAGTACAGGAAAGACTGTGCTATAACTTAAATTGCCAGGCATACCATCTAAAGGGGACAAAAAGATACAAAACATCCAGGCCATGGGAAAACCTGGGTAGCCACAGCCACTCAAGAGGGAGAGGTTTTTTAGTGCCAGGAAGGAAAAAAAACTGGCAGGAAATGGCAGAAATCGTACACCAAATCCAGTCATTCCTGGAGTGGAACCACAGTCGATGGCCTCCACTCCAAACCAACAGATACAGATACTAATGCCGGAAAAAAAATCCCCCCCCCCAGTACCAACAATACCACCAGTCCGATAACATTCTTCTTTGCAAATATACAGGGTCTAAAGCCAGCAACAAACAACAAAATACCTTTCATCCGTGGACTGCTTGCAGAGGCAAAGGCAATGTTCGCGGCTTTCACTGAGACCCACATAAAGGATCACTTGGACAATGAAATATGGATCCCAGGTTACAACCTATACAGATGTGACAGAGTGAACAGGCAAAAGGGGGGGGGGTTGGCCTGTACATTGCAGAGTCACTTGTTTGCACAGAACTGCTTAATGCCTCAAATGACGTAGTGGAAGTTTTAGCAGTAAAGGTCGAGAACCAAAACCTAGTCATTGTGGTAGTCTACAAGCCTCCGGATGCAACATCCCAGCAATTCCAGGAACAGCTGTTAAAAATTGACCACTGTCTGGAAAATCTTCCAGCTCCTGCACCCAACATCTTGCTCCTGGGGGATTTCAACTTAAGGCACCTAAAATGGAGGAATATAGCAAATAATATTGTTGCAGTAATAACACCAGGAGGCAGCTCTGATGAAAACTCACACTCACACGAGCTTTTAAATCTCTGCACAAAATTCAATTTAAACCAGCAAATAATAGAGCCTACTAGACTGGAGAATACACTAGACCTCATATTCACTAACAATGATGATCTGATAAGAAACGTCACAATATCAAAAACAATATACTCAGATCACAACATAATTGAGGTTCAGACATGTATGCGAGGAGCCCCAGACCGACAAAATGAGACTAGTCACGAGGGAGCATTCACCAAATTCAACTTCAATAACAAAAACATAAAGTGGGACCAAGTAAACCAAGTCCTAACCGATATAAGCTGGGAAGATATACTAAGCAACACAGACCCAAACTTATGCCTAGAACAGATTAACTCGGTGGCACTCGATGTATGCACAAGGCTTATTCCTCTAAGAAAAAGGAGGAGTAGATGTAAAATAGAAAGAGACAGGCGCTCCCTTTACAGGCGACGGAAAAGAATAACAGAGCGGCTAAAAGAGGTCAATATATCTGAAATGCGCAGGGAGACACTGGTCAGAGAAATTGCAAGCATCGAACTTAAGCTAAAAGAATCCTTTAGGAGTCAGGAATCGCGGGAAGAACTAAAAGCTATAAATGAAATCGAAAGAAACCCAAAGTATTTCTTCTCCTATGCCAAATCAAAATCGAGAACAACGCCCAGTATTGGGCCCCTACTTAAACAAGATGGGTCCTACACAGATGACAGCAAGGAAATGAGTGAGCTACTCAAGTCCCAATATGACTCAGTTTTTAGCAAGCTGCTAACCAGACTGAGAGTCGAAGATCAAAATGAATTTTTTATGAGAGAGCCACAAAATTTGATTAACACAAGCCTATCCGATGTTATCCTGACGCCAAATGACTTCGAACAGGCGATAAATGACATTCCCATGCACTCTGTCCCAGGGCCAGACTCATGGAACTCTGTGTTCATCAAGAACTGCAAGAAGCCCCTATCACGAGCCTTTTCCATCCTATGGAGAGGGAGCATGGACACGGGGGTCGTCCCTCAGTTACTAAAAACAACAGACATAGCCCCACTCCACAAAGGGGGCAGTAAAGCAACAGCAAAGAACTACAGACCAATAGCACTAACATCCCATATCATAAAAATCCTTGAAAGGGTCCTAAGAAGCAAGATCACCACCCATCTAGAAACCCATCAGTTACACAACCCAGGGCATCATGGGTTTAGAACAGGTCGCTCCTGTCTGTCTCAACTACTGGATCACTACAACAAGGTCCTAAATGCACTAGAAGACAAAAAGAATGCAGATGTAATATATACAGACTTTGCAAAAGCCTTCGACAAGTGTGACCATGGCGTAATAGCGCACAAAATGCGCGCTAAAGGAATAACAGGAAAAGTCGGTCGATGGATCTATAATTTCCTCACTAACAGAACACAGAGAGTAGTCGTCAACAGAGTAAAGTCCGAGGCAGCTACGGTGAAAAGCTCTGTTCCACAAGGCACAGTACTAGCTCCCATCTTGTTCCTCATCCTCATATCCGACATAGACAAGGATGTCAGCCACAGCACCGTGTCTTCCTTTGCAGATGACACCAGAATCTGCATGACAGTGTCTTCCATTGCAGACAGTGCAAGGCTCCAGGCGGACATCAACCAAATCTTTCAGTGGGCTGCAGAAAACAATATGAAGTTCAACGATGAGAAATTTCAATTACTCAGATATGGTAAACATGAGGAAATTAAATCTTCATCAGAGTACAAAACAAATTCTGGCCACAAAATAGAGCGAAACACCAACGTCAAAGACCTGGGAGTGATTATGTCGGAGGATCTCACCTTCAAGGACCATAACATTGTATCAATCGCATCTGCTAGAAAAATGACAGGATGGATAATGAGAACCTTCAAAACTAGGGAGGCCAAGCCCATGATGACACTCTTCAGGTCACTTGTTCTATCTAGGCTGGAATATTGCTGCACTCTAACAGCACCTTTCAAGGCAGGTGAAATTGCCGACCTAGAAAATGTACAGAGAACTTTCACGGCGCGCATAACGGAGATAAAACACCTCAATTACTGGGAGCGCTTGAGGTTTCTAAACCTGTATTCCCTGGAACGCAGGAGGGAGAGATACATGATTATATACACCTGGAAAATCCTAGAGGGACTAGTACCGAACTTGCACACGAAAATCACTCACTACGAAAGCAAAAGACTTGGCAGACGATGCACCATCCCCCCAATGAAAAGCAGGGGTGTCACTAGCACGTTAAGAGACCATACAATAAGTGTCAGGGGCCCGAGACTGTTCAACTGCCTCCCAGCACACATAAGGAGGATTACCAACAGACCCCTGGCAGTCTTCAAGCTGGCACTGGACAAGCACCTAAAGTCAGTTCCTGATCAGCCGGGCTGTGGCTCGTACGTTGGTTTGCGTGCAGCCAGCAGCAACAGCCTGGTTGATCAGGCGCTGATCCACCAGGAGGCCTGGTCACAGACCGGGCCGCGGGGGCATTGACCCCCGAAACTCTTTCCAGGTAAACTCCAGGTAAGTCCTAAACGATATAAGCTGGGAAGATAGACTAAGCAACACAGACCCCAACTTATGCCTAGAACAGATTAGCTTGGTGGCACTCGATGTATGCTCAAGGCTTATTCCTTTAAGAATAAAAAGTAGATGTAAAATAGAAAGAGACAGGCGCTCCCTTTACAGGCGACGGAAAAGAATAACAGAGGGGCTAAAAGAGGTCAATATATCTGAAATGCGTAGGGAGACACTGGCCAGAGAAATAGCAGACATCAAACTAAAGCTAAAGGAATCTTATAGGAGTCAGGAATCGCGAGAAGAACTAAAAGCCATAAATGAAATCGAAAGAAACCCAAAGTATTTCTTTTTTTATGCCAAATCAAAGTCGAGAACAACATCTAGTATTGGGCCCCTACTTAAACAAGATGGGTCCTACACAGATGACAGCAAGGAAATGAGTGAGCTACTCAAGTCCCAATATGACTCAGTTTTTAGCAAGCCGCTAACCAGACTGAGAGTCGAAGATCAAAACGAATTTTTTATGAGAGAGCCACAGAATTTAGTAAACACAAGCCTATCCGATGTTATCCTGATGCCAAATGACTTCGAACAGGCGATAAATGACATGCCCATGCACTCTGCCCCAGGGCCAGACTCATGGAACTCCGTGTTCATCAAGAACTGCAAGCCCCTATAACGAGCTTTTACCATCCTATGGAGAGGGAGCATGGACAAGGGGGTCGTCCCAGTTACTGAAAACAACAGACATAGCCCCACTCCACAGGGGTGGCAGTAAAGCAATAGCAAAGAACTACAGACCAATAGCACTAACATCCCATATCATAAAAATCTTTGAAAAGGTCCTAAGAAGCAAGATCGCCACCCATCTAGATACTCATCAATTACACAACCCAGGGCAACATGGGTTTAGAACAGGTCGCTCCTGTCTGACCCAACTACTGGATCACTACGACAAGGTCCTAGATGCACTAGAAGACAAAAAGAATGCAGATGTAATATATACAGACTTTGCAAAAGCCTTCGACAAGTGTGACCATGGCGTAATAGCGCACAAAATGCGTGCTAAAGGAATAACAGGAAAAGATGGTAGATGGATCTATAATTTCCTCACAAACAGAACACAAAGAGTAGTAGTCAACAGAGTAAAGTCTGAGGCGGCTACGGTGAAAAGCTCTGTTCCGCAAGGCACAGTACTCGCTCCCATCTTGTTTCTCATCCTCATATCTGACATAGACAAGGATGTCAGCCACAGCACCGTGTCTTCCTTTGCAGATGACACCCGAATCTGCATGACAGTGTCTTCCATTGCAGACACTGCAAGGCTCCAGGCTGACATCAACCAAATCTTTCAGTGGGCTGCAGAAAACAATATGAAGTTCAACGATGAGAAATTTCAATTACTCAGATATGGTAAACATGAGGAAATTAAATCTTCATCAGAGTACAAAACAAATTCTGGCCACAAAATAGAGCGAAACACCAACGTCAAAGTCCTGGGAGTGATCATGTCGGAGGATCTCACCTTCAAGGACCATAACATTGTATCAATCGCATCTGCTAGAAAAATGACAGGATGGATAATGAGAACCTTCAAAACTAGGGAGGCCAAGCCCATGATGACACTCTTCAGGTCACTTGTTCTATCTAGGCTGGAATATTGCTGCACACTAACAGCACCTTTCAAGGCAGGTGAAATTGCCGACCTAGAAAATGTACAGAGAACTTTCACGGCGCGCATAACGGAGATAAAACACCTCAATTACTGGGAGCGCTTGAGGTTCCTAAACCTATTTTCCCTGGAACGCAGGAGGGAGAGATACATGATTATATACACCTGGAAAATCCTAGAGGGACTAGTACCGAACTTGCACACGAAAATCACTCACTACGAAAGCAAAAGACATGGCAGACGATGCATCATCCCCCCAATGAAAAGCAGGGGTGTCACTAGCACGTTAAGAGACCATACAATAAGTGTCATGGGCCCGAGACTGTTCAACTGCCTCCCAGCACACATAAGGGGGATTACCAACAGACCCCTGGCAGTCTTCAAGCTGGCACTGGACAAGCACCTAAAGTCAGTTCCTGATCAGCCGGGCTGTGGCTCGTATGTTGGTTTGCGTGCAGCCAGCAGCAACAGCCTGGTTGATCAGGCTCTGATCCACCAGGAGGCCTGGTCACAGACCGGGCCGCGGGGGCGTTGACCCCCGGAACTCTCTCCAGGTAAACTCCAGGTAAGCGTGTGCGAGCGTGTTACATAGGAGTGAGTTAGTTTAATATGTTTATTATGCACCCCATACCCATCCTGTGGGCGGTAGTCAAAAGATTACAGAGGTACATAATGGGTCCAGGGACTGGGCCTCAAAGTTTTGATAGCTGAGCAAGTTACAGAGGAGACAAATGGTATTTGGGACCTGTCGAGCTGTTGGAGTGTGAGCAGGGTAATATTTAGTGAAGGGATTCAGGGAAACCGGTTATTTTATATAGCGGACTTGAGTCCTGGAAATGGGAAGTACAATGCCTGCACTCTAAAGGAGGGGTTCGGGATATTAGCAGTTTGGAGGGATATGTTGTGTATTTTTATGCGTATATATACTTAACTGTTGTGTTCTGAGCACCTCTACAAAAACAGTGATTATGTGTGAGTGTGGTGAAAGTGTTGAATGATGATGAAAGTATTTTCTTTTTGGGGATTTTCTTTCTTTTTGGGTCACCCTGCCTCGGTGGGAGACCTGGCCGACTTGTTGAAAAAAATTTTATATATATATATATATATATATATATATATATATATATGTGTGTGTGTGTGTGTGTGTGTGTATATATATATATATATATATATATATATATATATATATATATATATATATATATATATATATATATATATATATATATATATATATATGTGTGTGTGTGTGTGTACTCACCTATTTGTGGTTGCAGGGGTCGAGTCTTAGCTCCTGGCCCCGCCTCTTCACCGGTTGCTACTGGGCCTTTCTCTCCCCGCTCCATGAGCTTTATCAAACCTCGTCTTAAAACTGTGTATGGTTCCTGCCTCCACTATGTCATTTTCTAGGCTATTCCACTGCCTGACAACTCTATGACTGAAGAAATATTTCCTAATATCTCTCTGACTCATTTGTGTCTTCAACTTCCGATTGTGGCCTCTTGTTTCTGTGTCCCCTCCCTGGAACATCCTGTCTTTGTCCACCTTGTCTATTCCACGCAGTATTTTATATGTCGTTATCATGTCTCCCCTGACCCTCCTGTCCTCCAGTGTCGTCAGGTCGATTTCCCTTAATCTTTCTTCATAGGACATTCCCCTTAGCTCTGATACTAACCTTGTCACAAACCTTTGTACTTTCTCTAGTTTCTTGACGTGCTTCATCAAGTGCGGGTTCCAAACAGGTGCTGCATACTCCAGTATGGGCCTGACATACATGGTGTACAGTGTCTTGAACGATTCCTTACTAAGGTATCGGAATGCTGTTCTCAGGTTTGCCAGGCGCCCATATGCTGCAGCAGTTATCTGGTTGATGTGTGCCTCCGGAGACATGCTCGGTGTTATACTCGCCCCAAGATCTTTCTCCTTGAGTGAGGTTTGCAGTCTTTGGCCACCTAGCCTATACTCTGTCTGTGGTCTTCTGTGCCCTTTCCCTATCTTCATGACTTTGCATTTGGCAGGATTAAATTCGAGAAGCCATTTGCTGGACCAGGTGTCCAGTCTGTCCAGGTCTCTTTGAAGTCCTGCCTGGTCCTCATCAGATTTAATTCTCCTCATTAACTTCACATCATCTGCAAACGTGTACTCACCTATTTGTACTCACCTATTTGTGGTTGCAGGGGTCGAGTCACAGCTCCTGGCCCCGCCTCTTCGCTGATTGCTACTAGGTCCTCTCTCTCCCTGCCCCATGAGCTTTATCATACCTCGCCTTAAAACTATGTATGGTTCCCGCCTCCACTACGTCACTTTCTAGGCTATTCCACGGTCTGACTACTCTATGACTGAAGAAATACTTCCTAACATCCCTTTGATTCATCTGTGTGTGTGTGTGTACTCACCTATTTGTACTCACCTATTTGTGGTTGCAGGGGTCGAGTCACAGCTCCTGGCCCCGCCTCTTCGCTGATTGCTACTAGGTCCTCTCTCTCCCTGCCCCATGAGCTCTATCATACCTCGCCTTAAAACTATGTATGGTTCCTGCCTCCACCACATCACTTTCTAGGCTATTCCATGGCCTGACTACTCTATGACTGAAGAAATACTTCCTAACATCCCTTTGATTCATCTGAGTCTTCAACTTCCAATTGTGACCTCTTGTGTCTGTGTCCCATCTCTGGAACATCCCGTCTTTGTCCACCTCGTCTATTCCGCGCAGTATTTTATATGTCGTTATCATGTCTCCCCTGACCCTCCTGGCCTCCAGTGTCGTCAGGCCGATTTCCCTCAACCTTTCTTCATAGGACAGTCCCCGTAGCTCTGGGACTAGTCTTGTTGCAAACCTTTGCACTTTCTCTAATTTCTTGACGTGCTTGACTAGGTGTGGATTCCAAACTGGTGCTGCATACTCCAGTATGGGCCTGACGTAGATGGTGTACAGAGTCTTAAACGAATCCTTACTGAGGTATCGGAACGCTATCCGTAGGTTTGCCAGGCGCCCGTATGCTGCAGCAGTTATCTGATTGATGTGCGCCTCAGGAGATATGCTCGGTGTTATACTCACCCCCAGATCTTTTTCCTTGAGTGAGGTTTGCAGTCTTTGGCCATCTAAACTATATTGTGTCTGCGGTCTTCTTTGCCCTTCCCCAATCTTCATGACTTTGCATTTGGCAGGGTTAAATTCAAGGAGCCAGTGTGTGTGTGTGTGTGTGTGTGTGTGTGTGTGTGTGTGTGTGTGTGTGAGAGACATATCAGCTATCTCCCAGCAAGGTAGGGTAGCCCCAGAGAAATATATTCAGTCACTCAATAATCGTCTTGCCATGAAGCGTGCAGACATCACAATTCCAATAACGCTCCACACTTCAACATCCCCAGAACTTCCGAGTGAATGCTTCGTACTTCTTACCTCCAGTTCCGGTTTTCCTTAATCCCTTCATAAATTTTACCCTATTCACACTCTAACTACTTCCAGCCATGGACACCACTTGTCTCCACTCAATGTGACGTAAAACACTCTCACAAGCGTGCTGGATGTTCAGGCTTCTAACAATAAAAATCCTTACCCTCTTCCTCTAACCTCTACCTCTTTTTTTTCCTTTCACCTGAGGTTCATATACCTTCTTGGTCACCATATTCTGCTCTATCCTATCTAAATCCCCAAACTTCCTCAACAACACTTCCTCAGCCCTCTGAGTTATACCTTTGGTAACCCCAGTAACCCCACACTGTCTTTCAGTGTCTATGCTTCAAGTTCTTTACATAATATTTACATGCACACGCGTATGTACATACGTACATCAAGGATTATTGAAAGTGCAAAAGTTTGCAACAAGACTAGTCCTGGAGCTAAGGGGTATGTCCTACAAGGAAAGATTAAGGGAATTCAACCCAATGACACTGGAGAAAAGGAGGGATAGGGAAGGTGTTACGAAAAATGTGATATCTAATAATGATAGAGATCTCCAGTGAATACTAGAAAGGACTGCCCCTCTAGCATCCAACCTGTTACTGGGTTTTTGTAACAAGTAGTCAGTATCCTGGTCCAATTATCCATTAGAATTTAATAGTAAGTTTCAATAGTGCTTCAGGATTACAACTGGTAGGATACTAAAGAAATTAAAATTTAAAAAGCTTATTAATAAAGATAAAGTTGTCTAGGTGGACAATATCAAAGTAAATCAAAGTAATCAATTTAACATAATATAAGATACAAGTTCCTACACTTCTCTCGTGTACAGTAGTATTGTGCTGAAGGCACATATCATATCTTTATGGCTTTTAAGAACCATCTGGTACATTGTCAGCATTTAAGAACATATTACTAATACGTCTATACAAGCGAGTATGTGTGTAAGTGCTCTGAGTAGTTCGCTATGTCTCAAGACTCGACTTAACCAGTGACTGTCTAAAAGTCCTCACAGAAACTAACTTCTTGACCAACCTGGCAATCAGAACAGCTTGCTTGAACAGTAAAATGACCGATTTGCCTAACAGCAATATAACAAGCAGCAGCAACACAGAATCAGGAACAAGGAGATAACATAATGACCCTAAGTAGGGACCATCAGCAGATCCTCCACAAAAGTCAAAACTCCCATACTACTGAATCTAAGTTCAGCATAAGAAAATCCCCAACTGTAACGGTGCACAGATACCAGTACAAATTAGGTCAGAAGCTACAGCTCAGGACCTGAGTTTCTCAGTGTCAGTGTAACACACAACCTCAGTAAAACATCGAAAATCACTAAGTCTAGGCTATGCTCTGTGAAGAGTTACACAGAACTAACAACAAGAGAGAGCAACAGAGATGAAGTTCCAACAAGGGCCAGCAAGGGAGAGCTGGAGAGGGAGGTGTTGGAATCACCATCAGAGAGAGAGCTATCTAGAGGCAAGCCAGTCATCTCACCCAGGTGAGGTGTGATCACCCCACCCTGATCACGTGACTCTCCGTGGACTACAGCTGCCCAGCAACTACAGAGAAGCTGGCAGCGAAACAAGCGAGGCAGTAGTAACAGTAGTTAGACAATGCGGCAGCTACTTAACACTCTCGAGCAATGAGCACTGAATAGTGTATAAATGTTACATCCTACCTAATAATATAACTAAGTCAAATAATAATATAAAGCAATATACTTACGCTTTAGCTAATATCACAAATATCAGCAATATAAAATTATATGAACAGGTAATATACATTATATACATTGTGACCCATTCAGGGGCCGCAATAGAAGGTATGATAATGACGTATAAAATACTGATAGGAATTGATAATGTGGACAGGTACAGAATGGCTCAGAGATGGGACACAGGAACAAGGGGACACAACTAGAAGCTGAAAACTCAGATGAGTCCCAGGGATGTTAGGAAGTATTTCTTCAGCACTACAGTTGTCAGGAGATGGAACAATCTGGATAGTGATGTAGTGGAACAGGATCCATACACAACTTTAAGGAAAGGCATGACAAGTCTCATATAGCAAGGAGAGTGGACCTAATAGCAACCAGCAAAGTGGGGCCAGGAGCAACCACATATACACGAGCACATGCCCACATTTATGCACATGCACGCATATTTTCCCTGAGGATACATTAATGATAATATCTCCTGTCAATAAAAGCTCGTCTTTCAGGGTGTTTCTGTTTTCTTCCAAGACTCTCACCATGACCTTTGCAGTATTCATATTTGTGTAACTTTTCACCTTGCCTCTGATATTTATTTATTTATTTTTATTTGGACATGATACATAGTTGTACAAAGAAATAGTGATTAGGTGTACATGCCAAAAGCCCCTTGTAAGCAGAGCATTATGGGCAGGCTTAAAATTAACAAGGGTGCATTTGCAGTAGTGTTTCAACTGAAATGTGTACCTCTTCAGTACAGGAAAGACTGTGCTATAACTTAAATTGCCAGGCACACCATCTAAAGGGGACAAAAAGATACAAAACATCCAGGCCATGGGAAAACCTGGGTAGCCACAGCCACTCAAGAGGGAGAGGTTTTTTAGTGCCAGGAAGGAAATGGCAGAAATCGTACACCAAATCCAGTCATTCCTGGAGTGGAACCACAGTCGATGGCCTCCACTCCAAACCAACAGATACAGATACTAATGCCGGAAAAAAATCCCCCCTCAGTACCAACAATACCACCAGTCTCATGACATTCTTCTTTGCAAATATACAGGGTCTAAAGCCAGCAACAAACAACAAAATACCTTTCATCCGTGGACTGCTTGCAGAGGCAAAGGCAATGTTCGCGGCTTTCACTGAGACCCACATAAAGGATCACTTGGACAACGAAATATGGATCCCAGGTTACAACCTATACAGATGTGACAGAGTGAACAGGCAAAAGGGGGGGGGGGTTGGCCTGTACATTTCAGAGTCACTTGTTTGCACAGAACTGCTTAATGCCTCAAATGATGTAGTGGAAGTTTTAGCAGTAAAGAGCGAGAACCAAAACCTAGTCATTGTGGTAGTCTACAAGCCTCCGGATGCAACATCCCAGCAATTCCAGGAACAGCTGTTAAAATTTGACCACTGTCTGGAAAATCTTCCAGCTCCTGCGCCCAACATCTTGCTCCTGGGGAATTTCAACTTAAGGCACCTAAAATGGAGGAATATAGCAAATAATATTGTTGCAGTAATAACACCAGGAGGCAGCTCTGATAAAAACTCACACTCACACGAGCTTTTAAATCTCTACACAAAATTCAATTTAAACAAGCAAATAATAGAGCCTACTAGACTGGAGAATACACTAGACCTCATCTTCACTAACAATGATGATCTGATAAGAAATGTCACCATATCAAAAACAATATACTCAGATCACAACATAATTGAGGTTCAGACATGTATGCACGGAGCCCCAGACCGACATAATGAGATTAGTCACGAGGGAGCATTCACCAAATTCAACTTCAATAACAAAAACATAAAGTGGGACCAAGTAAACCAAGTCCTAACCGATATAAGCTGGGAAGATATACTAAGCAACACAGACCCCAACTTATGCCTAGAACAGATTAGCTTGGTGGCACTCGATGTATGCACAAGGCTCATTCCTCTAAGAAAAAGGAGGAGTAGATGTAAAATAGAAAGAGACAGGCGCTCCCTTTACAGGCGACGGGAAAGAATAACAGAGCGGCTAAAAGAGGTCAATATATCTGAAATGCGTAGGGAGAAACTGGTCAGAGAAATAGCAAGCATCAAACTTAAGCTAAAGGAATCTTATAGGAGTCAGGAATCACGGGAAGAACTAAAAGCCATAAATGAAATCGAAAGAAACCCAAAGTATTTCTTCTCCTATGCCAAATCAAAGTCGAGAACAACGTCCAGTATTGGGCTCCTACTTAAACAAGATGGGTCCTACACAGATGACAGCAAGGAAATGAGTGAGCTACTCAAGTCCCAATATGACTCAGTTTTTATCAAGCCGCTAACCAGACTGAGAGTCGAAGATCAAAATTAATTTTTTATGAGAGAGCCACAGAACTTGGTTAACACAAGCCTATCTGATGTTATCCTGACACCAAATGACTTCGAACAGGCGATAAATGACATGCCCATGCACTTTGCCCCAGGGCCAGACTCATGGAACTCCGTGTTCATCAAGAACTGCAAGAAGCCCCTATCACGAGCCTTTACCATCCTATGGAGAGAGAGCATGGACACGGGGGTCGTCCCACAGTTACTAAAAACAACAGACATAGCCCCACTCCACAAAGGGGGCAGTAAAGCAACAGCAAAGAACTACAGACCGATAGCACTAACATCCCATATCATAAAAATCTTTGAAAGGGTCCTAAGAAGCAAGATCATCACCCATCTAGAAACCCATCAGTTACACAACCCAGGGCAACATGGGTTTAGAACAGGTCGCTCCTGTCTGTCTCAACTATTGGATCACTACGACAAGGTCCTAGATGCACTAGAAGACAAAAAGAATGCAGATGTAATATATACAGACTTTGCAAAAGCCTTCGACAAGTGTGACCATGGCGTAATAGCGCACAAAATGCATGCTAAAGGAATAACAGGAAAAGTCGGTCGATGGGTCTATAATTTCCTCACTAACAGAACACAGAGAGTAGTAGTCAACAGAGTAAAGTCCAAGGCAGCTACGGTGAAAAGCTCTGTTCCACAAGGCACAGTATTCACTCCCATCTTGTTCCTCATCTTCATATCTGACATAGACAAGGATGTCAGCCACAGCACCGTGTCTTCCTTTGCAGATGACACCCGAATCTGCATGACAGTGTCTTCCATTGCAGACACTGCAAGGCTCCAGGCGGACATCAACCAAATCTTTCAGTGGGCTGCAGAAAACAATATGAAGTTCAACGACGAGAAATTTCAATTACTCAGATATGGTAAACACAAGGAAATTAAATCTTCATCAGAGTACAAAACAAATTCTGGCCACAAAATAGAGCGAAACACCAACGTCAAAGACCTGGGAGTGATCATGTCGGAGGATCTCACCTTCAAGGACCATAACATTGTATCAATCGCATCTGCTAGAAAAATGACAGGATGGATAATGAGAACCTTCAAAACTAGGGATGCCAAGCCCATGATGACACTCTTCAGGTCACTTGTTCTATCTAGGCTGGAATATTGCTGCACACTAACAGCACCTTTCAAGGCAGGTGAAATTGCTGACCTAGAAAATGTACAGAGAACCTTCACGGCGCGCATAACGGAGATAAAACACCTCAATTACTGGGAGCGCTTGAGGTTCCTAAACCTGTATTCCCTGGAATGCAGGAGGGAGAGATACATGATTATATACACCTGGAAAATCCTAGAGGGACTAGTACCGAACTTGCACACGAAAATCACTCACTACGAAAGCAAAAGACTTGGCAGACGATGCAACATCCCCCCAATGAAAAGCAGGGGTGTCACTAGCACGTTAAGAGACCATACAATAAGTGTCAGGGGCCTGAGACTGTTCAACTGCCTCCCAGCATACATAAGGGGGATTACCAACAGACCCCTGGCAGTCTTCAAGCTGGCACTGGACAAGCACCTAAAGTCGGTTCCCGACCAGCCGGGCTGTGGCTTGTACGTTGGTTTGCATGCAGCCAGCAGTAACAGCCTGGTTAATCAGGCTCTGATCCACCAGGAGACCGGGCCGCGGGAGCGTTGAACCCCGGAACTCTCTCCAGGTAAACCAATTCATGGGGAAGCACTAAACTTGTAGGAGTCACACAAAACCTGTGGAATACCTGGAGAGGGTTTCAAGGGTCAACACCCCCACAGCCCGGTCTCTGACCAGGCCTCATGGTGGATCAGGCCCTAATCAACCAGGCTGTTACTGTTGGCTGCATGCAACCCGACATACGAACCACAGCTTGGCTGGTCAGGTACTGACTTTAGGTGCCTGTCCAGCACCTTCTTGAAGAAAATCAGGGGTCTATTGGTAATCACCCTTATGTATACTGGAAGGCAGTTGAACAGCCTTGGGCCCCTGACTCTTATTGTTGTCTCTCATCGTGCTAGTGGCACCCCTGCTTTTTATTGGAGGGATGTTGCATTGTCTGTTGAGTCTTATGCTTTCATAGGGAGTGATTTTTGTGTGCACGTTTGGTACTAAACCCTGTAGGATTCTCCAAGTGTATATAATCATGTATCTCTCCTGCCTGTGCTCTGGGGAGCACAGGTTGAGGAACTTCAAGTGTTCCCAGTAATTGAGGTGTTTTATCGAAGTTAAGTGTACCATGAAGGCTCTCATCACATTTTCTTGTTCAGCAATGTCACCTGCCTTGAAAGCTGCTGTGAAATTACTGACCTAGAAAATGTACAGAGAACCTTCACAGCACACAAAACCGGGAGGCAATCTAGAATTATTTAGTTGTTCTGAGTTTTAAACATACAGTACAGTTGTTAAAATGATCAGTTCTCTGCTATCATTATCCACTTGCTGTAATATGAGACCAACTAAGTCACCGTTGTATTACAGAAATCACAATCAAAAAGCAAGTAAAACTATTCCTCTCGAGAGATTCCTTGAAGCTGATTATTATTGTCATATTCAAGGAAAAGCGCTAAACCCTTAATGCTGGTTAGGGCCCCTTGATGCACAGAATTGGGCTTATCCTCTCGTTGGGTCACCTTGACGCAGTGGGAGATGGCTGATGTGTATAAAGTTATAAAGAAATACTATGAAGTCAAATTTTGCAAATAGTTTATAGTACAGTATATGCATACACTGAGAAATGGATATGTGCAAACAGTAAAGATTCCATTGTAATATAGTACCTGGAAGTAAATGAAAGGCCTTAAACACATAATTTGACTCTTTTATTAATAAACATATTAAAAACGTGGAAACATTTTGTAGAACAGTTCACTGTGCATAGAAATTCTTATATGGTAACTTAACATTTGTAGAGAAAGCCTAATGATAATTGATGTTTTTATAGCACACATATTTACATATTTTGCTTGTTCATTATGTAGATTATAAATTACAGTTTTTGTTCTAATTAAATTATTATAATCAGTTATATAAACAGAAAACAATACCATGGCACAGTAAGAGTATTTCTCCCAAGTTAATTCAACATTTATCCATATTTATCAAATCACAAGTGTATCATGTGTTACATTAATTAATGCCAGGGTACATGGGCTGGATGTGCTGTGGGTGCCAACTTGAAGTATCTTGCTGTGTGTTGCCCTATGGCCATTGTTCCTGACTGTTGAGACGGTCCTCCCGTGGTGCCCACCTCGCTGACATTTTCAACTGTCTCGCCACGGAGAGTTGAGATACACTTCCATATGTCCAAGTAATTGGCTGAGGGGGAAAAATTACCATATAATATTTAGGACAAGTAATTTTTTTATGCTATCCCTTAACATTAAGACAGTTATAATTATTTTGGTTGAAGTAAAGACTAGCTAACAAAGTAAAAAGGATATATAACAAAAGAGGGTCATTATTAGTACAGTACAATGTTTCACCTACATAAAGCGATATTATGAACTTAATAAAATCTTATGTAGGTTAAATGCTGTATTAACCCTTTCAGGGTTTTGGACGTACTAGTACGGCTTACGCACCAGGGTTTTTTGACGTACTAGTACGCCTAAATTCTAGCGCCCTCAAATCTTGTGAGAGAAAGCTGGTAGGCCTACATATGAAAGAATGGGTCTATGCGGTCAGTGTGTGCAGTATAAAAAAAAATCCTGCATCACACAGTGCATAATGAGAAAAAAAAAAACTTTGTGTTTTTGGATTAAAACAGCGACTTTGCAATGTATTTTCGTATGGTATTTATTGTTGCATTCTAGTTTTCCTGGTCTCATTTTATAGAATGGAAGAGATATTACAGAAATTGAGATGATTTTGACTGGTTTTACAATTAAAAGTACGTTGAAATTGAGCTCAAAGTAGCAGAAATCTTCGATTTTTACCAAAGTTCAAAAGTAAACAAATCATGCTAAGCTTCCAATACACGTCAACTGGCGAGTCTAATATTCTTTTACAAGTGCACCGATATTATTTATACCATTCCTACACTAATGCAGTAGTTTGCATAACAGTAAATTTTTATTTTTTGTGAGAATAAAAATTCAAAGTGGAAAGCAAAAGAATGTAAGAGGGGCATGGGGACGTGACTAATGAACAGAGGAAATGTTATTTTAGTGCCAGGAATGTCTTTCTTGTTTATTCTGGACCCTATTTGGAAATTGGCATCTTTTGAAATTTGTGTGAAATTGGCAAAATTGCTAAATTCTGACCACTGTATTAGATAGTTGAAATCGGTAAATGGGTGGTTTCTTGTACTCATTCGATAGAAAAAATGGAGTTTTAGCGAAATAGTTATGATTTTTGTCGACTAGTACAAAGGAATTGGCTGAAAATAGGGCTCAAAGTGGGCAAAATCGCTGATGCGTAAACATCGTTGAAACCGCTAACTCCGCGAGAGCATAATTCCGTAAGTTTTCCATCAAATTTCATACTTTTGGTGTCATTATGACAGGGAAAAGATTCTCTATCTTTTCATAAGAAAAAATATATTTTTTTTTTTTTTGAAATTCGGGCGACCCTGAGAACATGTCTGGGAGAGGGCCTGGGGACCCTGAAAGGGTTGTTGAGGTGGTTTGGTCATTTAGAGAGAATGGATCAAAGTAGAATGACATGGAGAGTATTTAAATCTGTAGGAGAAGGAAGGCGGGGTAGGGGTCGTCCTTGAAAAGGTTGGAAGGAAGGGGTAAGGGAGGTTTTGTGGGTGAGGGGCTTGGACTTCCAGCAGGCGTGCATGAGCGTGTTCGATAGGAGTGAATGGAGACGAATGGTATTTGGGACCTGACGATCTGTTGGAGTGTGAGCAGGGCAATATTTAGTGAAGGGATTCAGGGAAACCGGTTATTTTTATATAGCCGAACTTGAGTCCTGGAAATGGGAAGTATAATGCCTGCACTCTAAAGAAGGGGTTTTGAGATATTAGCAGCCTGGAGGAATATGTTGTGTATCTTTATACATATATGCTTCTGAACTGTTGTGTTCTGAGCACCTCTGCAAAAACAGTGATTATGTGTGAGTGAGGTGAAAGTGTTGAATGATGATGAAAGTATTTTCTTTTTGGGGATTTTCTTTCTTTTTGGGTCACCCTGCCTTGGTGGGAGACGGCCGACTTGTTGAGAAAAAAAAAAATATATATTTCATGAATATTCATTGTATATACAGCTAGATAGATCTCTCTCACCTTATATACATGGAGAGTCTACTTAAGTTCCTATATTAAGAATGAGGTGACCCCCATTTTATGCTGCTGATACGTTCTAGGCCCTTGACATCTTTACTAAGCTCAATCAATCCATAAACACTTATGCATAAGAATCTTCAATGTTTTTTACAAACTATACCAACTGAATACTATAACTTTTTTTTTTTTTTTTTCAACAAGTCGGTCGTCTCCCACCGAGGCAGGGTGACCCAAAAAAGAAAGAAAATCCCCAAAAAAGAAAATACTTTCATCATTCAACACTTTCACCACACTCACACATTATCACTGCTTTTGCAGAGGTGCTCAGAATACAACAGTTTAGAAGCATATACGTATAAAGATACACAACATATCCCTCCAAACTGCCAATATCCCAAGCCCCTCCTTTAAAGTGCAGGCATTGTACTTCCCATTTCCAGGACTCAAGTCCGACTATATGAAAATAACCGGTTTCCCTGAATCCCTTCACTAAATATTACCCTGCTCACACTCCAACAGATCGTCAGGTCCCAAGTATCATTCGTCTCCATTCACTCCTATCTAACACGCTCATGCACGCTTGCTGGAAGTCCAAGCCCCTCGCCCACAAAACCTCCTTTACCCCCTCTTTCCAACCCTTTCGAGGACGACCCCTACCCCTCTTTCCTTCCCCTATAGATTTATATGCTTTCCATGTCATTCTACTTTGATCCATTCTCTCTAAATGACCAAACCACCTCAACAACCCCTCTTCTGCCCTCTGACTAATGCTTTTATTAACTCCACACCTTCTCCTAATTTCCACACTCCGAATTTTCTGCATAATATTTACACCACGCATTGCCCTTAGACAGGACATCTCCACTGCCTCCAACCGTCTCCTCGCTGCTGCATTTACCACCCAAGCTTCACATCCATATAAGAGTGTTGGTACTACTATACTTTCATACATTCCCTTCTTTGCCTCCATAAATAACGTTTTTTGACTCCACATATACCTCAACGCACTATAACTATATATAACAAATACAGAATTACCAATAGAAATAGGACACTTCATAATAGCAAACTTGCTTAAAGTTAATCTGCCTAAAGTGATGGAGACATATTTTTGATTGGTGATGTAAAAGTGAAATGCAGCCTTAATGACCAATGTGCACTTGGAAACTAACTGCTTTAGTTACTCCCTGCTATGTACTACAGTAGTTACAAGCAAGTGAAGATTTTGGATGACAATTCCTATCCACATCTCCCTACAGTAGTAATGGATCTGAAGAAATGTACTGAGTACTTTCTTCAAAATTATTACTGCAGTGACAGACAATTCTCATCAGTCCTTAACAAAATGAAGATTATACAGATGTACCTTTCCACAAGCGAACACATCCATCATCTCCAGAGGAGGCTAGGATGGTTCCTGTCATATTCCAGCATACTCGCCACACTGTGGAACCATGGTCATCAAACTGTCCTGCTTGACGCACCTCAAGGCTTGAAGTGCTGCCGTTGTTCTGTGTTGGGTCTTGTCTGTCAGGGATGTGAGATTTGTATATTTTATACATAACAGAGAACTGATGAATCACAGAATAAGGACATAAATAGGGAATTTCTCACCTTACAAAATACTTACCTTTCACGAAGAGCAAGGATGTTCTCTGTTGAGTTGGGTTCAGTGACCCTGCGCAATACATTTAGCCTTGCCCTTACACAAAATACAGTATCTGAATGCTTCAAGTCCTGCTTTTCACTTACTACCTAATGTTTACTCTGCTCTCTACCATTAAGAAACAATAATTATGATGAGATTTCTACAAGGCATCCCCAGTATCCCATCAAATAAGCCAGCTCTTATACCTAACAAGTTCTAACCTGTCAATCATTTGACATGGAAAACCATTATCTTTCCTGATATATCTCTTAGGATCCAAGGACCTTACCCCATCCACAATCATCCTAACAGGACACAGTTTTCCATGTGATATTAGTATGACAGAGATGAGGAGGTCACTTATAAGATATACAGTATACAAAAATAACATGGAACCATTAAATTTAAAAAGCCCAATGTGCACAATGTGAGTACAACTTATGAGGCTTTTTTTTTATTCACTTTGTTTGTTATCCATTAATGACCCTTGCTTTCAAAGGTGCCTTGATGCAGTATGATTCCTATGGGACATAAAAATGCAGTATGATTGTTATGGGACATAAAAAGGCAGTATGATTGTTATGGGACATAAAAAGGCAGTATGATTGTTATGGGACATAAAAATGCAGTATGATTGTTATGGGACATAAAAAGGCAGTATGATTGTTATGGGGCATAAAAATGCAGTATGATTGTTATGGGACAAAAAGGCAGTATGATTGTTATGGGACATAAAAATGCAGTATGATTGTTATGAGAAATAAAAATGCAGTATGATTATTATGGGACATAAAAATGCAGTATGATTCCGATAGAACATAGGCACGCAGTATGATTCCCACGGGACATAGAAATGCAGTATGATTCACATGGGACATAGAAATGCAGTATGATTCCTATGGGGCATAGGAATACAGTATAATTCCTATGGGACATAGGAATGCAGTATAATTCCTATGGGACATAGGAATGCAGTATAATTCCTATGGGACATAAAAACGCAGTATAATTCCTTTGGGACATACGAATGCAATAAGATTCCTATGGGATATCACAATTTAGATGACCCTCTGTACTACAGCATCCACACCTATCCTTCAGAGTGAAGGAACAGTACTTCCTACATCCAGAACTCTAGGCTGGGTAAGGGCATAATCTAGAATAAATTTTATTTAATATTATATTTTGCTTGTACCTTATAAACCTGGAAAACCACAATGACTCACCTGACAGGTTTCAAAGCAATAATCCTGACATCCTTAGTGGCAATCCCCAAGAGATGATATGACCGGCCAAGATTAGGAGCAAAAGCCAGGTCATGGACAGGCTCTGTCACAGTGACCAGAGTTTCTACTTTGGTCCACTTGTGAGTGTTAGCAGAAAATTCATAGATAAATACTTTCCCACCTGAGGAAGGATTAGGGTCATCACTGCCTACTGCAATCAAAGGTGAGTGAAGCCTGAAAAAATAAAACATAATATAAAAAACATTCATGAAGTAGAAATAAAAACTAAGTGGTGCATTTTTTTAACAAACTGACTGTACCCCACCAAGGCAGGGTGACCTAAAAAAGAAAAACTTAAGTTTTTCTAAGTGATGCATTAAGGACTGTAAAGTTTCTCACACAGTATCAATATGAAAGTAACTTTCTAGATGATAACTGTCAGTCTATTAAGAAAGTTACACCAGTAGAACTTTTCTAGAAAAATTCAAAACATACTGAAGGTAGCAAGACGATTGCAAACAGACCACAAAACAGGTGGGGTTTGAACCCATGGTGAGTGACTGGGCAAGCCAGCTACCATAATCTTATTGTAGCTAGGTATCCCAGTGGTTCACACACTTTCCTAGAGTTTGAGGAATCACTTGCCATGGGTTCAAATCCCACCTGTTCCATGGTTCATTCTGAAGGTGAAAAAAGTCAAAACACCAAGATTAAAATCTATGCCCAGGTCTACTTCTTGCCTCGTCGTTAACAGGTGGTGAGGATGCAGAACTGCTAAACTTGTCTGACATAGATACAGGCAGGTCCTAAGTAATGTGTGTACTGTATATGCATTGTTTAGGCCTGGTTTCACTGTTCGCTTAATATACGACAGTGTAAAAATGTTATCAGGCTTTTATATTTACAGTGATTTTTGCTTTACAGCAGCAGCCTGGAACCTAACTTCCTGTATAAGCAGGGCTCTCCTGGACCTCCAATGCTCCTCAATAACTAATCTGATGATGATCTAGTGTAAGAAAACCTTGGGAACAGATCTTCAGCCCTCACTAAAGTCCAGATTCAAAAGTAGTTGTATTAGTTACACATTATAATTGCCATTTTAATTTTTTATGAAACAACAAAACAAAAAGTGACTGGTCTAGTTTTCTTTCATTAAAATGGGATGATTTTGCTATACTGTAGAATATTTTTAAGGTATAGCACTATATCAAGTCAAAACTGAAACATTGAAGGTTTGTCTTAAAATTGCAGATTACTTGTGAATTATTCAAGCCTCTAGCAAAACAGTGATAACACGAATGATGGTGAAAGTTTTTCGAGTCACCCTAGCTCAGTGGGAGACAGCCAGTACTTTGAAAAAGAAAATTCTTTTCATCCCTTATCCCTGATGGTAGATATGAATTTTTGAAGAGAAGTTACTAAATAAGTAGCTTCACTGACCTAGAGGGTGAAGGATTCCATGAAATGCAGGAACACTGTAGTTTACAATTCATCTCATACTGTGGTGACCACTGGTTAAGATTCATCACATCAGGAGCTTCATATATACGCACCTATTTGAGAAAACAGAAAGTTATTCAATATTTTATTAAGAAACCTATGGTAGTACTATAACCATAATGTCCACTATACTAATCTACATGACAGTTTACACGATAAGAGCATGAATTAACCAGGTTTAATTAATGCAGCAATCATGCATGATGTATTTAGATCATACTCCGTCACACACGATGCATTTAAAAAAATGTAAAGAAGTTGTCAGCCAGAGATGGGAGACTTCAGAAGACAGATTAAGTGATCTACACTCTTTACTGATTACAAATTTTTGTTTTTGGCACAAAGCCTAGCCAGTTAAATCCATAAATAAACCAAAACTTACCACCCCACCAGCTGAGCATGTGGCTAACTGCAGACCCTGAATCTTGGGAGCAAACTTGACATCCATGACAGATGTGCGCGAGTCCACCAGGCCAGCTCGCTTTATCCATGTGCTGTGGACGCCATGCCCAGAGTCACTCACTGTTGGAAAAGCATACTGTATGTTACTTTAGATTTTCTTTTTTAACCTATGAGTCATCTCCCACCAGGAATGGTAACCTAAAAATGGAAAAAATTAATGTTTTTTGTTTTTACATTTAGTAATTTATACACGAGAAGGGGTTACTAGCCCCTTCTTCTCAGCATTTTAGTTGCCTCTTACAACATGCATGGCTTACGGAGGAAGAATTCTTTTCCACTTTCCCATGGATATTAATATTAGATTATGATCATGGAAAAATACCGAAGACATAAGAGGACAGACAGAACCTGAAAAGATGGTAGATATTCAAATTTGATCCAAGAAAAAGGGAAGCTCCAATCCCTTAAATCAAGAGCCCTTAACCAGCATCAAGGCACCCTCAGCTTCAAAGGATTTGATCTCATCAGTTCAGCTTATTCATTATTAAGATAGTTGTACATAACTTGATCATTAAAAGTTTTGTAAAGGGTCATTTAATTTATCAATGGGGCATATTACTTTGCTCATAGAGGTATGTATCTGTAAAATTATTCCTTAACTTTTTGAGGTACTCTTATTTTTATTGAAACATTTTGAAACCCACCACTTTCTTCCCATATAGCCGCTGTTCGGTCAAATGAACAAGTGGCAATGATCTGACCAAACTCTGGGTGGGCCCAAGTCACCTTCCATACAGAGCCACAATGGGTCTTCCATGATGCAGTGCACACCCATTCTCCATCCTCGTTCAGGTCCCAAATCTGTTAATTTAAGAATGTATGAGGTAAGGTTTTATTTCCTACATATCTGTCAGGAACTCCTAATTAGCTCATGAAGTCCCTCTTAGCTAATCAAAGCTCTAACCAATTTTGAAAAGAAATCTGTAAACATAAGATCTCTTTTGGCACTGTTAGGCTGACATCATAACATGTTTCTTTGACTCTCCTAGGCTAAGTTTTTATTACATGTCACTTTGATTACCCCTAAGTTAAGTCATCACATGGGCTATCCTAGGTTAAGTTATCATAACATGTTATTTTGACTATCTTTCATTAAGTCATCATATGTCATTTCTGCATGTCTATGCTATGTTACACAATGCAATTGCTAAAGAATATAATGCAATAATTTCACATACTGTATGTGTACTATAATACATATATACACTGTATAACACTACTGAAAATAAACACACAAAGAAGCAA
>NC_091378.1:935565-1026643 GCF_038502225.1 Cherax quadricarinatus
CAAAGAAGCAATTACAGTGGTCCCTCGTTTTTCGTAATTAATCCGTTCCTGGAGCCGTTACTATAAACGAAATTTATGATTTGCGAATCTATTTTCCCCATAAGAAATAATGTAAATACAATTAATCCATTCCTGACACCCAGAAGTATTAAAACAAAAAAAATAATTTTCCATGAAATATACATATAGTACATAAACAATACAATGGGAAATGATGAATGAAACATTAACAGCATAACACTTACCTTTATTGGAGATTCTTCTTAGTGTATGGGAGACTGGAGGAGGAGAGAGATTGGATTGTTTACAGTTTGGAAGGGGAATCCCCTTCCAGCAACACCTCAGGTACCAATTGCTTCTCTGGGGTTGCTTCTCTTCTCTGTTTCTTAATGCCACTAGGACCACCTTGAGAGTCACTTTAGTCCTGTCTCGCAAAGTAACTGTGGGGAGAGCTCTGTTTCTGGCGTCTCTTTAACACTTCCCGAAAATGGCCAAAGACTTTGTCACTGTACATATTTCTCACCTTCTTTACCACAGGCTTGGCACTAGGAGATTTCTTGGGAGCCATGGTAGCTTATTTAGTAATTGGAAGCACTAAAATGAGTGGAATATTATGAAATATTTCGTAGGAGCACTTGAGGGGACCTTCACTCACTGGTAAACAATGCCAGACTGGCTGGGTAGGGAGGCCGCCCCGGCTCACACCGTGCGTAAGCGTCCTGGACGAACTACTATTCGCGAGTCAACCTATGAAAAGCGAGTCCATGTTTATATGAAAATACCCCTATGATTGGCGAAATTTACGATTGCCGAGAACTACGAAAAGTGAGGGACCGTTGTATTAAATCTCAATATAAAAATGTTAAATGAAAAGTAAATTAATATGACCAAAAAGTGTAGGCTATATGAATGGATAAATTATCCATATTATTAATTTAATATTTAAATTGCATCGGTCTTAATTCTATGTATTTCAAGTGAGTGCAAAGTCTGTTCCTTCAGTTTTATCTTCGTAGGAAATGTTTCTGACACATGGGATCAATTTTACTATCCTTCCTTGTATATTTTCTAGAGGATTTATTTATGGCAAAGTGCTAAACCCATAAGGATCACAGTGTGTCTGGGAGTGAGAAATAATCAGGTATGATGCAAGAGAAGAGGTACTCAAATTCCTAGGATCAAGAACACTTCCCCAGCATCAAGGAACCTACTTAAAGGGTTTAATAATCTAGATATTAATACAATTATGAACTTTAAACCTGAATGGGTCATATGATGATTAACGAATTGGCAGCAATCAGGTACAATGCAAGGAATGGGAGATCAGACCCAGTTCCCTGGATCAAGAACATTTCACCAGCATCAAGGAACCTACTTAAAGAATTTAATAATCTAGACAGTGATACAATAAGGGAAGCTTTAAACCTGAACGGGTTAAAGAATGAGACAATCAGGCACGATGCAAGGGATGGGGGGAGGAGATCAGGCCCAGTTCCTCGAATCAAGAGCCCCTCGTCGGCATCAAGAAACCTCCCTTAAAAAAGTTTAATAATATAATTATGATGCTAGAACCTTCAGGTCAAATATTAAGCGGCCAAGAAACAAGACAGGAATGGCACCATCCAAGCCAGAATTATTGTTTAATATAATGTTGGTCACCTTGACACTCTGGTCACTGGAACAAGTGGCCATTCGTCGTCCATAGAAGTCGAAAGCCACATCATGGATGAGATCCTTATGCTCTGCTGGCAGACTTTTAGCCACAAACATGACTCTTAACGTCTCCTTTAAAACACAAGAAGACCCAGGTAAACAATGGTCTTCCTGACCCTCGTACCTCACCTCTAATATTGTTGTATCTTCCTTGTCTTACCTCTTATTCTCACATGTATGATGGAAGCACTAAACCTGTAGGGGGTAATACGGTGCCTGCGGGAATGAGGGATAATTAAATTTAATCCAAAGCAGGGAAGAGTACCTAAAATTCCTTGAATCAAGAGCTCTTGACTATCATCAAGGAGCCTCCATTTGAAAGCTGTATCTAATATTACTCTATAAATAAATAAATTAATAAATAATAAATAAATAAATAAATAAAATACAAATGAAAGAAAACCGAGGAAAAACAGTATTCTCTATATTTCGTCCAAATTCCGTGTAAATGATTCAATGTCACGGTGGCAGTAGGCCTAACTTAACCTTCCAGCCAAACAATATTACTAGCATGGAAATCGTAAGATTAATATAAGATACGATAACGTAAGATAAGATACTATAAGATAAGATAAGGTATGATAAGATAAGCTACTTTATTTCAGCATGATACAATGTTTGTACAGAGGTGAATGACATTTAGGTGTGCATGCAGAAAGCCCATTAATATGCAGAGCATTTACTATTTGTATGACCTTGTAGGTTTAGCGCTTCTTTTTAATAATAATAATAATAATAATAGTATTTGATAGATTTACTGTCCTGTGGCCTGGTAGGTAACGCTCTCGCCTCACACACTGAGTGTCCGTGGTTCGATCCCCGGTGCGGGTGCAAACATTGGGCGTGTTTTCTTACAAAGACCCCAGTGGAAATAAATCTTTAGGTTATCCTAGGTAATCTACACATGTGCTACTAAGTATGATCATTTAGGGTATCCCATAACTCGATTGGTAGCTCACTTAACTCACACACAAGTTCAGGATTCGATCCCTGATATGGGTGGGAGTATTAGGATGTGTTACTCTTAGACACCTGCTGTCCATGTTCACCTAGCAGTAAAATAGGTACCTGGGTGTTAGTTGACTGGTGTGGGTCGCATCCTGGGAACAAAATTGACCTAATTTGCCCAAAATGCCCTACATAGCAAGGGGCTTTCTGTATAGCAGTATGTCAATGATGTCAGCTATGGTCTGTATACCTTGTAGAAATAAAGGTTATTTTTTTATTATTATTATTATGTAACTGTATTTGTGTGTTCCTGTACCTGAATAAACATATTGATACCTGTTGTCTTGTTCACCTAGCAAGTAGGTACCTGGGTGTTAGTAGACTGGTGTGGGTCGCATCCTGGAGGACAAGACTGAGGACCACAATGGAAATAAGACAGACAATCACTTGATGATGCACTCACTTTCTTGGGTTATCCTGGGTGGCTAACCCACTGGGGTTAAAAATCCCAACAAAATCTTATCTTACATTTTAAGAAGGATTTAGGTAGGCTTAAATTGTAAGTATATAGTAAAAGAAAGTAGCCTTAGACTAATATTAGGTTATATTAGTTAATGAGATTAGACATATAGAGGTAGTTAGCATCCCACTCAGATTATTATTATTATAATCAAGGGGGAAGCGCTAAACCCGGAGGATTATACAGCGCCTGGGGGGGGATGTGGAAGGCATTCAGGCTTAATTCGGGGAACTGGAGCACAGATCCAATTCCCTAAATCAAGAGCCCCTCACCAACATCAAGGAACCTTCCTTGAGGGGTTCCCACTCAGAGAATTAGCAGCTCAGAAAGGGGGAGGGGGGGATGCTGGCTCTTTCTTCTGGTATCAGCTTCCATGGTGACAACTCATTAGGAGCTCCAAGCTCAGTATCCCATGTGGCTTACAAAATATTCTGTCTGGCACTCAACAACAACCATCAGAGAACTTCCTGACGAACCGTGGATACAAGTCTCTGCGCCAGACCCATTCTATACATACCTATTATAAAGTTTAATTGATATATTATGAACAGTAAGTAGAGAATTAGCACTTTTTCACTGATGAGAAGCACTCCACAGCTTCTCTTAGGCTTTGAAGAACTGCCAGCTTCTCTACTTTTGTACTTTGTGGCCATTATTATGCAAAATTAGGAAGTATTTTTGGGCCACAGTAAACCATGGATAACTGAAACTGCAGATACCAAATCAGTGGATATTGGGGTTCTACTGTATATGTGAACTTCATGTTGTTTTCTGCGGCCCATTTAAAGGTTTGGTTGATGTCTGCTTGGAGATTTGCAGTGTCTTCTATAGATGACACTGTCATGCAAATTCAGGTGTCATCTGCAAAGGAAGACACAGTGCTGTGGCTTACATTTCTGGCTATGTCAGATATGAGAATGAGGAACATGATTGGAGTGAGTATTGTGCCTTGTGGAACAAAGCTTTCCACTGTAGCTGCCTCATACTTTTCTCTGTTTAATATTACTCTTTGTATTCTGTTTGTTAGGAAGTTATGGATTCATCTACCCACTTTTCCTGTTATTCCTTTATCACACATTTGTGTGCTATTACACCATGATCACACTTGTCAAAGGCTTTTGCAAAGTCTGTGTATACTACATGTGCATTTTGTTTTTTCTCCAGAGCATCCAAGACCATATCATAGTAGTGCAGTAGTTGGGAGAGGCAGGAGCGACCTGCTCTAAACCCACGCTGCCCTGGGTTGTGCAACTGATGATTATCTAAGCTCTAAACCCACGCTGCCCTGGGTTGTGCAACTGATGATTATCTAAGCTCTAAACCCATGCTGCCCTGGGTTGTGTAACTGATGATTATCTAAGCTCTAAACCCACGCTGCCCTGGGTTGTGCAACTGATGATTATCTAAGCTCTGATGATTATCCTCTAAACCCGCTGCCCTGGGTTGTGCAACTGATGATTATCTAAGCTCTAAACCCACGCTGCCCTGGGTTGTGCAACTGATGATTATCTAAGCTCTAAACCCATGCTGCCTGGGTTGTGTAACTGATGGCTCTAAACCCATGCTGCCCTGGGTTGTAACTGATGATTATCTAAGCTCTAAACCCATGCTGCCCTGGGTTGTGTAACTGATGATTATCTAAGCTCTAAACCCATGCTGCCCTGGGTTGTGTAACTGATGATTATCTAAGCTCTAAACCCATGCTGCCCTGGGTTGTGCAACTGATGATTATCTAAGCTCTAAACCCATGCTGCCCTGGGTTGTGTAACTGATGATTATCTAAGCTCTAAACCCATGCTGCCCTGGGTTGTGTAACTGATGATTATCTAAGCTCTAAACCCATGCTGCCCTGGGTTGTGTAACTGATGATTATCTAAGCTCTAAACCCATGCTGCCCTGGGTTGTGCAACTGATGATTATCTAAGCTCTAAACCCATGCTGCCCTGGGTTGTGTAACTGATGATTATCTAAGCTCTAAACCCATGCTGCCCTGGGTTGTGTAACTGATGATTATCTAAGCTCTAACCCCATGCTGCCCTGGGTTGTGCAACTGATGATTATCTAAGCTCTAAACCCACGCTGCCCTGGGTTGTGTAACTGATGATTATCTAAGCTCTAAACCCATGCTGCCCTGGGTTGTGCAACTGATGATTATCTAAGCTCTAAACCCATGCTGCCCTGGGTTGTGCAACTGATGATTATCTAAGTGGGTGGTGATCTTGCTTCTTAGAACCCTTTCAAAGATTTTTGTGATGTGGGACATTAGTGCTGTCGGTCTGTAATTGTTTGCAATTGCTTTACTGCCACCTTTGTGGAGTGGGGCTATGTCTGTTGCTTTTAATTACTGTGGGTTGACCCATGTCCATGCTCCCTCTCCATAGAATACTTAAGGCACATGATAGGGATTTCTTGCAGTTCTTGGTGAACACACAGTTTCACTAGTCTGGGTCTGGGCAGAGTGCATGGGCATGTCATTTATTGCTTTTTCAAAGTCTTGTGGTGTTAGGGTAATATCAGAAGTTTTCCAATTAACCAAATTTTCAGTCTGTCATAAAAAATTAATTTAGATTGTTGACCCTTAGTCTGATTAATGGCTCACTAAACACTGAGTCATATTGGGACTTCAGTATCACATTCATTTCTTTGCTGTCATCTGTTTAAGTCCCATCCCATTTAAATAAGGATCCAATATTGAATGTTGTTTTTGCCTTAGATTTGGCATAAAGAAAGAAGTCTTGTTTTTTCAATTTCATTTATGGCTTTAAGTTCTTCCTGCGTTTCTTGTCTCCTGTATGATTCTGTAAGCTTAAGTTCGATATTGCTGTTTCTCTGACCAGTGCTTCCTTTTGTATTTCAGATATACTGGACTCTTTCAGCAGCTCTGTGATTCTTTTCCTTCACCTGTATAAGGAGCATCTCTCTCTCTCTCTCTAATTTACACCACTTCTTTTTTCTTAAAGGAATGTGCCTTGAGCATACCTCAAGTGCCACGTTAATTTTTTCTAGGCATAGGTTCAGATCTGTATTGTTTAGGATATCTTCCCCACTTGTTTCATTTAGGACATGGTTGATTTGAAACCTCTGTATGCTTTTGTTATTGAAGTTGAATTTGGTGTAGGCACCCTCATAATTGATCTCGTTATGCTGATCAAGAGCCCTGCGCATACATGTCTGTGTTTCTATTATGGTATGTCTGAGTGTATTTTTTTGATACTGTTATATTTCATACCAGGTCATCATTATTAGTGAAGATGAGGTCAAGAGTATTTGCCAGTCTCATTGGCTCCACTGTTTGCTGGCTTAAGGTGAATTTGTTTAAGAGATTTAATAGCTCAAGTGTGTGTGAATTTTCATCTGAGCTGCCTCCTGGGGTTATCTTTCTAAAATATTAATTGCTACATTCCTTCATTGTAGGTGTCTTAAGCTGAAATCCCCATTGGGGCAGACAGTAGTCGATTTTCAAAAGCTATTCCTGGAACTGCTGGGAAGTTGCATCAGGAAGCTTGTATGCAACCACAATTAAAAATTTTTGGTTTTCAATCTTTACTGCCAAAACATCATTTGTGGTGTTTTTATAATTCCGAGCAAATGAGTGACTCCGTGACATACGGGCCAGCCCTCCCTTGTTGCCTGTTTTTCTGTCGCATCTGATTAAGTTATAACGTGGGATCCATATTTCGTTGTCAAAGTGATCCTTTATGTGGGGTTCTGTGAAAACTGCAAACATTACATTCAACTCAGTGTGCAGCTGACTGATGAAAGGTATTTTGTTGTTTGTTGATGGCTTTAGACCCTGAATATTTGCAAAGATAAATGTTGTCCTACTGATGGTTTGTAGAAGGGTTTTGTTTGCTGGCACTAATAGCTGTTGTTTTGGAGTGGAGGCCACTGACTGTGCGTCCACTCCAGTAGTGATCCGAGGTATAGTATTTCCGTCATTTCCTGCCAGTTTCTTCTTCCTGACACTAAAAAATCTCTTTATCTGGAGTGGTTGTAACAACTCTGGTTTGTTTCCCAAGGTTGTAACTACCCTGGTTTGTTTCTGAAGGTTGTTAACTACCCTGGTTTGTTTCTGAAGGTTGTTAACTACCCTGGTTTGTTTCCCAAGGTTGTAACTACCCTGATTTGTTTCCCAAGACCATCCACTGTGACTGAGTATGACAGTAAGACCATCCTGTGTGATGGAGTATGACAGTAAGATCATCCAGTGTGATGGAGTATGACAGTAAGACCATCCTGTGTGATGGAGTATGACAGTAAGACCATCCTGTGTGATGGAGTATGACAGTAAGACCATCCTGTGTGATGGAGTATGACAATAAGGACATCCAGTGTAACAGTATAACAGTAAGACCATCCAGTGTGATGGAGTATGACAGTAAGATCATCTTGTGTGATGGAGTTTGACAGTAAGACCATCCAGTGTGATGGAGTATGACAGTAAGACCATCCAGTGTGATGGAGTATGACAGTAAGACCATCCAGTGTGATGGAGTATGACAGTAAGACGATGTATCCTATGTGATGGAGTATGATAGTAAGACCATCCAGTGTGATGGAGTATGACAGTAAGACCATCCAATGTGATGGAGTATGACAGTAAGACCATCCAGTGTGATGGAGTATGACAGTAAGACCATCTAGTGTGATGGAGTATGACAGGAGGACGATGCATCCTGTGTGGAGTATGATAGTAAGACCATCCAGTGTGATGGAGTATGACAGTAGGACGATGCATCCTGTGTGATGGAGTATGACAGTAAGACCATCCTGTGTGATGGAGTATGACAGTAAGACCATCCAGTGTGATGGAGTATAACAGGAAGACCATCCTGTGTGATGGAGTATGACAATAAGACCATCCAGTGTGATGGAGTATGACAGTAAGACCATCCTATATGATGGAGTATGACAGTAAGACCATCCTGTGTGATGGAATATGATAGTAAGATCATCCACTGTGATGGAGTATGACAGTAAGACCATCCTGTGTGATGGAGTATGACAGTAAGACGATGCATCCTGTGTGATGGAGTATGATAGTAAGACTATCCAGTGTGATGGAGTATGACAGTAAGACCATCCAATGTGATGGAGTATGATAATAAGTCCATCCAGTGTGATGGAGTATAACAGTAAGACCATCCTGTGTGATGGAGTATAACAGTAAGACCATCCTGTGTGATGAAGTATAACAGTAAAACCATCCTGTGTGATGGAGTATGACAGTAAAACCATCCAGTGTGATGGAGTATGACAGTAAGACCATCCTGTGTGATGGAGTATGACAGGAAGACCATCCTGTGTGATGGAGTATGAGAGGAAGACCATCCTGTGTGATGGAGTATGACAGGAAGACCATCCTTTGTGATGGAGTATGGCAGGAAGACCATCCTGTGTGATGGAGTATGACAGTAAGACCATCCTGTGTGATGAAGTATGACAGGAAGACCATCCTTTGTGATGGAGTATGACAGGAAGACCATCCTGTGTGATGGAGTATGACAGGAAGACCATCCTGTGTGATGGAGTATGACAGGAAGACCATCCTTTGTAATGGAGTATGACAGGAAGACCATCCTTTGTGATGGAGTATGACAGGAAGACCATCCTGTGTGATGGAGCATGACAGGAAGACCATCCTGTGTGATGGAGTATAACAGGAAGACCATCCTGTGTGATGGAGTATGACAGGAAGACCATCCTGTGTGATGGAGTATGACAGTAAGACCATCCAGTGTGATGGAGTATGACAGGAAGACCATCCAGTGTGATGGAGTATGACAGGAAGACCATCCAGTGTGATGGAGTATGACAGTAAGACCATCCTGTGTGATGGAGTATGACAGTAAGACCATCCAGTGTGATGGAGTATGACAGGAAGACCATCCTGTGTGATGGAGTATGACAGATCAATGTCACTACGCAGTGCTATTGAATTAATTAAATTAAAAATGATCAGTTCAGTGTATTCAAATTCGTAAATAAAATAAGTATTCATAATTACCATATTATTCCTATAATTAATAATTTTATTTTGCTAGTTTTATTTTTTAATGATTATTTATTATAGATTAGCTTTCTCATAATCAGCTTGATTGAAGTTTGGCCTGAGATTTGAAGTAATTTTTATGCATATAATGTCGGGAAAGCTAATTTTATTAGTAGTAATAGCCTCTAATTTTACTGCATCACCTCAGTAATCATTTTGAATTGTAATATTCAAAATAAATTAATTCTTATAAAAAAAAAATTGTGATTTTAAAGTTATGGTCCCTTGTTGTTGTGGTGAAGACGAGCTGTGATTGGCTGAGAACAGTGCTGGGCTGTGATTGGCTGAACGTGTCTCAGCTGGGTTGTCGTTGTTGTCCAACTCGTCAGTCATATGACTCAAAGCTGCTCAAACTCTCCTTAATTTGTCTTCTCGATGGGATGTTGCTGCAGTACCGAGCAGGAGAGTCTTTCTCAGGTACAGCAATGATGGAGTGTTAGTGGCAGTGAAGTGTCAGAAGGGAGGAGGTGCTGACTTAACCTCTCCTGCGTGGTACAACTTCATGTGTTTGCTCTGACCCGCCCACTGGTAGAGATTTCCATTATAATTACCCCCCTCGAGGGAGGTGCCTTGAGTCCGGTAAGGGGCTCGTGATCCAAGGAATTGGAACTATCTGCCCCTTCCTTGGATCGAAGTGGATTGCCTTCCATTCCTTCAAGCGCTGTTTGACGCTTTGAGTTTAGCGCTCCCCATGATTGTAATATAGATTTCCATTATTTATTTGATGATACATTGAATACCGAAGTATTGATTAATTTGCTTGGTGTTTCACAAAGTATTACGTGTATGTGATGAACATGTTCATTTTGTATATCCTTCATAAATTTGGTTTTAGTGCTCAGATATAACTGCTGTCAACAGGAGAATATCACCATCTACAGTCTTGCCTTTATTGAGATAAATGGTTCACAGAACCAACAGGATGATAAATTAGATACTTTTGCAACACTTGGGTATCTTTATTGTGGAAATGTTTTGCCAACCAGTGGCTTCCTCAGTCCAATACAGAGAAAATTGTTGAGGATCAGGAGTTTGAAGTAATCAGTCGCTAAGCCTTGAATTGATGTGATCAGTCTGTCAGTCTTGATGAGAGTACAGCATATGTGCAGAGAAAAAGCTTATATATGAAGGTGGCCCGGTGGTCTGGTGGCTAAAGCTCCCGCTTCACACACGGAGGGCCCGGGTTCGATTCCCGGCGGGTGGAAACATTTGACACGTTTCCTTACACCTGTTGTCCTGTTCACCTAGCAGCAAATAGGTACCTGGGTGTTAGTCGACTGGTGTGGGTCGCATCCTGGGGGACAAGATTAAGGACCCCAATGGAAATAAGTTAGACAGTCCTCGATGACACACTGACTTTCTTGGGTTATCCTGGGTGGCTAACCCTCCGGGGTTAAAAATCCGAACGAAATCTTATCTTATATACTGCAGACAAGTGAGGTGGAGCAGTTGTAGGTGGTGTCACCTTGGACAAATCCATAGGTGGGTCTTTGTATGTTCATCTAGCATCTAACTTTTCTCTTCCTCCTTGGGAGGTTCCAACAGTTCGAGTCTGTTCTTCCCCACTGCTGTGCGCAAAAGCTTAAATACCTACAGTTTCTTCTCGCTCCCTTTTTCTCAACCACTTACAGCCTCGTGCCATTGCAGTTTACATTGATAGTTGTAATTCCTCTGATGGTGTCATGTTTGCAGCAGTGTTCCCGGTGTTGTGTGAGGTAATTTGTTGGACTCGGCTAGCATTTTCACAACCAGGCTGTATGCAGTTCTCGTAGCAATTATCCGTATTGCATCCAGGCCTACCTCAACATTTGTGGAGTCTCAAATTCCTTTAGTGCTTTGCAGGCTATCAAAAAATTTAATTCTCCTCATCCCTTAGTTCATATGCAGCTTTGGTTGTACTGCATTCCTAACAAAGAAATAGTTTTTTGCTAGGTCCCTGGGCATGTTTGATGTTTGGGGGATTGAGCGGGCAGACTCTACTGCATGGTCAGCAGTTCATGACCTTCCAGTTTCATATAGAGGTATTCCGCTCTGTTTATTTTGCTGTAATCTCTAGCCTCCTTCACAGCTGTTGTCAGCAATGTTGGCCTGAGTTGATTCATAACAAATTATGTTCTATCAAGCAGAGTTTAGGATTCTGGTTTCTTACCATTGTTGTGGTTGGGAGACTACGCTTTCCTGTCTTCGCATTGGACTTGCATCTCACTCATGGGTATCTCGTGAAGAGGCGCCCAGTTCCACTGTGTGTGAATTGTTAGGTTCCAGTTTGCCATATTATGTTGTGCTGTCCTGTCTATCAGCGAGCATGCAGAATTTTCCTCCATTGTCGTCACAGCTCTTAACACCCTCGCTTTATTTTCTCTCCTTGCTGACAGCTTCACCTTTGACACAAACTCCCTCTTTTTGACAGCAACGGATTTATTACACAACCTTTGATTATATGTACTTAGCACTTCTCACCGCCCTTAAAAACTCTACCTCCATTATACTCTCCACCCTTGCTAGTTTCAGATCAAGTATATCAATGCATTTCACACACCCTACCCTACAACGCTGAATGACCCTGGTGGATTAAGCACTTCGTTTTGATTATAATAATCTTATATCACAGCATTGTACAATAAATGTAGGATTTTGTAAAGCTCTAAAGCCCATTGCATAACTAAATTACAGCTAAACAGTATAAGAAATGATGCCACCTAAGGCTATATAAAATACTGCTTTTCATCTAAAAGTACCTTTCATTCTCCAGGAGCTGTATGACCCACTGGGTTCAATGCTATCCATTACTATAATAATTCGACTAAAAGCCATTCTCACCAGTGTTTATTAAGATGAATTTTTACCAGCAGGATGGTGAGGTCAATGAGAGAACTCGTCTAATTGACCCGGTCAGCAATGTTTATCAGACCAATGCAAGGTAATGCAAATAAAGATGTTTGTTAATTTGGTTTATTTTGTACTGTTGGCTGTATGCATTGATTTCAAAATTTTTGCTGTATATTATCAAATGGAAGGTCTGTACACTTATTCATAAAAGGCTGGTTTTATTATGTCTCAAGTTGTTTTATTATGTTTTGAGACTCCTAGTTTTATACTTTGGGAATGTCATTAAATATTCTTTTTATTTTTTAAACATTTTTGCATATTACATTTTCTCTCTTAATTTTTTGTCATATTTTTTTTTGTACCTGCCAAATTTAAGCTTAAATTAAAATGAACTCTTAAGTTGTAATGAGCAACTGTTAATGAATTAAACAGAAGGGTGGATGAGGGGCTTGAACTGCAGTCCATAAATTAACAGTCCAGTGCTCTACTGTCTAGATGGTACTGTAGAGTACACAAATAACCCGCACATAGAAGAGAGGAACTTATGACGACGTTTCAGTCCGACTTGGACTATTTACAAAGTCACTTTGGAAATGGTCCAAGTCGGACCGAAACGTCGTCGTAAGCTCCTTTCTTCTATGTGCGAGTTATTTGTGTATCGTTCCAGTCACAGTATTGTGCCTTTTTTTGGTACTGTAGAGTGTTGGACTGTCAATTTATGGATTTTGGTTCAAGCCCCTTGTCCACTCTTCTGTTTAACTAAAATCCTTAAAATATTTTTGACCTTTAATTTATTTCAGCTCCAGTGAATATGGCAACCACTATTCAAGTTCTGCCACAAAAAAGTCAGATGAGCAAACAGCTCTTAATCGAATTCTGCAGCAGACAGCCAGGTTAGATTTTTTTTTTCCAGTAGTGCATATCTTTGTTTACTTAATTCTTTCAGCTTGTTTTATTCAATTTAGAGTTTGACTAGATAAATTTTTTCCATAGTTGCATATATGATGCCCCATTTTCCTCTCAAAAACACAATTAATTAACCTGAATGTTATGCTACTGTTAAATTCTTGTATATGGTCATTGTATGAATAACCAGCACATAGAAGAGAGAAGCAAGCTTATGACAGTGTTTTGATCTGACTCGCATTATTTACAAATCTCACTGTAACTTGTAAACGGTTCGTCATTAGCTTCTCTCTCCTCTGTGCGAGTTATTTGTGTATTGTTCCAGTCACGGTATTGTGCACTTTTGTTCTGTATGGTCATTCTCATATTCTCATTGTTTCTTAATGTAATTGCCTTACTGTATATAATGTATAGTTACTGAGCAGGATAAAATAAGGGAAAAATGTAAAGGTATGGATAAATTTTAATTCCAATTGATGACTGCTGTGTATACATCCTGTCCAACCTGTAGAATAGTTCGTATAGGACTTGTGCATCATCCTTCATACAAATTTTCCTTGTTTGCTCTTTTATCCTTTATCTTAATATTTACTGCTTTGTTTTTCAAAATTTTGTTACTGCATATACTGCAACTGCTTATCTGTGAGGCCATTTCTCTTAGAAAATGGAGGTCAGCTATACATAATGAATTGTAGGTGGCTGTGATTGTTTGCTTAAGTTAGGCATCAAAGTTCAGACATGAAGTTTGTTATTAATTTTTACTAGGCATCAAGTAGGCATAATATAGGATCATGAGGAACATTGACACCAATCATTTAACCAGATAATTTTGAAACGGTTAAGAGAATATATTGATTCCAGAGAGGTTTGTAATTCTGGTGAGGGGCTCTTGAACTAGGCAGTTGAACTTGCTCTTACCTTCCTTGGGTCGAACCTGATTGCCTCCTATTCCACAGGTGTTGTGTAACCCCCTATGATTTAGAACTTTCCTCAAAATATATAAATAACAATAATTAAATTTTGACATTTTTTTGTGTTTTTATTTTTGGCCTAAGTCAGTGTTGCCAATGAAGAAAGTAAAACAGAGTATGGTTCTCTTTAACTTTCTTCATGTGGGATTATTAGTACCTTATGACAGTACTGTACAGCACATATATCACACATTCTCTTAAAATAACTATTGAATTAGGTATATTTAGGCTATATTTATATATTAGGTAGTAGGTTGGTAGACAGCAGCCACCCAGGGAAGTACTACCGTCCTGCCAGATGACTGTGAAGCAGAAACCTGTAACTGTTTTACATGATGGTAGGACTGCTGGTGTCTTTTTCTGTCTCATAAACACGCTAGATAACAGGGATATCTTGCTACTCCTACTTGCACTTTGCTCACACTTCACAGACACGCACACGCATATAGTGCATATATGCAAGGAATTCGCAAGAGCAGGCGAAATATACACAAACACTGATCTCTGGCTGAAGGAGACTCGAACCTAAGAACCTTGGAACAAGGTACGCAGTGCCTTACCATTCTCGCCACACTGGACCAATACCTTGGCATCCAGCTTGTGCTAGACGTTTGATCCAAGGCAGCCAGCTTTCAGGGAGAAGGCTTACAGCTTTTCATCTCATCCACTGCATGCATCAGCCTTACTAGAGATTTTAACAATGCAAGGAATTTGCAAGAGCAGGCAAAATATACACAAACACTGATCTCTGGCTGAAGGAGGGGATGAGATGAAAAGCTGTAAGCCTTCTCCCTGAAAGCTGGCTGCCTTGGATCAAACGTCTAGCGCAAGCTGGACGCCAAGGTATTGGTCCAGTGTGGTGAGAAGGGTAAGGCACTGCGTACCTTGTCCCAAGGTTCGTAGGTTCGAGTCTCCTTCAGCCAGAGATCAGTGTTTATGCATGTATATATATACATACATCTAGGTTTTTCTCCTTTTTCTAAATAGCTCTTGTTCTTCTTTATTTCTTCTATTGTCCATGGGGAAGTGGAAAAGAATCTTTCCTCCATAAGACATGCGTGTCGTATGAGGCGACTAAAATGCCAGGAGCAATGGGCTAGTAACCCCTTCTCCTGTAAACATTTACTAAAAGAGAGAAGAAGAAAAACTTTATAAAACTGGGATGCTTGAATGTGCGTGGATGTAGTGCGGATGACAAGAAACAGATGATTGCTGATGTTATGAATGAAAAGAAGTTGGATGTCCTGGCCCTAAGCAAAACAAAGCTGAAGGGGGTAGGGGAATTTAGGTGGGGGGAAATAAACGGGATTAAATCTGGAGTATCTGAGAGATCTAGGTTTTTCTCCTTTTTCTAAATAGCTCTTGTTCTTCTTTATTTCTTCTATTGTCCATGGGGAAGTGGAAAAGAATCTTTCCTCCATAAGACATGCGTGTCGTATGAGGCGACTAAAATGCCAGGAGCAATGGGCTAGTAACCCCTTCTCCTGTAAACATTTACTAAAAAAGAGAAGAAGAAAAACTTTATAAAACTGGGATGCTTGAATGTGCGTGGATGTAGTGCGGATGACAAGAAACAGATGATTGCTGATGTTATGAATGAAAAGAAGTTGGATGTCCTGGCCCTAAGCAAAACAAAGCTGAAGGGGGTAGGGGAATTTAGGTGGGGGGAAATAAACGGGATTAAAGGGGGAAATTATTTCCCAGTAAAAATAGGCCTTAGACAAGGATGTGTGATGTCACCGTGGTTGTTTAATATATTTATAGATGGGGTTGTAAGAGAAGTAAATGCAAGGGTCTTGGCAAGAGGCGTGGAGTTAAAAGATAAAGAATCACAAATAAAGTGGGAGTTGTCACAGTTGCTCTTTGCTGATGACACTGTGCTCTTGGGAGATTCTGAAGAGAAGTTGCAGAGGTTGGTGGATGAATTTGGTAGGGTATGTAAAAGAAGAAAATTAAAAGTGAATACAGGAAAGAGTAAGGTTATGAGGATAACAAAAAGATAAGGTGATGAAAGATTGGATATCAGATTGGAGGGAGAGAGTATGGAGGAGGTGAATGTATTCAGATATTTGGGAGTGGACGTGTCAGCAGATGGGCCTATGAAAGATGAGGTGAATCATAGAATTGATGAGGGGAAAAGGGTGAGTGGTGCACTTAGGAGTCTGTGGAAACAAAGAACTTTGTCCTTGGAGGCAAAGAGGGGAATGTATGAGAGTATAGTTTTACCAACGCTCTTATATGGGTGTGAAGCATGGGTGATGAATGTTGCAGCGAGGAGAAGGCTGGAGGCAGTGGAGATGTCATGTCTCAGGGCAATGTGTGGTGTGAATATAATGCAGAGAATTCGTAGTTTGGAAGTTAGGAGGAGGTGCGGGATTACCAAAACTGTTGTCCAGAGGGCTGAGGAAGGGTTGTTGAGGTGGTTCGGACATGTAGAGAGAATGGAGCGAAACAGAATGTCTTCAAGAGTGTATCAGTCTGTAGTGGAAGGAAGGCGGGTTAGGGGTCGGCCTAGGAAGGGTTGGAGGGAGGGGGTAAAGGAGGTTTTGTGTGCGAGGGGCTTGGACTTCCAGCGGGCATGCGTGAGCATGTTTGATAGGAGTGAATGGAGACAAATGGTTTTTAATACTTACGTGCTGTTGGAGTGTGAACAAAGTAACATTTATGAAGGGATTCAGGGAAACAGGCAGGCCGGACTTGAGTCCTGGAGATGGGAAGTACAGTGCCTGCACTCTGGAGGAGGGGTGTTAATGTTGCAGTTTAAAAACTGTAGTGTAAAGCACCCTTCTGGCAAGACAGTGATGGAGTGAATGATGGTGAAGTTTTTCTTTTTCGGGCCACCCTGCCTTGGTGGGAATCGGCCAGTGTGTTAATAATAATAAAAAAAAATTATATATTAGTAATTTTTTTCTTTCAACATACTGGCCATCTCCCACCGAGGCAGGTGACCCGAAAAAAAGAAGAAATCTATACAAATAAAATACAATATGTGCTACAACTTCTGTTAATGCATAAAAATATTTGAATTACAAAGATAACAATACACAAATAACCCGCACATAGGGGAATGAAACTTATGATAACGTTTCAGTCTGACTTAGACCATTAAATAGTCACTAACTAGTGGCTAGTTAATAGTAAAAGTTGGACTGAAACATCATCATGAGTTGCATTCTTCTATGTGTGAGTTATTTGTGTATACATGTATAGGTACTGTGTATCTGGAGTGTTGCTGAGTTGTAATTTGTTATCAAGTGTCAGGTTGAATAAGCATAAATTTTTTCTTATGAATAACATTGTTGTACCCATATTACAGCAATATTATTGATGTGGGAGCTTTGGAGTGCCACACCTTGGAGCAGCATGAGTATATAGAGAGAGTGAGAACGTACAATCAGCGGTTAAATATGGTCCCACCACAAAAGGTAGTGTATAGTACTCTTAACTTCTTTACTCATCTTTAGTCAAAATAATTTTTTTTAATATACTGGCTGTTTCCCACTGAGGCAGGGTGACCCGAAAAAGAAGAAAACTACAGTGGTACCTTGACTTACGTGTGCCCCAACTTACGAGTTTTCCGAGTTACGAGCCATCGCTCGGTTGATTTTTTGCTTTCGGTTGCAAGCCAGAATCCGAGTTATGAGCGAGCTTCAGATATTGGCAGCATATCTGAAGTCGAATCCAACTGTGTACCCAGAGGAATGTCATGTACTTTGTCCCATCCCACATGCTCTTCCAAGACATAACTGGAAAGATAATACTCCCACACTAATCCCAGATTGTAGTGTGGCACCTCATCCCTTGTTTGGTTCTCATATAACTCCGGGGAAGAGGTAACCTCCATTTCAACACTCGGAGTTTTTCCAGGAACATTATTTAATGTGGGTTGGAGCACTGATACTGGTGGGTGGAGTCGTCATGGTGGTTGGTGGAATAGTGAAGGTGGTGGGTGGAGTATACAATATTTCCTATTTATAAATACTTTTTTTCTTTTTTTTTTTCAACAAGTCGGCCGTCTCCCACCGAGGCAGGGTGACCCAAAAAAGAAAGAAAATCCCCAAAAAGAAAATACTTTCATCATCATTCAACACTTTCACCACACTCACACATTATCACTGTTTTTGCAGAAGTGCTCAGAATACAACAGTTTAGAAGCATACACATATAAAGATACACAACATATCCCTCCAAACTGCCAATATTCCAAACCCCTCCTTTAAAGTGCAGGCATTGTACTTCCCATTTCCAGGACTCGAGTCCGACTATATGAAAATAACCGGTTTCCCTGAATCCCTTCACTAAATATTACCCTGCTCACACTCCAACAGATCGTCAGGTCCCAAGTACCATTCGTCTCCATTCACTCCTATCTAACACGCTCATGCACACTTGCTGGAAGTCCAAGCCCCTTGCCCACAAAACCTCCTTTACCCCATCTCTCCAACCCTTTCGAGGACGACCCCTACCCCGCCTTCCTTCCCCTATAGATTTATATGCTTTCCATGTCATTCTACTTTGATCCATTCTCTCTAAATGACCAAACCACCTCAACAACCCCTCTTCTGCTCTCTGACTAATACTTTTATTAACTCCACACCTTTTCCTAATTTCCACACTCTGAATTTTCTGCATAATATTTACACCACACATTGCCCTTAAACAGGACATCTCCACTGCCTCCAACCGTCTCCTCGCTGCTGCATTTACCACCCAAGCTTCACACCCATATAAGAGTGCTGGTACTACAGTGGACCCCCGCATAACGATATTAATCCGTTCATGAGAGCTCATTGTTATGCGAAATTATCGTTATGCGAATGAATTTTCTCCATAAGAAATAATGGAAATCAAATTAATCCGTGCAAGACACCCAAAAGTATGAAAAAAAAATTTTTACCACATGAAATATGCATTTTCCTACACACAAAGAGAAGGATACATGCACAATAGTAGAGTAGTACATGCACAGTATATATTGTGCATGTACTACTATACTAAATGAAGAATAAATGACACTTACCTTTATTGAAGATGCAGCAATGACTGATGAGACACTGTGTCCTGGGAGTGCCTTTTCCTCCTGAGTACTGTAGGTCCTGTTTGGCATTTTCTTCCAGAACAGGCCTTATCACACTGTGTATGCCACTACGATTCTTAAATCTCTCAAACCAACCTTTGCTGGCTTTAAATTCACCAATATGACCACTAGTTCCAGGCATTTTTCCCTGTTCACCTGGGTGTTAGTCGACTGGTGTGGGTTGCATCCTGGGAGACAAGATTAAGGACCCCAATGGAAATAAGTTAGACAGTCTTCGATGACACTGACTTTTTTGGGTTATCCTGGGTGGCTAACCCTCTGGGGTTAATTGTTTCTTGGTATTCTCAATAAGCCACACCAACAACGGTGCTACAGCAGCAGCAGCAGCTGACAGTGCTACAGCAGCAGCAGCTGACAGTGCTACAGCAGCAGCAGACAATGCTACAGCAGCAGCAGACGATGCTACAGCAGCAGCAGACGATGCTACAGCAGCAGCAGACGATGCTACAGCAGCAGCAGACGATGCTACAGCAGCAGCAGACGGTACTACAGCAGCAGCAGCAGCTGACAGTGGTACAGCAGCAGCAGCAGCAGCTGACAGTGCTACAGCAGCAGCAGACGATGCTACAGCAGCAGCAGACGGTACTGCAGCAGCAGCTGACGGTGGTACAGCAGCAGCAGCAGCTGACGGTGGTACAGCAGCAGCAGCAGCTGATGGTGGTACAGCAGCAGCAGCAGCTGACAGTGCTACAGCAGCAGCAGCATCAGCAGTTGACCATGGTACCACAGTATTTCGATAATATTTCTCACCCTTTTTACCACAGGGTTGGCACTAGAAGCTTTCTTGGGGCCCATGGTCACTTATTTTGCAGATAAAATCACCAAAACGCTGTAATAATACGAAATGTTCCGATTGTATGCTTGGATGTTACCGCGGAGGCTGGCTTGTAAACAATGCCACCGGCGGAACATGTGAGGCTGGCTCAGGCCGCACATTAGACATGTCTCAGACGAATAGTGTTGAGCGGGTTTTTTAGCGGTATGCGAGGCAAAATTTTAGTGATAAAATGTATCGGTATGCGGATTTAACGTTATGTGATGCCAACGGTATGCAGGGGTCCACTGTACTATACTTTCATACATTCTCTTCTTTGCCTCCATAGATAACGTTTTTTGACTCCACATATACCTCAACGCACCACTCGCCTTTTTTCCTTCATCAATTCTATGATTAACCTCATCCTTCATAAATCCATCCGCCGACACGTCAACTCCCAAGTATATGAAAACATTCACTTCTTCCATACTCCTCCTCCCCAATTTGATATCCAATTTTTCTTTATCTAAATTATTTGACACGCTCATCACCTTACTCTTTTCTATGTTCACTTTCAACTTTCTACCTTTACACACATTCCCAAACTCATCCACTAACCTTTGCAATTTTTCTTTAGAATCTCCCATAAGCACAGTATCATCGGCAAAAAGTAACTGTGTCAATTCCCATTTTGAATTTGATTCCCCAAAATTTAATCCCACCCCTCTCCCGAACACCCTAGCATTTACTTCCTTTACAACCCCATCTATAAATATATTAAACAACCATGGTGACATTACACATCCCTGTCTAAGACCTACTTTTACCGGGAAGTAGTCTCCCTCTCTTCCACACACCCTAACCTGAGCCTCACTATCCTCATAAAAACTCTTTACAGCATTTAGTAACTTACCACCTATTCCATATATTTGCAACATCTGCCACATTGGTCCTCTATCCACTCTATCATATGCCTTTTCTAAATCCATAAATGCAATAAAAACTTCCCTACCTTTATCTAAATACTGTTCACATATATGCTTCAATGTAAACACTTGATCTACACATCCCCTACCCACTCTGAAACCTCCTTGCTCATCCATAAAAAAAAAATTTGTGGTTTTTTGGGAGTTGGAACGGATTAATGGCATTTCAGTTAATTTCACTGAGGAAAATTTATTTGATATACCTGGAAATTGAGTTATGAGCTGGGCCACGGAACGACTTACTCATAAGTCAAGGTACCACTGTATAAAGTTATAAAAAGATAGTGTGGCTATTTTAATATAACTTTGGCCATTTTCTATCGAGGCAGGGTGGTCCAAAAAAAGAAGATACACTTTCACCTCTCCATCACTGTCCTGTTAGAGGGGCGCTGATCATACAGTTGAAAACTGCAAATATTCCCACCCCTCCTTCAGAGTGTAGGCACTGAAAAATTGCACACATGGACACTTTTTTTTAGAACCATGGTATTCTGAAAACAAAAAAAAATCTAATAATTACAAATAATAAAATGAGATTAGTGATGGTAATGGTGTTTGTGTATGAATTTTGCATTCATTAATTTTTAAGGGGATGGTCAGGGTAACCTCTAATTTTCAGTACAGTAATTCATCCTGTCGGCATCTGGGGCATGTTATTACTACTACTACCCAAAAACAAAACAATCAAACTAACAAAATCAGATGAACCCCTACTCACTCCAACTGAAACAGCAAACAGACTTAATGTTTTCTTCTCCACCATAGGAAAAAATCTAGCAAACAAAATACCAAGCACAAACACCCGTCCATCAGACTACCTCATAGGTACCTACCCAAATACGCTATTCCTAGCTCCAACCAACCCCATTGAAGTTACGCTCATCATAAACACCCTTAAAAACAAGGCAGGAGACATAAACAACTTGCCTGCTTTTATGTACAAAAAAGTTTCTCAAGTATTGTCACCAATTATTGCAACGCTCTTTAACAGATCCATTGAATCATCTACCTTCCCAACAATTCTCAAAATAGCGAGGGGTCACTCCGATCCATAAAGGAGGTGTCCAAGCTGACTTGAATAACTATAGACCAATATCTAACTTACCACTGCTCTCTAAAATCATTGAAAAATTAATTCATAGACGGATCTATTCCTACCTCGTTTCAAACAACATATTAAACCCTTGTCAGTTTGGATTCAGGAATAATAAAAGCACAAATGATGCTATCATACACATGCTAGAACTAATATATACCGCACTTGAAAAGAAAGAAGCCCTGTTGGGCATTTTCGTTGATTTACGTAAAGCTTTCGATATGGTCGACCATGAACTGCTGTACTCCAAATTAATGCACTATGGTATCAGAGGCCACTCCCTCAACTACCTAAAATCATACCTTAGTAACAGAACTCAATATGTGTATGCAAATGATGCAAACTCTTCCACCCAACCAATCACAGTAGGAGTCCCACAAGGAAGCGTCCTTGGACCACTCCTCTGTCTCATCTACATCAATGATCTACCGAATGCATCACAGCTACTCAAACCCATATTATTTGCAGATGACACTACATATGTCTTTTCCCACCCAAACACAGTCATACTAGCAAACACAGTCAATGCTGAATTACAGAAAATATCTGCCTGGATGATGACTAACAAACTTAACTCTGAACACTGATAAAACCTATTTCATTCAGTTTGGAAACAAAGCTGCAAATGATCCAATTAACATAACGCTAAACGCTGAATAGATCATCAGTTACAAGACTCAGAGGGAAAAATTCCTAGGTATCCACCTTGACAGTAGCCTTAAGTTCCGGACACACGTACAACAAATCACAGAAAATCTCCAAGACTGTAGGCATACTATCAAAGATAAGGTACTACGTTCCACAATCAGCTCTCCTGGCACTGTACCATTCACTCATATACCTTATCTTACATATGGAATTTGTACATGGGGATCAACAACATCCAATCACCTAAAAACCCTAATAACCCAGCAAAAGGCAGCAGTAAGAATGATAACAAATTCCCACTCCCACCAGCATACTCCACCAATTTTCAAGTCTGAATCTGCTCACCTTAAGAACATCCATACTTATTCATGTGCCTACTACATACACAGAACAATACACGCAAATATAAACCCTCCACTCAAACTTCTCCTCACCAACCTAAACAGGACACACAAATAACCCGCACATAAAAGAGAGAAGCTTACGACGACGTTTCGGTCCGACTTGGACCATTGACAAAGTCGGACCGAAACGTCGTCGTAAGCTTCTCTCTTTTATGTGCGGGTTATTTGTGTATCGTTCCAGTCACGGTATTGTGCCTTTTTTTGTTATTTATAAACAGGACACATGACCACAACACAAGACACATCTCTTTTTGATATACCTCGTGTCCATATCACACTGTAAAAACTCTATGCACATAAAGGACCCCAAAGTATGGAATTCATTACCAGAAGATATTAAAGTAACCCAGTCTGAAAATCAATTTAAGACTCTTCTCAAAAGCCACTTAATCACCCTAGACTAAACACTAAATACTCAGTACACACTTACTCACCTATGTACTCCCACATCATAACTGAAACAATCACTTTGAACCTTTTATCCATTATTGACAGGAATATATTTGAATCATTGTTTTCACAAAAAGCATTTTTGAATATAAATATATCTTTGTCTTATACAAATTTTGATTCATTTGTAATTAATATTCTACTGTACAACAATGAAATAATTACTATCCTACTGTACAACTATGATATACTCTTTAGTGTTAAGTAGACTGTAAGCCAATGATGTTAAGTTGGCCCATAATGCCTAGGCATAATAGAGGCTCTTTTGCATTGCAACCCACTATTGTAAATACAAAATCTCGTTGTACTGTTTGCAAAGACATAAAATAAATAAATAAATAATGTAGGATTTTATCAGTTTTGATTGCCTACTCTAAGAAATTCACAAGCACTTGCATGCTGAACCATAAATATCACAACGATGAAAAATACTAAAATTTATAGTTCTCAAAAACTTCCTAATGGTCTGTTAAGGTGAAATGCTATAACATATAACTGTAAACAAGAAATAACTTAGTAATAATGATAGAAATTCTCAACAAAATGTTAGATTAGTTGCATCAGTGTCCATTTATCTAACAAGAAATAACTTTACCACTGTATTAAAATGAAAGTTCTTCTGGCAGATTCCCAACAGAGTCCACCCTGAAGCTCAGCTCTTGTGTGATGTGCCAGCAGTAGAGAGAATCTTATCTGCCCAGCCAATATTATTGGCAGATTTCAACTTGGTATGTATTTTCAATACATTATAATATAGTGGAAAATAGATTTTTATGTACGTACTTGTAAAAATTAAATTTTCAATATGTGCATAATTTCAGATAAGGCCCCAGTTATACGGCAAGTTAGGTTGCAGACTACCAACAAAAAGTGATCGCCAGAAAGTGGAGCATACCCTATCATATACAGCCTCTCCTCACTTAATGACAGAGTTTCATTCCTAAGACCATGTCGTTAACCCTTTGAGGGTCGACAGGCCCTCTCAGAAACTCTTTCTCAGGGTCGGCCAAATTTAAAAAAAAAAAAAAATTTCTTATGAAAAGATAGAGAATCTTTTCCCGATCATAATGACACCAAAATTATGAGATTTGATGGAAAACTTACGGAATTATGCTCTCGCGAAGTTAGCGGTCTCGGCGATGTTTACGCATCGGCGATTTTGCCCAACTTGAGCCCCATTTTCGGCCAATTCCTCTGTACTAGTCGACAAAAAACATGAATATTTCGCTAGAACTACATTTTTTCTATTGAATGAGTGCAAGAAACCACCCATTTACCATTTTCAACTATCCAATACAGTGGTCAGAATTTAGCAATTTTGCCAATTTCACACAAATTTCAAAAAATGCCAATTTTCGAATAGGGTCCAGAACAAACAAGAAATACATTCCTGGCACTAAAATGACATTTCGTCTGTTCATTAGTCACGTCTCAAGGCCCCTCTTACATTCTTTTGCTTTCCACTTTGAATTTTTATTCTCACGAAAAATAGAAGATTTACTGTTTTGCAGACTACTGCATTAGTATAAAAAATGGTATAAATCATATTGGCGCACTTGCAAAAGAATGTTAGACTCACCAGTTGATGTGTATTGGACGCTTGGCATGATTTGTTTACTTTGAATTTTGGTAAAGATCGAACATTTCTGCTACTTTGAGCTCAATTTCAAGGTACTTTTCATTGTAAAACCAGTGAAAATCATCTCAATTTCTGTGATATGCATTCCATTCTATAAAATGAGACCAAGAAAACTAGAATACAACAATAAATACCATACGAAAATACAGTGCAAAGTCGCTGTTTTATGCCAAAAAAACGGTGAAAGTTTTTTTTTTCTCATTATGCACTGTGTGCTGCAGGATTTTTTTTATACTGTGCACACTGACCACATAGACCCATTCTTTCATATGGAGGCCTACCAGCCTTTTCCCGCGAGATTTGACGGCGCTAGAATTTATGCGTACTAGTACGTCAAAAACCCCTGCGCGTAAGACGTACTAGTACGTCCGAAACCCTCAAAGGGTTAAATGAATTCGTCGCTGAGGAGCATACTATAATGGTAGAGTTTGTGCCAACCATCTTTAATATTGTTCTAATGTCACCTTTGCACCATTTATAACATTTCTGGTATATTTTTAAATGCTTATACAGTAGTTTACTGTATATTGAAATAAAATAGAGGGAGTCAGCTCTAATATCCATTATTTAGGTATGAATACTGGTCAGAGAGCCCGTCTTGAGTCCGAGGCGTCGGTAAACGAGTACATCGCTAAGTGAGGAGTTTCTGTATTAAGTATGCAATAGAGCTAGGCCTAAAAAAAAAAAGATAAAACAGAAGAAATGTGTAGTACACACATTATTTACCTTAAAATATTTTTGTCGGGATGAAAGAATGCCACAGTAGTGGAGCTGGCCCATATAAATGGAAAATGGGTTTAATTGAAAAGGGGCCGCAATAGCATAATGCCATAAAGAGGTCCCTTCCTGTATACGTGAAGTCAAGGAGGTTCATGATTTGGCATCAACGAGTTTCCAGTTAGTTTATGATGACCTGCACACAATAATCTACTTTATCTTTGCGCATCTTTACACAAATTCCACCGATCAAATAGGCAGGTCATATAGCGTTATTATTTACCCTTGATTATAATAGTACAGTGGATCCCCGGTTTGCGATGGCATCAGTATCCAATAAATCCGGTATTCGATACATTTTAACGCAAAAATTTTGCCTCGGTTCCCGTTAAAAAACCCACCATACGCGATTCGTCCGAGATGTGTCCACGTGTGGCCTGAACTGCCCCGGGCATGCCAGTATTTACAAGCCAGCCAGTGTGCTCGCATCTAAGGATGGATTCGGTACATTCCATATTATCAGTGTTTTTGGTGCTTGTTTCTGCAAAATAAGTCACCATGGGCCCCAAGAAAGCTTCTAGTGCCAACCCTGTGGTAAAAAGGGTGAGAATTAGTATGGAAATTAAAGATTTTGAAGGGTTTGGGGCTAACCCTGAGAAGCCTATGCCAGTTGTGGAATCCATTGTGCCTACTTCAAAAATTAAGGAAATGTGTGCACAGTGGGTTGAACTGCAAAACCTTTATGGATGAAAATCACCCTAACACAGCTATTGCAAGCCGTGCTGGTGACTATTACAATGACAGTGTTGTGGCCCATTCTAGACAAATCGTAAAGCAACGGGAGGTACAGAGCTCTATGGACAGATTTGTTGTGCGACAGAGGTCCAGTGACATTCAAGCTGGTCCTAGTGGCATTAAAAGAAGAAGGGAAGTAACCCCGGAAAAGGACTTGCTACCTCAAGTCCTAATGGAAGGGGATTCCCCTTCTAATCAATAAGTTCGACACTTTCCCCTCCTCCCATCTCATCAATCATCACCAGATCTTCATTAAAGGTAAGTGTCATGCATTCTATTGTTAGTAGAGTACTACAAACTGTGCATGTCTTCTTCAGTTTGTGTGCATTAAACTTAATATTTCATGTGGTAAAATTTTTTTTTTCATACTTTTGGGTGGCTTGCACAGATTAATTTGATTTCCATTATTTCTTATGGGGAAAATTGATTCGCTTTTTGATAATTTTGGTTTACGATGAGCTCTCAGGAACAGATTAATATCACAAACCGGGGGTCCACTGTACATACAATAATTACACAGTGTAATACAAGACAGTTAAATAATCTACACACAGTGTAATATAAGACAGTTAAAAGATAAATGTTGACGAGAGTATAAGTAAGCACTAAGTAGAGGATTTTCAACACTAAGGAGTTAAAAACCACTTGATAAACTTTAAAGTTGACACTCATCCGTCAGTGTTGAATCATCAGCTACAGTAACATTGTACAAAATATTTTAACTGTACATTCTGTACTTCAAAATTGTTCTTGATCCTTATCCTACCATTGTGTCAGTTCCCTCACTCTCTCATGCTGCACATATTAATTCATGAATTGAGGAAATGCTTGTTAAGCAAGCACAACATTCATTCTGACCTTTTTATTTTTTTTTTTTTAGCACACTGGCTGTCTCCCACCAAGGCAGGGTGACCCCAAAAGAGAAACACTTTCACCATCATTCACATGCACAGATACGAGTTTAGATGTCCCTCCAAACAGCAAATATCCCTAACCCCTCCTTTAGAGTGCAGGTGCTGTACTTCCCATTTCCAGGACTTGAGTCCAGCTAACCATTTTCCCTAACATTGTATCCTTAATTCCCAGATGATTTCTTCAACCCAGAAGGTGGTAGCAGCATTGTCACACATAAAAGTGGATCATAAGGAAGATTTAGTTGTTCCATTTGGGATCCCCTGACAGTCTTACTACCAACCTTCCTATGCAGATCAGCTTGCATCTGCTGTCATCCTCTTCCGACGACTCTTCTCTATATTTACATCAGCCAGTCAAGCACCTTCAAGCTACACTTCAATTAGAGAGTGAGGAACTTGTGTGTGTGTACAAGCATGTGTGGGTATATGTTTGAGCATGCATGTGCGCACACGTGCTTGTGCTAGCATGCGCATGCACATTTGTATGTGGCTCTCATGGTGTTTGTGTGGGTGTGAATACTTGAATAGAATGATACAGTTATTAGTATTTATCATTTAAGAATATATATTTTTTACAAGTTGTAGTAAATTTAAGGAAATAACACCAGTGTCTCTGAATTGAGCAACTAAAGGTGGTAAGTGATGGAGATTGAAGCTTGCTTGAAAAGACCCTCATGTCTTGTAAGCACCCATATGCAAGTAAGAACTATTACTGCAATATAATATTTGATATGTCTAATAAATGAAATTTCTTGTCTCTGGTCTAAGTTTTTTCTCTTCCTATAACATTAGTGAATTTTTCAATTATGTCTAGTCCTATATATGTTCATTTATCTTTATATATTATTTATGTTGAGTCTGCTATTTATAATTTTGAAGACCATTGCAGAATATAGCTGTATTTTAACTGTATTACTTATTACAGCCATTACATAAGTGACTTAATGCTTTTGACAGGGATAAAACATTTGACATAACATGCTAGTGCTATGTTGTATGCATGCGAAGTATATTTTCTAACTTCACGATAAGTATGTAGTGTCGGTAGTGGATTTAACAGATCAATATATGATTATCACATGTGCATTGTTTTATTTGTACTTATTACAAAAATGAGCCAAGTCCGTGCGGCACGAACATCTTTTATTTGCCAAGGTTTTAAATCTGAAATATTTAATCAGTTCATGTTAACCCGTAAACGGTCCAAACGTATATATACGTTTTTTCAACATTTGAAAGTATGTAAAAAAAGTAGTTTTTTTTTTTTTTTACATTTGAAAACGTGTAAAAAAAACTTTGATCTACGTTTTTTTTTCGTTATTGAAAATATGTAAAAAAACGTAGTCTACTTTTGGAGCACTACGCATATGAATGTAGATCTGCTTGGATCATTTACGGGTTAAGCATTAAACTCTTGGGTAAGTGGGAGAGAGATGCACTTCCTATTTTAACTCGCCTGTAATTAAGTGAATTCATCTTTCTCACTGGTGATTTACTTGCTGAATAGAAGGCTGTATATTACATTGTTATCAACATTATGTGCAGTATTGAACATACTCTCAAGGAAGTATTAAATGATTATGACTCGTGTCACAAATCTAAAGAAATTTGATACCAAACAGTACTATAAATTTGTTCCTTGGGTTATTTCATTGAGAAATTCAGTGATATTACTACCCATCTTAATACCCAAATTGATTCTTATTTGCCAAATTTTTCATGTCATATTAATTTTTCAAATGTAAAAATTTTGCATTTATTCACAGTGGCTTAATGCTAGATAAAAAAGTGAGGGAATGCATTTTGAAAGTGTTGCTCAGATGTGGTAACACACTTTTTCCATAATGGCGAACGCAGCACTCATACAGCCAAGGGTCGGTAAATTTTTTTGAAAGTTGACTCGAGTGCAGGGAATTTTTGAGGCCATATGCACTGGATATTAAGATGTATTTTGTGGTTGAAGCTACAGTAATTTATAGTGTCATTAGATATGACCTCAATGGAAATAAGTTACTTTTAACTTTTATGGGATTATCCTAGATAATGTACACACATCACTATGTATGATAATTGTACTTATGTGGACCCGTACCTAAATAAACTTACTTATGTACAGTATGACATCCATCATGATCAATAAAAATAACTAACAATGGAAATTATTAAATAAAAAGTTTAAGTGGTATGCCTTGGTGGCTATTAAACCGAAAGGTTATTTAATAGGCTAACACTACTTGCACCCTCACATCTGTACATGGAAGGAATAAGCAGCACATTGGTGAGTTTGTATCATAATTTGGATGGAGAATGTTTAGACCAGAGATTTGTTCTGAGTTGAGCCTTTTAAGTTTTTTAAACTTGTGTAATAAGTGACATTTTTGTGGGCAACAAATCATGTGTAACTGTACCCATAATGTAAATTTTAAGTGCAATGTCAGTGTGCAGCTTAGGATTAGTCAAAAAATACACCTTATTAAATTCAATTTAAATACATTATTTACGTTCACCTTGAACTTATGCTCTCATGGCTCCAGTGTGAGCCCTTTGGACTTGGCTACTTGTTTATTTATTGTCGAACAATGGCACTTAAGCCATTTATATACACAGTCATCTTGGTCAGATTTGAATTGGAGGGCCCCAAAGGTTAGTAAATACGAGATCACTCACATAGGTTAACAGCCTAGACGTTGGTCATCATGAAAAGGTTCATGCTGCTAAAGCTACATTTTTATATAGAAGTGCATGGAATTACTTTTGAACATTTGATCAGTGACTTCAGATCTGGCAGAATATGTTGTCTAGAAAGTCTCTATGCTGTGATTGTCTTTTAATTTTGTTTTTAAATGTTTGCAAAGGAATTCTTACTTCATTTTTTCCAAAGTCTGGATTTTTGCTTCTGGCCAGTCACTTAAAGTATCCAGCTCAGAAATTATGTTTGGAATGGAACTAAAAGTGTCTGCTAGTGACCTAGTTGATTCATGGGAAAAGTTGGTATGAATAAACATTGTTTCATATTGTTTTATAATTTTGTAAAAACTGACCATGATTGATGGAAACAAACATGGTCAGTGTCACTGATGCAAATATCATTTTCTTTATGGCCTTCTGCTTCCAAGCCTTCTACCCTTGTGTTCCTTCATTGTTTCTAACAGTTATATGCTGCAATTAATTAACATGTCTGCACAAACTACAGTATAGTAGTAATCCTTTCCTATAAGTACTCTGAAAGAACAGTGTGTCCAATTAATGCATCGTACTTAAGTAACAAATTAGATTATAGGCTAATGTTGCCTATGATCTAACTTGAGTGCGAAGTTTAGTGAAGTGAGTCGGTAAATTATTCTCATATCTTCCAGGGACAGGACTATAAAATACATACCATGACGTTAAAGATTTGTAAGTTTGGATTTACGTATTTAAAATAGTGCAAGAATGCCATTTTACATACGAAAATAAGAGAGTGCCATTCTCATATCACTGCATCACTGTTTATTCAGGACATTAAACTCAACCTTTAAAATTTGCCTTCACAAAATCACGTTGTATTTAACCCTTAAACGGTCCAAACAGATCGACGTTCAAATCCGTAGTGCTACAAAAGTAGATCTACTTTTTTTTTTACATATTTTCAAATATAACAAAAAAAAAAGTAGATTAAATTTTTTTTTACACATTTTCAAATGTAAAACAAAAAAGATCTACATTTTTTACATACTTTCAGATGTTGAAAAAACGTATATATACGTTTGGACCATTTAAGGGTTAACTTAAAAAAAAAAAAAAAAACTTTCTAATTTCAATCGTAGCAAAAATCCAATAGACACGTAGAAGTATACAAAATTCCTTGCTGTGGGCAATGTGCTGTGTTTAGAGGTGGTTTAAGTCACTGACTAAATACATTCAGATTTGATTAAAATGAGATTTATTTCCTACTTTCACTGTGGTATTTTTACGTACAGTGGTACCCCGAGTTTCGTACAGCTCCCAACACGAATAATTATGTAAGTGTATTTCTGGGGGTCTGAAATGGACTAATCTAATTTACATTATTCCTTATGGGAATAAATTCATTTGGTAACGGCACTCGAACAGCCTTCTGGAATGAATTATGGCCAAACCTCAGGGTACCACTGTATTTGTAATCACGCATTTTATTGCGATTTCTTCCATGTGTTTGTCTTTATACTTGTGTGTATTTTTAACTAATGGCCATGTCCCACCAAGGCAAGGTAGAGTAATACAATTGTGAAAGGGAAAGATATCTTTATTTGAACAATGACAAGATCTTATAGTGTTCTACACAGCAGGCAACTATTTACAGTACACACAGCAATGCCACATAATGCAGCTATGACCTTAAAACTAAATCACTGGTGCATTCTTCACAGCACCAACCACAGGCCCATAACCTGAGCAAAATCTCAGAAGAGGGTCTACAACTAAATCAGGTTAATGGTCACTAAACAATGGTTAAGGGCTTGGGTCCAGTTTTAATTTATGAGTGCAAATAGCTTAATAGCACTACTGAATGATCATAAGTATGGTAACATCTCACACTGTGGTACGAGTGGGGACTGAACTCGTGGCAAGTGAGTCGTGAATTCAATTCCCACCCGTACCGTGGTTTGTTTGCAATGATTTCGCGAGTCATACTATCTCACTATTGTCTATTCTTTATTTTATTTTTTTTTTTTTTTCAACAAGTCGGCCGTCTCCCACCGAGGCAGGGTGACCCAAAAAAGAAAGAAAATCCCCAAAAAGAAAATACTTTCATCATCATTCAACACTTTCACCACACTCACACATTATCACTGTTTTTGCAGAGGTGCTCAGAATACAACAGTCTAGAAGCATACACATATAAAGATACACAACATATCCCTCCAAACTGCCAATATTCTTTATGTATTTATTATATAGTATTTACTTTAGAATTCTAGGGAAAAGAGGCAGCTGACCTTGCTCTTCCCAGAGGCTACAGCCCTGAAGCAACTTGTCATACTGATGCAAGTATAAAAACACAAGGAAAAGGAACTACATAAACACTTTGAATACAGTAAATAACAAAAAGGCACAATACCGTGACTGGAACGATACACAAATAACCCGCACATAAAAGACAGAAGCTTACGACGACGTTTCGGTCCGACTTGGACCATTGACAAAGTCACACTGTGACTTTGTCAATGGTCCAAGTCGGACCGAAACGTCGTCGTAAGCTTCTGTCTTTTATGTGCGGGTTATTTGAATACAGTATATTACATGGTATGGCATGACTACATTAAATTACAAAATCCTCAAGTGATGAGGGGCTTCCATCACTGAATGACTTGTGCAGTCATTTCTGATGTCTTGGTTTGTGGACCCAATAGTCTTGTCCTCTAGTGCAGCGGTCTTCTCTCTCTGGGACCTATCGATTCTTGGCATTGCAAGATATAACCTATCTGCCTCTTGTGGATGTTCCAGGATGCCCTGGCTACCCTCTGCTCTGGGAACTCGTACAAATTTAGTGCTTTTGTGATTACTAGTATACGTATTATAATATTAATCCAGGAATACATGGATTCCATCTGCCTCAGCTTGCAGGGAATGCTTAAGAACTCATCCCATACACCCTCTGCCTCAATTTCTATGGAATGCTCCAGGAACTCCCAGCCACAAATACCTTCCTCATCTGGCAAAGGATACTATGAGAACTCCTTGCCATCATCCACATCAACTTCAAAGAAATACTCTAGGAATTTCTTCTAACTACCCTCCACCTCAACTTCTAATAGATGCTCTTGTGAATTCTTTCCAAACATACAACTGCCTCAATTTCTGATGACCCTCATGGGAGGTTCTTTGATGCTGGTGAGGAGCTCTTGATCTAGGGAACTGGATCTGTGCTCCACTTCCCTGAATTAAGCCTGAATGCCTTCCATCCCCTCTCCCACAGGCACTGTATAATCTCTTCTGATGAAACACGCTCATCAGGTCACGACACGGTGTGTGAGGGGAGCATGCGTGTTGATGAAATGGATAAACTGCCTCGGTCAACTAAGCAGGCTTTGCAGATTCTTCACTCAGGCGCTAAATATTGAACTACACGCCTTGGTTCTGCAACGTGTTTCATTGTTATTACCCATACGTAAACTAGGCTCTAGATCTTCACTACCTTGAAAATGAAAAGCATTTTTCATGGTTGGGACAACTATATATATTTTGAGGTCTGAGATACCTAGGCTTTCAAAATGTACATTTCAGACAGTCAAGGAATCAAAATTTATTTTTTGCATCTCATGAGGTTCATATCCCAATAGAAGTGCATCAGCAAATATTCAGTGGGTAAATTTCTAGTTTTAGACAAAAAGGAAAGATAGAGAACAAACATGAGAACACTTTTTTCTAAGGTTGTCTCCAAGGGGTTGTTTCTCTGTTTTAATTGAAAGTAGAAAATTTTTCAGGATAATCATGAATTACACAATGAACACTAGCCATTATAATACTTTTTTTATGCAACAATAATGTGAAGATAAATCTTGGATATTAGTTCATTAATGGAAGATCATAATGAATTGCTAGACATGACAAAATAACAAGAAATTTAAATGAAATTTAGATTTGTTTACTGTTAACAGAGCATCAGACTGTAGAGGGGGAGGGTGAAAAATTAACTACTCTACTGTCTATTGCTCACCTTTGGCACAACATATAAATAAATAAATATTTAAGAATGAACTTCAGACTGCTAGTGCACAGTATGCCAAATCTGAGATCAAACTTACTCAAATATTAAAAGTTTAAGGAATTAATTTAGGCATCTGATTATCAGAGTCAGTGGGATTATGCCTCTCATAGCCTCTACGGATCTTGGTCAAACGAGAGTCGATGCACGGCAGCACCAGAGGAATTTTGAACATCAGCGTGAGGAAGCACACAGGAACCATTATCTGCAAAGTTGAGTAAAATTCTGGGGGTAATCATGACAGAGTAACTTTGCTCAGCTGACATTCATATTATTATTATTATTATACAGCACTGTATGACCCTTGTGGGTTTTACCCTTTTTTTTTTATCACGTTGGCCATTTCCCCACTAAGATAGTGACCCAAAAAGAAAGAAAAAACTTTTATCATCATTCAACACTTTCACCATCACTCATATATAATCACTGTCTTTGCAGAGGCGCTCCAATACGACAGTTTGGATGTCCCTCCAAATTGACAATATCGTAAACCTCTCCTTTAAAGTGCAGGCATTGTACTTACCATTTCTAGGACTCAACTCTGGCTAACTGGTTTCCTTGAATCCCTTCACTAAATGTTATCCTGCTCACACTCCAACAGCTTGTCAGGTCCCAAAAACCTTTCGTCTCCATTCAATCTAACATGCTCACACACGCTTGCTGGAAGTCCAAGCCCCTCGCCCACAAAACTTCTTTTACCCCCTCCCTCCAACCTTTTCGAGGACACCCCTACCCCTCCTTTCTTCCCCTACAGATTTATACGCTCTCCAAGTCATTCTACTTTGATCCATTCTCTCTAAATGACCAAACCACCTCAACAACCCCTCTTCAGCCCTCTGACTAATACTTTTAGTAACTCCACACCTCCTAATTTCCACACTACGAATTCTCTGCATAACATTTACACCACACATTGCCCTTATACACGACATCTCCACTGCCTCCAGCTGCTTCCTCACTGCAGCATTTACAACCCAAGCTTCATACCCATATAAGAGTGTTGGTACCACTATACTCTCGTACATTCCCTTCTTTGCCTCCATGGATAACGTTCTTTGTCTCCACAGATGCCTCACTGTATAGCCCTTGTGGCTTAGCGCTTCTTTTTGATTATAATAATAATAATCCACAGATGCCTCAATGCACCACTCACCTTTTTTTCTTCATCAATTCTGTGGTTTACTTCATCCTTCATAAACCCATCCACTGACAAGTCAACTCCCAAATATCTGGAAATATTCACTTTTTCCGTACTCCCTCCCTCCAATGTGATATCCAATTTTTCTTTATCCAAATCGCTTGATATGCTTATCACCTTACTCGTATCTATATTCACTGTCAACTTTCTACCTTTACCCACTTTACATATAGCCCTTGTGGCTTAGCGCTCCTTTTTGATTATAATAATAATACTTTACATACTATGTATGATACTGTAATTGTAATTATGTGTATATGTGCCTAAAAAAGCTTACTTCCCATTTCCCAAGTGCTATATGGCCCCTATGAGTTTAGCATTTCGTCACAAAAATAAAAATACTGTACCTGTGGCCCCGACAGCAGGAAGTAACAGGAAAGAGGACGCATTAAACCAAGGATAGAGAGAAATGTGAGGTGTGAGGTGAGAAGGATGACGGAGATCCAGCCCAGGTACCTCTGAACCACTGAGAACTCTCTCCATGTTAACTTGACTGACACTGAGGGTAGTGATGTCACACCCAGGATGGTCATCACCGCCGCCAGTAGCACACCTGACCAATGGAAATAAGTCACTTTTTCTGACTTCTTTTTTTTTTTGTTATCCTAGGTAATTTACACCTATGTTAAACTATGTACAGTGGTCCCTCGCTTTTCGTAGTTCTCGGCAATCGTAAATTTCGCCAATCATAGGGGTATTTTCGTATAAACACGGACTCGCTTTTCATAGGTTGACTCGCGAATAGTAGTTCGTCCAGGACGCTTACGCACGGTGTGAGCCAGGGCGGCCTCCCTACCCAGCCAGTCTGGCATTGTTTACCAGTGAGTGAAGGTCCCCTCAAGTGCTCCTACGAAATATTTCATAATATTCCACTCATTTTAGTGCTTGCAAGTACTAAAGCTACCATGGCTCCAAAGAAAGCTCCTAGTGCCAAGCCTGTGGTAAAGAAGGTGAGAAATATGTACAGTGACAAAGTCTTGGGCCATTTTAGGGAAGTGTTAAAGAGACGCCAGAAACAGAGCTCTCTCCACAGTTACTTTGCGAGACAGGACTAGAGTGACTCTCAAGGTGGTCCTAGTGGCATTAAGAAACAGAGAAGAGAAGCAACCCCAGAGAAGCAATTGGTACCTGAGGTGTTGCTGGAAGGGGATTCCCCTTCCAAACTGTAAACAATCCAATCTCTCTCCTCCTCCAGTCTCCCATACACTAAGAAGAATCTCCAATAAAGGTAAGTGTTATGCTGTTAATGTTTCATTCATCATTTCCCATTGTATTGCTTATGTACTACATGTATATTTCATGTAAAAAAAAAAATTTGTTTTAATACTTCTGAGTGTCAGAAACGGATTAATTGTATTTACATTATTTCTTATGGGGAAAATTGATTTGCAAATCGTAAATTTCGTTTATAGTAGCTCCTCCAGGAACGGATTAATTACGAAAAACGAGGGACCACTGTATGATTATTATACTATTTATGTGTAACTGGACCTAAAAATAAAACTTACTTAACAATGTTACCTAGTTACTTTGATACTTTCATTATGAATTCCATACAACTTTATGACCCTTTTGGGTTTAGTGCTTAATCTGATACTATATTATTGTCATAATTACTATTATGAACTCCATATCTTTCGTGTGCAATTTACATTACCTGGAGTTTACCTGGAGAGAGTTCCGGGGGTCAACGCCCCCACGGCCCGGTCTGTGACCAGGCCTCCTGGTGGATCAGAGCCTGATCAACCAGGCTGTTACTGCTGGCTGCACGCAAACCAACATACGAGCCACAGCCCGGCTGGTCAGGAACCGACTTTAGGTGCTTGTCCAGTGCCAGCTTGAAGACTGCCAGGGGTCTGTTGGTAATCCCCCTTATGTATGCTGGGAGGCAGTTGAACAGTCTCGGGCCCCTGACACTTATTGTATGGTCTCTTAACGTGCTAGTGACACCCCTGCTTTTCATTTGGGGGATGTTGCATCATCTGCCAAGTCTTTTGCTTTCGTAGTGAGTGATTTTCGTGTGCAAGTTCGAAAATCACTCACTACGAAAGCAAAAGACTTGGCAGACGATGCAACATCCCCCCAATGAAAAGCAGGGGTGTCACTAAACGTTAAGAGACCCTACAGGCACAGAATTAGAAGATTGGTCCTGTGCTGTATGACCCTAGTGGGTTTAGTGCTTGGTTTTGATTATAATAATAATAATAAAAATAATGGCCGATTGATCCTCTAACCCATTATGTGCATCTGTAAGACCTGGTCATGGACCAGGTCACAGGGGCATTGACCCCCGGATTACCCTCCAAGTATCACCTGTGCTTACTTCTCCATATACAGTGGTCCCTCGTTTTTCATAATTAATCCGTTCCTGGAGCCGTTACTATAAACGAAATTTACGATTTGTGAATCAATTTTCCCCATAAGAAACAATGTAAATACAATTAATCCGTTCCTGACACCCAGAAGTATTAAAACAAAAAGATTTTTTACATGAAATATACATGTAGTACATAAACAATACAATGGGAAATGATGAATGAAACATAAACAACGTAACACTTACCTTTATTGGAGATTCTTCTTAGTGTATAGGAGACTGGAGGAGGAGAGAGATTGGATTGTTTACAGTTTGGAAGGGGAATCCCCTTCCAGCAACACCTCAGGTACCAATTGCTTCTCTGGGGTTGCTTCTCTTCTCTGTTTCTTAATGCCACTAGGACCACCTTGAGAGTCACTCTAGTCCTGTCTCCCAAAGTAACTGTGGAGAGAGCTCTGTTTCTGGCATCTCTTTAACACTTCCCTAAAATGGCCCAAGACTTTGTCACTGTATATATTTCTCACCTTCTTTACCACAGGCTTGGCACTAGGAGCTTTCTTTGGAGCCATGGCAGCTTATTTAATACTTGCAAGCGCTAAAATGAGTGGAATATTATGAAATATTTCGTAGGAGCACTTGAGGAGACCTTCACTCACTGGTAAACAATGCCAGACTGGCTGGGTAGGGAGGCCGCCCCGGCTCACACCGTGCATACGCGTCCCGGACAAACTACTATTCTCGAGTCAACCTATGAAAAGAGAGTCCATGTTTATACGAAAATACCCCTATGATTGGCGAAATTTACGATTGCAGAGAACTACAAAAAGCGAGGGACCACTGTACCTTCCTAACCCACCCATGGATATGAGGTGTAATCAATTTTAATAATAAAAACATATGCCCTTGTATTATTCTTTTAAGTCATACCTAAAATTCCTATCTAATCACTGCCCTTTTAAGAAGGGATCACTGATGTTGATGAAGGGTTCTTAATCAGAGGAACTGGAGCTACGTTCACATTCCTTGGAATAAATATAGTTACCTCAAGAACAGAAGAGTTGACGTACAATATGAAGCCTCTTAAATGAGGCATTCACAGATTATCTCAGGAAAACCGAAATTTTAAATTTTCTCAATTTCTTCAACAAAACTGGCACCTACTCAACCCAAGATCAATATAAATTTTTTTTTTTTATAAAGCTACACCAAGGTTTAGGGTCTGAATCCCAAATGTGGCCTTTTTATAATGGCTTATTCCACACAGCTAAGTGCTTGACTCATTTTTAGTAAGATAAGATATGCAGCTGCAAGTGTAGCTTATCTTGACATGCGGAGTTTGTGACATTTTTATAAATTTCATAAAATATATCTAATCTCGCTTTGATGCTGGGAAATGGCTCATTATCAGGGAGCTGAAACTACATTAACCTCCCATCACCCCAAGCTCTGTGACCCTTATCCCCTCAAGGAAGGTTCCTTGACGCTGGTGAGGGGCTCTTGATCTAGGGAATTGGATCTGTGCTCCAGTTCCCTGAATTAAGCCTGAATACCTTCCATTCCCCCCCCCAAGAGTGCTGTATAATCCTATGGGTTTAGTGCTTCCTCATGATTATAATAATAATAATAGTGTGACCCTTATGGGTTTAGCGTTTCATAATTAATACATACGTATATTAACCCAGGGAACATTTAGGTTTGGTAAAATTCATCAGGAAACAGGACAAGTGATCTGTCTAAGTCAAATGACCTGCCACTGTAGCTTTTGGCTAAATGAAAAAGGCTTTTCCCTGGATTGCCATGTCACCCCTTTAAAAATTAAAGATTTGATGTCATTAGGAGATTAAAAAAAAGACATTTGGCTTGCACTCACCACAGGTGATGTAGATTGACTGGGTCCATGAAATGGCCTGGTGCCAGTTTATATTGAGGAAGATGGCCAAGCAACCCTGAAAGGAATACAACATATTATTATTACATTTAAGATAAAGCGTTGAAGCCATAAGGGTAATACAACGCCTTGGGAGGGGTAGGGAGAAGAGACAATATTGAAGATTTCTCTCCAAAGATGCTGATTTTGAGACCTACGTCCCTTCAAGGACTCTTGACACTGGTGAATTATTATTATTATAATCAAGGGGGAAGCGCTAAACCGGAGGATTATACAGCGCCTGGGAGGGGGGGATGTGGAAGGCATTCAGGCTTAATTCGGGGAACTGGAGCACAGATCCAATTCCCTAAATCAAGAGCCCCTCACCGACATTGGTGAAGAGCCATTCATCCAAAGAATTAGAATCACCTTTTCTTAGATCAAACATGATCACATTCTATGCCCCAGGTGATGTAAGATCACATAAAACTTACATGTGTTTCAGTCACTGTGCGATCTGAGACAGGTATCCCCTTATCTCACAAGACCAGCCCCCTCTACCTCATTGCAGCAAAATACAAGAAAAAGTGTGAAGTCGACTCAAGGAGACATTTCCAGTACTGAATAAAAATCATTATCACAATTTGTTCGTAATAAAGTTGGCAGATTGAGACTTGCAAAGCTCAATAACAATGGAGTCACACACTGACTAAATCATTATTTTTATATATTAAAAATAACGATTTACTCAATGTATTAACTCGCATTGTTATTGAGTTTTGTAAGTCTCATACTACTGCTAAAAAAATTCTAAGTAGACAAGAAGTATTTTCCAGTTTTTGCATGAAATCCTATCCTGAGTTTATTAACTGTTAAAATACTGAAAAAATTGTACTTAAACAGTTTAAACATACAGGGCATCATCCTTCTTATAATACGCATTAAGTATTAATGCTCGAACCCGATAGAGTGAGGCATGCTAAGTAAGTAAGTAAGTTTATTCAGGTATACCTGGAGTTTACCTGGAGAGAGTTTCGGAGAAAGGTGCTGTTAGTGTGCAGCAATATTCCAGCCTAGATAGAACAAGTGACCTGAAGAGTGTCATCATGGGCTTGGCCTCCCTAGTTTTGAAGGTTCTCATTATCCATCCTGTCATTTTTCTAGCAGATGCGATTGATACAATGTTATGGTCCTTGAAGGTGAGATCCTCCGACATAATCACTCCCAGGTCTTTGACGTTGGTGTTTCGCTCTATTTTGTGGCCAGAATTTGTTTTGTACTCTGATGAAGATTTAATTTCCTCATGTTTACCATATCTGAGTAATTGAAATTTCTCATCGTTGAACTTCATATTGTTTTCTGCAGCCCACTGAAAGATTTGGTTGATGTCCGCCTGGAGCCTTGCAGTGTCTGCAATGGAAGACACTGTCATGCAGATTCGGGTGTCATCTGCAAAGGAAGACACGGTGCTGTGGCTGACATCCTTGTCTATGTCGGATATGAGGATGAGGAACAAGATGGGAGCTAGTACTGTGCCTTGTGGAACAGAGCTTTTCACCGTAGCTGCCTCGGACTTTACTCTGTTGACGACTACTCTCTGTGTTCTGTTAGTGAGGAAATTATAGATCCATCGACCGACTTTTCCTGTTATTCCTTTAGCGCGCATTTTGTGCGCTATTACGCCATGGTCACACTTGTCGAAGGCTTTTGCAAAGTCTGTATATATTACATCTGCATTCTTTTTGTCTTCTAGTGCATTTAGGACCTTGTCGTAGTGATCCAGTAGTTGAGACAGACAGGAGCGACCTGTTCTAAACCCATGTTGCCCTGGGTTGTGTAACTGATGGGTTTCTAGATGGGTGGTGATCTTGCTTCTTAGGACCCTTTCAAAGATTTTTATGATATGGGATGTTAGTGCTATTGGTCTGTAGTTCTTTGCTGTTGCTTTACTGCCCCCTTTGTGGAGTGGGGCTATGTCTGTTGTTTTTAGTAACTGAGGGACGACCCCCGTGTCCATGCTCCCTCTCCATAGGATGGAAAAGGCTCTTGATAGGGGCTTCTTGCAGTTCTTGATGAACACAGAGTTCCATGAGTCTGGCCCTGGGGCAGAGTGCATGGGCATGTCATTTATCGCCTGTTCGAAGTCATTTGGCGTCAGGATAACATCGGATAGGCTTGTGTTAATCAAATTTTGTGGCTCTCTCATAAAAAATTCATTTTGATCTTCGACTCTCAGTCTGGTTAGCGGCTTGCTAAAAACTGAGTCATATTGGGACTTGAGTAGCTCACTCATTTCCTTGCTGTCATCTGTGTAGGACCCATCTTGTTTAAGTAGGGGCCCAATACTGGGCGTTGTTCTCGATTTTGATTTGGCATAGGAGAAGAAATACTTTGGGTTTCTTTCGATTTCATTTATAGCTTTTAGTTCTTCCCGCGATTCCTGACTCCTAAAGGATTCTTTTAGCTTAAGTTCGATGCTTGCTATTTCTCTGACCAGTGTCTCCCTGCGCATTTCAGATATATTGACCTCTTTTAGCCGCTCTGTTATTCTTTTCCGTCGCCTGTAAAGGGAGCGCCTGTCTCTTTCTATTTTACATCTACTCCTCCTTTTTCTTAGAGGAATAAGCCTTGTGCATACATCGAGTGCCACCGAGTTAATCTGTTCTAGGCATAAGTTTGGGTCTGTGTTGCTTAGTATATCTTCCCAGCTTATATCGGTTAGGACTTGGTTTACTTGGTCCCACTTGTGGTATACACAAATACAGTTACATAGAATTATCATACATAGCAGCATATGTGTAGAGAACCTAGGATAACCCAAAAAAGTCAGACAGTGACTTATTTCCATTGGGGTCCTTTCCATATTTAAAAAAAAAAATAAAAAAAATATCACATTTAAAACACGAGGTTAATGATCAAGTACACAAATCGACTTAATGTTAAGAAGCTACACTCACGATCTAAATACTCGTTTTTATACATGCAAAGATTAAACGATTAGATAAGTGACTACAATATTTCTCCGTGCTCAAAACCCTGACACGCTGAGTGCCATATAACTGAGAAGAAAATACGGAGATTAAGACCTATGTGTGTGGGTCCTAGCAGCAAAGTGAAATAACAAGGCTTGTTCACACATTTACTTACATGTGTGCATCCCGTCAGTAGAGAGAGAAGGCCCAGCTGCTTCCTAGACTTGAGCCACGTGTCCAGCCAGCCAGGAAACCGGGAGTACTTGGTGCCTCTCCACAACTGGAGATATGCAGCAATCATCCCTGTCAGACATAAATTATCAGTTTTGTTCTTTAATGTGTGTGCGCGCGTGCTCGTGTGGGTATATGACCCACTTAATATTTGTATTTATAACTCATTACAATTGTGACCAGGTGTGGCTCATTACTTTGTAATTTGTTCATGACTGTAACCATGTATAGGAATGAGGCTGATTCATTACCTTTGTAACTTGTCATGATTGTGACCAGATCTACCTGGAGTTCATTACCTTTGTAACTAGTTCAGCTATCATACTTTGGGGTCCAGTCCCTGGACCCATTATGTACCTCTGTAATATTTTGACTACCGTCCACAGGATGGGTATGGGGTGCATAATAAAGATATTAAACTAAACTGTTCTTTCTATCTAGTTGGTTAGTTTTCTCACTATATTTATTTACCAGCTTAGCTCTCTGCTACAGTGGACCTCTCTGAATTATATTTTTCATATCACTACTTCAGAGATCAGGCACTGTACTTTCCACCTCCTGAACTAATGTCCAGCAAACCGATTTCTTTCAATTCCTTCATAAATATTACCTTGTTCATATACCAACATATCCCTCATATCCCACTTTCTCTTTAATAGTTAAATACTTTCACTTCCTCAGATCTATTCTTGAATCTGACATTAGAATATATTCAGGTGATCCGATTACGAAAGGTCACTGGCACCGTTCTTTGGATTAATGGAATACTGTGGAGCAAGAATACGTCAATACCAAAAAAAAGGAGGTAAAGTAAACTCTAGGGGGATATACACTGAGATATATACACCTCTCAGTGTAGTGTAGAAGCCATGTTATGTAGCGGAGAAAGCAAACAAGGGGAAAGCAGGAATCACCAGGAATGTAGCAGAGTAGCAGCAGGAGACAACCAGTAAAGGCCAGGGCGTTCTGGGTGTTGCTCAGAGGCAGTTTTTCGAAAACGCCCCAGTCCCAGTCCCCATCTTTCTGCAGGTTGTAGCAGATCTGCGACCTGTTGAAGTACCTGACAGTTGTGGTATAAACCTTGGTAATAAATACTGACAAACTGGGTTTAGAAAGACAGGTGAGCAAACACTGACATATTTATTAGAAAACGTTTCGGTCCTGAGAAGTGATCAGTCCCAGGACCAAAAAGTTTTCCAATAAATATGCCATAGTGTTTGCTCACAAGTCTTTCTAAACCTGATAGTTTTATATGTTACTTTCCTCTTCCACAAGAGCCTCTCAAACTGCAGCTCCCAAAGCTCTTCTTGTCTGTATTACAGCCTCCCTAATTTCTGTATCTTGCATGCTCCCCAAGCCCTAAATCTCAATCTTCCAGACTCCTTGGGCTTTTCCTCTCTACCGTAATAGTCTTCCTAGGCTCTTCCCTCTATCTTACAACTACTTCCCTTTATCTTTTGGCTTCTTCCCTCTATCTTAAAGCTTCTTCCCTCTATTTTGTAGCCTCTTCACTGTCTCGTAGCCTCCTCTTTCTCTTATCCAAAATGCTATGTGGACTATAGGCCTCAGATTATCGTGCATTGTAGATGAATTGAAATTATTATTATTATTATTATTATTATTATTATTATTATTCCCCAGGATCCTCCCTCTATCTTACAGGCTTGATCCGCCGTATCAATACGTGTACCTAAAAAACTTGATGGTCCAGAAGAAAGCGAAGATGATACCCGTGACAATGAACGCCACCTTCCACTCCGGGAAGAATTGGAAGGGTATTTCCTCAAGGGTCCTGGCATTCTTCAGTCCTCCCTTGTCCACGGGTACCATGCCCATGTCCCTTACCAGAGCCATCACCCGTGCCCGGGCAAATGTTGTGCCCCCACATACTGGTACCTGCAACATTACCAGACTAAGGATTATTGTGACATGGCACTATTACACTGCTGACTCATACAAGTTGTCACTATCACAGTGCTGAATCATACAAGTAATCACTGTCACAGTAATGAATCATACAAGTTATAACTGTCACAGTACTGAGTCATACAAGTTATCACTGTCACAGTACCTAATCATACAAGTTATCACTGTCACAGTACCTAATCATACAAGTTATCACTGTCACAGTACCTAATCATACAAGTTATCACTGTCACAGTACCTAATCATACAAGTTATCACTGTCACAGTACCTAATCATACAAGTTATCACTGTCACAGTACCTAATCATACAAGTTATCACTGTCACAGTACCTAATCATACAAGTTATCAGTCACAGTACTGAATCATACAAGATGTCACTATCACAGTATTAAATCATACAAGTTATCACTGTAACAATGCTGAATCATACAAGTTATCAGTCATACACTTTCACTGCATTCACTGAGGAGCGCTATACCTGTAGGGGTCCAACAGCCCCTGGGGGGAATGGGAAGCAATCAGGTTTGATCCATGGAAGGGGAAGTCTGGCCCAATTCTCCGGATCAAGAGCCTCTTACTAGCATCAAGGAACCTCCCTTGAGGGATGCTAGTAACTCTTTAAATCTCTCGTGGGTATCCCTCACTTCTCATACTGGTATCCCTCACCCCATTGGTATACCTCCACGATTGGTATCCCTCAATTCCCCCAATGGCATCCCTCGCCTCACTGGTACCCCTCATATCCCCATTGGTATCCCTCACCTCCCCCATTGGTATCCCTCACCTCCCCATTGGTATTCCCTCACCTCCCCATTGGTATCCATCACTGGTATAGTACCTCTTCCCCTTAGCATCCCTCCCCTCCATCGCTGGTATACCTCACTTCCCTCATTAGTGTTCCTCCCCTTCATCATTGATATACCTTACCCCCCTAACGCTATACCTCCAATTCCATTTTACCTGGAGTTTACCTGGAGAGAGTTCCGGGGGTCAACGCCCCCGCGGCCCGGTCTGTGACCAGGCCTCCTGGTGGATCAGAACCTGATCAACCAGGCTGTTACTGCTGGCTGCACGCAATCCAACGTACGAGCCACAGCCCGGCTGGTCAGGTACCGACTTTAGGTGCTTGTCCAGTGCCAACTTGAAGACTGCCAGGGGTCTATTGGTAATCCCCCTTTTGTATGCTGAGAGGCAGTTGAACAGTCTCGGGCCCCTAACACTTATTGTATTGTCTCTTAACGTGCTAGTGACACCCCTGCTTTTCATTGGGGGGATGTTGCATCGTCTGCCAAGTCTTTTGCTTTCGTTGTGATTTTCGTGTGCAAGTTCGGTACTAGTCCCTCTAGGATTTTCCAGGTGTATATAATCATGTATCTCTCCCGCCTGCGTTCCAGGGAATACAGGTTCAGGAACTTTAAGCGCTCCCAGTAATTGAGGTGTTTTATCTCCGTTATGCGCGCTGTGAAGGTTCTCTGTACATTTTCTAGGTCAGCAATTTCACCTGCCTCTCACCTCCTCTCACCTCCCAACTGGTATCCCTCACCTCCACCACTGGTATGCCTCATCTCACCAACCGATATCCCTCGCCTCCATCATTGGTATTCCCATTCCCATTAGTATCCCTCACCTCGATTGGTATTCCTCGCTGGTATTGCTGATCTCCCTCGCCTCCCTCAGTGGTTTTTTCATTTCTTTCATTTCTGGTATCCCTCAACTCTCACTCTCATCTCTGATATACCTAAAAATATCCTCATTGGTATCCCACCACCTCCCTCACTGGTATCCCTCGCCTCTGTCCCTCAATGGTATATTTCTCCTCCCTCATTAGTATCCTTCGCTTCCTTTCACTTTCTTCGCTGGTATCCCTCGCTTCTCATTTTCATCAATGGTATCCCTCGTCTCCCTCATTGGTACATTTCTCATCAGTATCCCTCGTTTCCCCCTCTACTGGTATCCCTCACATCTCTCATCTGTATATTTCTCCTCTCTCATTAGTATCCCTCGCTTTCCCTCTCTTCACTTGTATCCTTCACCTCCCTCATTGGTATCCTTCACCTAACTCAATGGTATCCTTCACCTCCCTCACCAATATCCATAACCTCCCTCACTGGTATCCTTCACATTCCTCAATGGTATCCCTCACAGGTATCCATCACTGGTATCCTTCACTTCCCTCACAGGTATCCATCACTGGTATCCTTCACCTCCCTCACTGGTATCCTTCACCTCCCTCACAGGTATCCGTCACTTATATCTTTCACCTCCCTCACAGGTATCCATCACTGGTATCCTTCACCTCCCTCACAGGTATCCACTGGTATCCTTCACCTCCCTCACAGGTATCCTTCACCTCCCTCACTGGTATCCCTCACCTCCCTACCACAGTACAGTTCTTCCCTCTCCAGGACGTAGGCTGAGAGCGTGTTGAAAGCCTTCACCACCTGAGCCTCCGGCAGCATCTCCTGCAGCGCCTCTGCCAGGCTCACCTTCTGGGTCTCCCCTGGGTACCTGTTGGTAAGATACATCCAACACCATGGATCAAGAACCCTTCGTTGATATCAATATCCTCCTCTCCCCCATGCAGGATGTCCAGGACTGAAGGGAAAAGATGGGACAATTATCTTAATTACATCTATAGGTTAGTTTTTAATGGAGTTTGAAGCCTATCGACTACACGAAGGTCATTAACGTCACATGTTACCTTTTCACCACCAGACAAGAATATTTTAATCCCTAAAATTGGGATTAAAGAAAACTCTCAGTGCATATACACTAAGAGAAATATACCTCTCAGTGGTATATACAGAGAAATATACCTCTCAGTGGTATATACAGAGAAATATACCTCTCAGTGGTATATACAGAGAAATATACCTCTCAGTAGTATATACAGAGAAATACACCTCTCAGTGGTATATACAGAGAAATACACCACTCAGTGGTATATACAGAGAAATACACCACTCAGTGGTATATACAGAGAAATACACCACTCAGTGGTATATACAGAGAAATACACCACTCAGTAGTATATACAGAGAAATACACCACTCAGTGGTATATACAGAGAAATACACCTATCAGTAGTATATACAGAGAAATACACCACTCAGTGGTATATACAGAGAAATACACCACTCAGTGGTATATACAGAGAAATACACCACTCAGTAGTATATACAGAGAAATACACCACTCAGTGGTATATACAGAGAAATACACCACTCAGTGGTATATACAGAGAAATACACCACTCAGTGGTATATACAGAGAAATACACCACTCAGTGGTATATACAGAGAAATACACCACTCAGTGGTATATACAGAGAAATACACCACTCAGTAGTATATACAGAGAAATACACCACTCAGTGGTATATACAGAGAAATACACCACTCAGTGGTATATACAGAGAAATACACCACTCAGTGGTATATACAGAGAAATACACCACTCAGTGGTATATACAGAGAAATACACCACTCAGTGGTATATACAGAGAAATACACCACTCAGTAGTATATACAGAGAAATACACCACTCAGTGGTATATACAGAGAAATACACTTCTCAGTAGTATATACAGAGAAATACACCTCTCAGTGGTATATACAGAGAAATACATCACTCAGTGGTATATACAGAGAAATACACCTCTCAGTGGTATATACAGAGAAATACACCACTCAGTAGTATATACAGAGAAATACACCACTCTGGTATATACGGAGAAATACACCTCTCAGTAGTATATACAGAGAAATACACCACTCAGTGGTATATACAGAGAAATACACCTCTCAGTAGTATATACAGAGAAATACACCACTCAGTGGTATATACAGAGAAATACACCACTCAGTGGTATATACAGAGAAATACACCACTCAGTGGTATATACAGAGAAATACACCTCTCAGTAGTATATACAGAGAAATACACCACTCAGTGGTATATACAGAGAAATACACCACTCAGTGGTATATACAGAGAAATACACCTCTCAGTAGCATATACAGAGAAATACACCACTCAGTGGTATATACGTCTAAAGGTCTAATCTTGTCACTGGTATATCTCGTGATATTCATGCGAAGCAGCAAATCTGTGAAATTCCTTCAGCGTAAGGATTGCTGGAAGTTCGATCCTCCGTCCATTCATCAAGGCCTCGTCTCTGACCCGCCAGGACGATGAGATTTTATATAAATTTATACTCCTTGATATTTTGCATATCTTTTCACTTTTTGATGGTAGGTATAATGTTTGTCAAGAAACAGAACAAGCGTTTCCTGACGCGGGTCTTAGTCACATAATGACCCGCAGCTGGAGCTTTTGGTCATCTGACTAAGGCCTTCCGCTGGTTTACCAGCCCACCTCTTTCAGAATCATGGTTATGATTATAACTATTAGAATTCACATAACATATTGATGCTCTCAAAAACGTTTTAATAAGGATTTTTTTCTTCAAAAAATAAGGTATATATGGATAAAAAGGACTAGTATGGAGTAAAGATATCTAGTATACCTTAATATTTGTTAATAATAATAATAAAAATAATAATAATAATAATAATAATAATAATTATTATTATTATTAATATTATTATTTCTATAAGTACATGATGCAACTTATACAGACCACAGCTGACAACAATGACATACTAGATTGAAAGCTCCTTATTCTGCAAAGCATTTTGGGCAACTTAGGTTGAAGTGTCAGAAGGAATTTAAAAAAAATGCATGATCACTGGGGCAACCAGCCGAAAGTGTATATAAATACACTAATAGGTTTAATATCATTATTATGCACCCCATACCCATCCTGTGGGGCGGTAGTCAAGGGATTACAGAGGTACATAATGGGTCCAGGGACTGGACCCCAAAATTTTGTTAGCTGAACGAGGTACAAAGGTAATAAACTGCAGGTAGATCTGGTCACAATCATGAACAAGTTATAAAGGTAATGAACCATCTACTTTCCTATACATGGTTACAATCATGAACAAATTATGAAGTAATGAGCCATTCACATGTCCACACCAGGTCACAACTGTAATGAGTTATTAGTGCAACTATTAACTGGGTCACACACACACACACACACACACACACACACACACACACACACACACACACACACACACACACACACACACACACACACAATACAGAATAAGCTTTAATTTTCCATTATATTTCGTTTAGAAATGAGCTTTTTTACCCTTAAGTGTTAATAAAGCTCACTCTTGAACGAAATGTAAGGCATTGGTCAAGGGCCCCTATGGAAATTAAGTCACTCGGACTCTCTGCATATATGCTGCTATGTATGATAATTTATGTAGAAAATTGCATTTATCTGAATGTATCATTATATACACAACAGTAAATGAACATAGATAATTATTATTTATCAGTTAGACAAGTAGGAATTTGGGACACCTAGGTCGCAAAAAATGTCCCCCTTCGATACCTACCACTGTCATATCCACAAGTTGCTCTGGACATATTAATTAAATGAAATATACATCACTAGGAATGCTGGTAAATATATAAATTTGTGGACTGTATATTAAAATTAAAAAAGGATTATAGTATATACACACATTTATATAACAGAAGGAGAATATATCTTAATCATAACACTCACCAATTTAACTGGAGATTAAGTTGTATCATACTCAGAAAACCTCACTGTCTATACATGAAAATAACAACTGGCCAGAGTTATAACATAACAGACTTATCTGAGGTTCCTGGAGCTGTCTTGTCCAGTCGCCTGATATCTCAAGTTATGCAAGACTGCACATCCATCAATTTCGCCTCCTATCTGAGAGGTGTCAGCCCAATTTTAACCTCTAGAGCACGAAAAATTCTTCCCATTACACTAACGTTTACTTGGCTCATTCAAACCAAAATGGCGAGTCTCCTGCTCAGACGCAGGCTTTCCGTTTTCTATGACAAATATTATCAAATATAGTATAGGCCATCTATTTACCTATAAACTACCGTATTTCCGGAAAATATATACAGTATTTTCCACAATTTATGTAACTGTGTATACCTGAATAAACTTACACATAAATACAATTATCATACATAGTGTAAATTACCTAGGATAACCCCCCAATAAAGTCAAAGTGACTTATTTCCATTGGTTGTCCTGCTTATATATCTATAAAGTAAATTAAAAGCAAAGTTTAGCACTGTTGCATGCTGTACAGCCCTTGTGGCTTAGCACTTCTTTTTGATAATAATAATAATAATAATAATAATAATAATAATAATAATAATAATAATAATAATAATAATAATAATAATAATAATAATAATAATAATAATCACTGTTGCAGTATTGCTCACCTGTTGCTTATGTCAACGATGATTTTGTTGGTAAAGAGGTGCTTGGGAAGAGTGTGGTGGTGGATGGCAGGGATGGCCACTACCACCAGGTCTCCTTGAGCGAGTCCCTCCTCCAGGGTGCACACCTCCACCTCCTGGCTCATCCACGTCCTGCCTCATAGTGCATTATTATTCTAGATTCGCCGGTACTGTCCCGGCTCGGGTCTTTTCCAGACGGTGACCCGGCCACGCAGTGACCCGGCCACGCAGTGACCCGGCCACGCAGTGACCCGACCACACAGTGACCCGGCCACACAGTACACAGAACATTACTATATAAGCCTCCTGAGAACTGAGACCAGGCCTCTGGTTGCTAGGCTAAACGAACTTAATTTAAAGCCTACTGGACATTCAAAGTTTGTTTAATACCAATTAAGAATACTTTAATGCCTAAAATAGGGATAAAAGTAAACTCTCCGTATATATATATATATATATATATATATATATATATATATATATATATATATATATATATATATATATATATATATATTTATATGTATATGTATTTATATATATATATTTATATATATATGTATATATATATATATATATACCTGGAGTTTACCTGGAGAGAGTTCCGGGGGTCAACGCCCCCGCGGCCCGGTCTGAGACCAGGCCTCCTGGTGGATCAGAGCCTGATCAACCAGGCTGTTGCTGCTGGCTGCACGCAAACCAACATACGAGCCACAGCCCGGCTGATCCGGAACTGACTTTAGGTGCTTGTCCAGTGCCAGCTTGAAGACTGCCAGGGGTCTGTTGGTAATCCCCCTTATGTGTGCTGGGAGGCAGTTGAACAGTCTCGGGCCCCTGACACTTATTGTATGGTCTCTTAACGTGCTAGTGACACCCCTGCTTTTCATTGGGGGGATGGTGCATCGTCTGCCAAGTCTTTTGCTTTCGTAATGAGTGATTTTCGTGTGCAAGTTCGGTACTAGTCCCTCTAGGATTTTCCAGGTGTATATAATCATGTATCTCTCCCTCCTGCGTTCCAGGGAATACAGGTTTAGGAACCTCAAGCGCTCCCAGTAATTGAGGTGTTTTATCTCCGTTATGCGCGCCGTGAAAGTTCTCTGTACATTTTCTAGGTCGGCAATTTCACCTGCCTTGAAAGGTGCTGTTAGTGTGCAGCAATATTCCAGCCTAGATAGAACAAGTGACCTGAAGAGTGTCATCATGGGCTTGGCCTCCCTAGTTTTGAAGGTTCTCATTATCCATCCTGTCATTTTTCTAGCAGATGCGATTGATACAATGTTATGGTCCTTGAAGGTGAGATCCTCCGACATGATCACTCCCAGGTCTTTGACGTTGGTGTTTCGCTCTATTTTGTGGCCAGAATTTGTTTTGTACTCTGATGAAGATTTAATTTCCTCATGTTTACCATATCTGAGTAATTGAAATTTCTCATCGTTGAACTTCATATTGTTTTCTGCAGCCCACTGAAAGATTTGGTTGATGTCTGCCTGGAGCTTTGCAGTGTCTGCAATGGAAGACACTGTCATGCAGATTCGGGTGTCATCTGCAAAGGAAGACACGGTGCTGTGGCTGACATCCTTGTCTATGTCGGATATAAGGATGAGGAACAAGATGGGAGCGAGTACTGTGCCTTGTGGAACAGAGCTTTTCACCGTAGCTGCCTCGGACTTTACTCTGTTGACGACTACTCTCTGTGTTCTGTTAGTGAGGAAATTATAGATCCATCGACCGATTTTTCCTGTTATTCCTTTAGCACGCATTTTGTGCGCTATTACGCCATGGTCACACTTGTCGAAGGCTTTTGCAAAGTCTGTATATATTACATCTGCATTCTTTTTGTCTTCTAGTGCATTTAGGACCTTGTCGTAGTGGTCCAATAGTTGAGACAGACAGGAGCGACCTGTTCTAAACCCATGTTGCCCTGGGTTGTGTAACTGATGGGTTTCTAGATGCGTGGTGATCTTGCTTCTTAGGACCCTTTCAAAGATTTTTATATGGGATGTTAGTGCTATTGGTCTGTAGTTCTTTGCTGTTGCTTTACTGCCCCCTTTGTGGAGTGGGGCTATGTCTGTTGTTTTTTTTAGTAACTGTGGGACGACCCCCGTGTCCATGCTCCCTCTCCATAGGATGGAAAAGGCTCGTGATAGGGGCTTCTTGCAGTTCTTGATGAACACAGAGTTCCATGAGTCTGGCCCTGGGGCAGAGTGCATGGGCACGTCATTTATCGCCTGTTCGAAGTCATTTGGCGTAAGGATAACATCGGATAGGCTTGTGTTAATCAAATTTTGTGGCTCTCTCATAAAAAAATCATTTTGATCTTCGACTCTCAGTCTGGTTAGCGGCTTGCTAAAAACTGAGTCATATTGGGACTTGAGTAGCTCACTCATTTCCTTGCTGTCATCTGTGTAGGACCCATCTTGTTTAAGTAGGGGCCCAATACTGGACGTTGTTCTCGATTTTGATTTGGCATAGGAGAAGAAATACTTTGGGTTTCTTTCGATTTCATTTATGGCTTTTAGTTCTTCCCGCGATTCCTGACTCCTAAAGGATTCTTTTAGCTTAAGTTCGATGCTTGCTATTTCTCTGACCAGTGTCTCTCTACGCATTTCAGATATATTGACCTCTTTTAGCCGCTCTGTTATTCTTTTCCGTCGCCTGTAAAGGGAGCGCCTGTCTCTTTCTGTTTTACATCTACTCCTCCTTTTTCTTAGAGGAATAAGCCTTGTGCATACATCGAGTGCCACCGAGTTAATCTGTTCTAGGCATAAGTTGGGGTCTGTGTTGCTTAGTATATCTTCCCAGCTTATATCGGTTAGGACTTGGTTTACTTGGTCCCACTTTATGTTTTTGTTATTGAAGTTGAATTTGGTGAATGCTCCCTCGTGACTAATCTCATTATGTCGGTCTGGGGCTCCGCGCATACATGACTGAACCTCAATTATGTTGTGATCTGAGTATATTGTTTTTGATATGGTGATATTTCTTATCAGATCATCATTGTTAGTGAAGATGAGGTCTAGTGTATTCTCCAGTCTAGTAGGCTCTATTATTTGCTGGTTTAAATTGAATTTTGTGCAGAGATTTAAAAGCTCGCGTGAGTGTGAGTTTTCATCAGAGCTGCCTCCTGGTGTTATTACTGCAACAACATTATTTGCTATATTCCTCCATTTTAGGTGCCTTAAGTTGAAATCCCCCAGGAGCAAGATGTTGGGTGCAGGAGCTGGAAGGTTTTCCAGACAGTGGTCAATTTTTAACAGCTGTTCCTGGAATTGCTGGGATGTTGCATCCGGAGGCTTGTAGACTATCACAATGACTAGGTTTTGGTTCACGACCTTTACTGCTAAAACTTCCACTACATCATTTGAGGCATTTAGCAGTTCTGTGCAAACAAGTGACTCTGCAATGTACAGGCCAACCCCCCCCCCTTTTGCCTGTTCACTCTGTCACATCTGTATAGGTTGTAACCTGGGATCCATATTTCGTTGTCCAAGTGATCCTTTATGTGGGTCTCAGTGAAAGCCACGAACATTGCCTTTGCCTCTGCAAGCAGTCCACGGATGAAAGGTATTTTGTTGTTTGTTGCTGGCTTTAGACCCTGTATATTTGCAAAGAAGAATGTTATCGGACTGGTGGTATTGTTGGTACTGGGGGGGGATTTTTTTTCCGGCATTAGTATCTATATCTGTTGGTTTGGAGTGGAGGCCATCGACTGTGGTTCCACTCCAGGAATGACTGGATTTGGTGTACGATTTCTGCCATTTCCTGCCAGTTTTTTTTCCTTCCTGGCACTAAAAAACCTCTCCCTCTTGAGTGGCTGTGGCTACCCAGGTTTTCCCATGGCCTGGATGTTTTGTATCTTTTTGTCCCCTTTAGATGGTATGCCTGGCAATTTAAGTTATAGCACAGTCTTTCCTGTACTGAAGAGGTACACAGTTCAGGGTGAAAAAGCTTACAGGAAGGGAGTTTGCATTTTCCTGTTGTCATATGGGCATGGCATTTCCTAGGGTGGTCATAGTTGCACGTCCCATCTGTTTTTCCAGATTTCCCATGCCAGCAGATACCGAGTGCATAGTATGTGCACAGGCTTGGTTTCCGTTTGCCTTGGGTTTCTGTGACTGTATTCCCTGTTGGTGCATGTTTCCCTGTCTTACTTCTATCCTCCCTATCACCAACAATGGAGCTCCCACCATTTGTTTTTGGTAATATATCCTCACTATTGCTAGTGGAGTCCTCTTGTTTGCTATTTCCTGCGGTATTTCTAGTTTGCAATATTGGTTTTATCTTATCTTTGACTACACTTGTTTCCCTACTATGGCTCCTGTCCCCTATGGGGTCATTTATATGTATTCCTTCCTGCGTATAATTCCCGACTACCTGGACAAAATCTCCAGCTTCACCATTACTGTCTCCCAGGACAGCATCTCCAGCTTCCCCATTACTGTCTCCCAGGACAGCATCTCCAGCTTCACCATTACTGTCTCCCAGGACAGCACCTCCAGCTTCACCATTACTGTCTCCCAGGACAGCACCTCCAGCTTCCCCATTACTGTCTCCCAGGACAGCACTATCAGCCCCCCATTTACTGACTACCAGGACATCATCTCCAGCCTTACAGTTTCTGACTACATGGCCAGTATCAAGGGCAGTACCATTCAGCCCGGACTTTTTATGTTCCCATCTGTTGTAGAAAGCTTCCATGTTTTCTATGAAAGCAGCTTTGATGTTGACCTCTTTTAATACCCTTGTGATTTTAGTCCACAGATTTATCTCATTTGGGCATACCCAAAAACACTTCCCTGTTTTAATACTGCTTGTAGCTAGTTCTTGGATATCTGCACAAGGGGCGTGACACCAATTTCCACAGAAATGACAATTTATGCATGTGGAAGCCCGTTTGTTTGAGTGACCACAGACTACACACAGCTTCATAATGATTTGAATGGTTGATTTACTGCAATTCTACTAGCAACCTCTTGAATATTCTATTAATAACCTAGAATCTAGAATAATATATTTATATATATATATATATATATATATATATATATATATATATATATATATATATTTTTATATATATATATTTATATATATATATATATATATATATATTTTTTTTTTTTTTCAACAAGTCGGCCGTCTCCCACCGAGGCAGGGTGACCCAAAAAAGAAAGAAAATCCCCAAAAAGAAAATACTTTCATCATCATTCAACACTTTCACCACACTCGCACATTATCACTGTTTTTGCAGAGGTGCTCAGAATACAACAGTCTAGAAGCATACACATATAAAGATACACAACATATCCCTCCAAACTGCCAATATCCCAAACCCCTCCTTTAAAGTGCAGGCATTGTACTTCCCATTTCCAGGACTCAAGTCCGACTATATGAAAATAACCGGTTTCCCTGAATCCCTTCACTAAATATTACCCTGCTCACACTCCAACAGATCGTCAGGTCCCAAGTACCATTCGTCTCCATTCACTCCTATCTAACACGCTCACGCACGCTTGCTGGAAGTCCAAGCCCCTTACCCACAAAACCTCCTTTACCCCCTCTCTCCAACCCTTTCGAGGACGACCCCTACCCCGCCTTCCTTCCCCTATAGATTTATATGCTTTCCATGTCATTCTACTTTGATCCATTCTCTCTAAATGACCAAACCACCTCAACAACCCCTCTTCTGCCCTCTGACTAATACTTTTATTAACTCCACACCTTCTCCTAATTTCCACACTCCGAATTTTCTGCATAATATTTACACCACACATTGCCCTTAAACAGGACATCTCCACTGCCTCCAACCGTCTCCTCGCTGCTGCATTTACCACCCAAGCTTCACACCCATATAAGAGTGTTGGTACTACTATACTTTCATACATTCCCTTCTTTGCCTCCATAGATAACGTTTTTTGACTCCACATATACCTCAACGCACCACTCACCTTTTTTCCCTCATCAATTCTATGATTAACCTCATCCTTCATAAATCCATCCGCCGACACGTCAACTCCCAAGTATCTGAAAACATTCACTTCTTCCATACTCCTCCTCCCCAATTTGATATCCAATTTTTCTTTATCTAAATCATTTGACACCCTCATCACCTTACTCTTTTCTATGTTCACTTTCAACTTTCTACCTTTACACACATTCCCAAACTCATCCACTAACCTTTGCAATTTTTCTTTAGAATCTCCCATAAGCACAGTATCATCAGCAAAAAGTAACTGTGTCAATTCCCATTTTGAATTTGATTCCCCATAATTTAATCCCACCCCTCTCCCAAACACCCTAGCATTTACTTCCTTTACAACCCCATCTATAAATATATTAAACAACCATGGTGACATTACACATCCCTGTCTAAGACCTACTTTTACCGGGAAGTAGTCTCCCTCTCTTCTACACACCCTAACCTGAGCCTCACTATCCTCATAAAAACTCTTTACAGCATTTAATAACTTACCACCTATTCCATATACTTGCAACATCTGCCACATTGCTCCTCTATCCACTCTATCATATGCCTTTTCTAAATCCATAAATGCAATAAAAACTTCCCTATCTTTATCTAAATACTGTTCACATATATGCTTCAATGTAAACACCTGATCTACACATCCCCTACCCACTCTGAAACCTCCTTGCTCATCCGCAATTCTACATTCTGTCTTACCTCTAATTCTTTCAATTATAACTCTACCGTATACTTTCCCTGGTATACTCAGTAAGCTTATTCCTCTATAATTTTTACAGTCTCTTTTGTCCCCTTTCCCTTTATATAAAGGGACTATACATGCTCTCTGCCAATCCCTAGGTACCTTCCCCTCTTTCATACATTTATTAAACAAAAGTACCAACCACTCCAACACTATATCCCCCCCTGCTTTTAACATTTCTGTCATGATCCCATCAGTTCCAGCTGCTTTACCCCCTTTCATTTTACGTAATGCCTCACGTACCTCCCCCACACTTACATTCTGCTCTTCTTCACTCCTAAAAGATGGTATACCTCCCTGACCAGTGCATGAAATTACTGCCTCTGTTTCTTCCTTAACATTTAAAAGTTCCTCAAAATATTCTCGCCATCTACCCAATACCTCCATCTCCCCATCTACTAACTCCCCTACTCTGTTTTTAACTGACAAATCCATATTTTCCCTAGGCTTTCTTAACTTGTTTAACTCACTCCAAAATTTTTTCTTATTTTCATCAAAATTTCTTGACAGTGCCTCTCCCACTCTATCATCTGCTCTCCTTTTGCACTCTCTCACCACTCTCTTTACCTTTCTTTTACTCTCCATATACTCTGCTCTTCTTATAACACTTCTGCTTTGTAAAAACCTCTCATAAGCTACCTTTTTCTCTTTTATCACACCCTTTACTTCATCATTCCACCAATCACTCCTCTTTCCTCCTGCCCCCACCCTCCTATAACCACAAACTTCTGCCCCACATTCTAATACTGCATTTTTAAAACTATTCCAACCCTCTTCAACCCCCCCACTACTCATCTTTGCACTAGCCTACCTTTCTGCCAATAGTCGCTTATATCTCACCCGAACTTCCTCCTCCCTTAGTTTATACACTTTCACCTCCCTCTTACTTGTTGTTGCCACCTTCCTCTTTTCCCATCTACCTCTTACTCTAACTGTAGCTACAACTAAATAATGATCCGATATATCAGTTGCCCCTCTATAAACATGTACATCCTGGAGCCTACCCATCAACCTTTTATCCACCAATACATAATCTAATAAACTACTTTCATTACGTGCTACATCATACCTTGTATATTTATTTATCCTCTTTTTCATAAAATATGTATTACTTATTACCAAATTTCTTTCTACACATAGCTCAATTAAAGGCTCCCCATTTACATTTACCCCTGGCACCCCAAATTTACCTACTACTCCTTCCATAACATTATTACCCACTTTAGCATTGAAATCCCCAACCACCATTACACACTTGATTCAAAACTCCCCACGCATTCACTCAACATTTCCCAAAATCTCTCTCTCTCCTCTACACTTCTCTCTTCTCCAGGTGCATACACGCTTATTATAACCCACTTTTCACATCCAATCTTTATTTTACTCCACATAATCCTTGAATTAATACATTTATAGTCCCTCTTTTCCTGCCATAGCTTATCCTTCAACATTATTGCTACTCCTTCTTTAGCTCTAACTCTATTTGAAACCCCTGACCTAATCCCATTTATTCCTCTCCACTGAAACTCTCCCACCCCCTTCAGCTTTGTTTCACTTAAAGCCAGGACATCCAGCTTCTTCTCATTCATAACATCCACAATCATCTCTTTCTTATCATCTGCACAACATCCACGCACATTCAGACTTCCCACTTTGACAATTTTCTTCTTCTTATTCTTTTTAGTAATCTTTACAGGAAAAGGGGTTACTAGCCCATTGTTCCCGGCATTTTAGTTGACTTTTACAACACGCATGGCTTACGGAGGAAAGATTCTTATTCCACTTCCCCATGGATATAAAAGGAAAATTAATAAGACCAAGAGCTATTAAGATAAAATCAAAGAAAACTCAGATGAGTGTGTATAAATAAATGTGTACATGTACGTATGTGTAGTGTGACCTAAGTGTAAGTAGAAGTAGCAAGACATGCCTGTAATCTTGCATATTTATGAGACAGACAAAAGACATCAGCAATCCTACCATCATGTAAAACAATCACAGGCTTCGTTTTACACTCGCTTGGCAGGACGGTAGTACCTCCCTGGGTGGTTGCTGTCTACCAACCTACTACTCTATATATATATATACTATATATATATATATATATATATATATATATATACATATATATATATATATATATATATATATATATATATATATATAAATATATATATATATATATATATATATATCTATATATATACATTTTTTTTTTTTTTTTTTTTTTTCAACAAACCGGCCGTATCCCACCAAGGCAGGGTGGCCCAAAAAGAAAAACAAAAGTTTCTCTTTTCAAATTTAGTAATTTATACAGGAGAAGGGGTTACTAGCCCCTTGCTCCCGGCATTTTAGTCGCCTCTTACAACACGCATGGCTTACGGAGGAAGAATTCTGTTCCACTTCCCCATGGAGATAAGAGGAAATAAACAAGAATAAGAGCTAGAAAGAAAATAGAAGAAAACCCAGTGGGGTGTGTATATATAACATAAGAACATAAGAAAGGAGGAACACTGCAGCAGGCCTGTTGGCCCATACTAGGCAGGTCCTTTACAATTCATCCCACTAACAAACATTTGACCAACCCAATTTTCAATGCTACCCAAGAAATAAGCTCTGATGTGCAAGTCCCACTCAAATCCAACCACTCCCACTCATGTATTTATCCAACCTAAATTTGAAACTACCCAAAGTCCTAGCCTCAATAACCCAACTAGGTAGACTGTTCCACTCATCTACTACCCTATTTCCAAACCAATACTTTCCTATGTCCTTTCTAAATCTAAACTTATCTAATTTAAATCCATTACTGCGGGTTCTCTCTTGGAGAGATATTCTCAAGACCTTGTTAATATCCCCTTTATTAATACCTATCTTCCACTTATACACTTCGATCAGGTCTCCCCTCATTCTTCGTCTAACAAATGAATGTAACTTAAGAGTCTTCAATCTTTCTTCATAAGGAAGATTTCTAATGCTATGTATTAATTTAGTCATCCTACGCTGAATGTTTTCTAACGAATTTATATCCATTCTGTAATATGGAGACCAGAATTGAACTGCATAATCTAGGTGAGGCCTTACTAATGATGTATAAAGCTGCAGTATGACCTCTGGACTTCTGTTGCTTACACTTCTTGATATAAATCCCAGTAATCTATTTGCCTTATTACATACGCTTAGGCATTGCTGTCTTGGTTTAAGGTTCCTGCTTACCATAACCCCCAAGTCCTTTTCGCAATCTGTATGGTTAAGTTCTACATTATTTAACTTATAAGTGCTAGGGTTATGGACACTCCCGAGCTTCAGAACCTTGCATTTATCTACATTGAACTGCATCTGCCACTTTTCTGACCAAGAGCAGAGTTTGTCTAAATCCTCCTGAAGTTCCCTAACATCTACGTTTGAATCAATTATCCTACCTATCTTCGTGTCATCGGCGAATTTGCTCATATCACTAGCAATTCCTTCATCAAGATCATTGATATATATTATAAACAACAACGGGCCCAAGACTGATCCCTGAGGAACGCCACTTGTTACTGATCCCCACTCGGATTTAACCCCATTTATGGACACTCTTTGCTTCCTGTCTGTGAGCCATGATTCGATCCACGAGAGCACCCTTCCCCCAATGCCATGAGCTGCTACTTTCTTCAACAGTCTTTGGTGCGGAACTCTATCAAATGCCTTACTAAAATCTAAGTAAATAATATCAAATTCTTTATCGTGGTCAACAGCCTCAAAAGCTTTACTGAAGAAAGTTAATAAATTAGTTAGACAAGACCGGCCTCTTGTGAATCCATGCTGAGTATCATTAATCAAGCTATGCTTATCGAGATGGCTTCTTATAATCTCAGCTATAATTGACTCTAGTAATTTGCCTACAATTGAGGTCAGGCTTATTGGGCGGTAATTTGACGGTAACGACTTGTCCCCTGTTTTAAAAATAGGAATTACATTAGCCATCTTCCACATATCAGACACTGCACCTGTTTGAAGAGATAAATTAAAAATATTAGTTAATGGTTCACAGACTTCCATTTTGCATTCCTTTAGAACCCTTGAAAAAACCTCATCAGGACCCGGTGACTTATTTTGCTTCAGTCTGTCTATCTGCTTCACAACCATTTCACTAGTGACTGTGATGTTACATAATTTATCTTCTTCTGATCCACTATAAAAATTAATTACCGGAATATTATTAGTGTCTTCCTGTGTAAAAACCGAGAGAAAATAATTATTTAAAATCGAGCACATTTCATTCTCTTTGTCAGTAAGATGCCCATAGTTATTTTTAAGGGGACCTATCTTATCTCTGACTTTTGTTCTATAGACCTGGAAAAAACTTTTTGGGTTAGTTTTAGAATCCCTAGCAACTTTAATTTCATAGTCCCTTTTAGCTTTTCTTATCCCCTTTTTAATGTCCCTCTTAATGTCAATATACTGATTCATAAGATGACCCTCGCCTCTTTTGATACGCCTATAAATTCCTTTCTTATGCCCTAGTAGATATTTCAGCCTATTATTCATCCATTTTGGGTCATTTCTATTTGATCTAATTTCCTTATAAGGGATAAACGTTCTTTGAGCAGCATGTATTGTGTTCAGAAAACTGTCATATTGATAGATCTCTTCGTTACCCCAGTCAACAGATGATAAGTGTTCTCTAAGCCCATCGTAATCTGCTAAGCGAAAATCTGGGACTGTTACTGAGTTATCCCTACTATCATACTTCCATTCAATTCTACATGTAATTGATTTGTGGTCGCTAGCACCCAGTTCCTCTGAAACTTCTAAATTATTAACAAGGGAGTCATTGTTTGCCAGAACTAAGTCAAGCAGGTTATTACCCCTTGTAGGTTCTGTCACAAACTGCTTCAAAAAACAATCCTGAACTACTTCTAAGAAATCGTATGATTCTAAATTCCCAGTCAAGAAATTCCAATCAATATGACTAAAGTTAAAGTCTCCTAGAATTACTACATTATCGTGCCTTGTGGCCCTAACAATTTCCTCCCATAATAGTCTCCCCTGGTCCCTATCTAAATTTGGGGGACGGTATATCACACCTAAAATTAATTTTTCATGCCCCTCTGAAAATTCTATCCAAACAGACTCTGTATGTGTTACTTCAGACTTAATACCCGGTTACCGCATTTTCCTTACAGTATTTGTCCAGCCAGCAATTGACACCAATTGCTCTGGACAACCATTCATTTCCAACTCCTCTCCTTGGCAAAATGCCACATATGACAGGTTTCCCACCCTTCTTCCTAATTATCTCTATTGCTGACCTATACCTGCTAATCAGGTCCTCACTCCTACGTCTGCCAACATCGTTGCCTCCAGCACTGAGACAGATAATAGGATTGCTCCCATTACCTCTCATGATGTCATCCAGACGGCTAACAATATCCTTCATCCCAGCCCCAGGAAAACATACTCTCTGCCTCCTACTCCTATCCTTCAAACAGAATGCCCTATCCATGTACCTAATCTGGCTATCCCCAACAACAACAATGTTTTTACCTTCCTTGGCGTCGTCCGTAGTGATGCTCCGAGTAGTCGACTCACATTCGCCAGGTAGCATTACACCACTTGTAGAATTCGTCATGACGTTCTCGATGGTCTTCGTTGGGGTTTCTAGGGATGTCTTACTCACGTCTGCCAATGCTTCCTTGGTGCTCGTTGTGGCATTCCCAGTAGAACACTCACATTCGTCAGGTAGCACCGAGAATGAGTTGGAAGTTTCCACGGCACTCTTCTGGATTCTCGTTGTTTCTGCCTCTCCAACCGTTTTCTTTATCTTCAGCTTGGTTCCATGTTGCCCGGCCACTGACCAAGCTCCCCTCTTAACCTGGGGACTCACAACAGGTGGATTACTACGAATCCTCTTGTTCTCCTCCGTTAATCGCCGTATCTCCAGTTTAGCAACTCTGAGTTCTTCTCTCAGCTGCTGGTAAAGCTGCTCAAGAGAGGGCATCCTGGTTCAGATTCACAGAGAGCACACAAACAGGTCTTCACAGAGCTAAGTACACGTCATAGGGGAAATGTTGCATCGTCTGCAAAGTCTTTTGCTTTCATAGGGAGTGATTTTCGTGTGCAACTTTGGTACTAATCCCTCTAGGATTTTCCAGGTGTATATAATCATGTATCTCTCCCGCCTACGTTCCAGGGAGTACAGGTTCAGGAACTTCAAGCGTTCCCAGTAACTGAGGTATTTTATCGTACTTATGTGTGCCGTGAAGGTTCTCTGTGCATTTTCTAGGTCAGCAATTTCACCTGCCTTGAAAGGTGCTGTTAGTGCATCCCAAGTTTTGAAGATCATCATTATCCATCTTGTAATTTTTCTAGCACATGCGATTGATACAATGTTATGGTCTTTGAAAGTGAGATCCTCTGGCATTATCACTCCCAGGTCCTTTACATCAGTAGTAGTACCTAGCACAAATAAGTAGTATTACCTAGTACAAATAAGTAGTAGTAATAGAGTAGTAGTACCTAGTAGCAATAAGTAGTAGCAGAAGTACCTAGTAGAAATAAGCGGTAGTAGCTATGGATTATTATAATCAAAAGGAGCGCTAAACCTACGAGGCTCATAAACCAGTAGTTATGGAGCACTTTGACCACGTAGGTCACTCAGCACTCATAAAAATCGCACAATACACAGTAGTAATAGTAATAGCCTGGTTGATCAGGTCCTGAGCCACCACGAGGCCTGGTCATGGACCAAGCCTCGAGGGCACTGACCCCCCAGAACACTCTCCATGTATACTCCAGGTATACCTCAAGTTTCCTAGGCACTGTATGACTCCTACTGGGTTTAGCATTTTTCCCAGTTTTAATCTCTGTTATGCAGACCATACCCATCCTGTGGGTAGTAGTGAAAAATATTACAGAGGTACATAATGGGTCCAGGGACTGGGTCGCAAAGTGTTAATAGCTGAACAAGTTGCAAAGGTAATGAGCCATTCACACGGCTACACCTGATAACTGCACTGAGTTATTAATGCAAATATTAGCTTTATTTACAGTGAGTAAATTTATGGTATTTCTCCAGAATGGTTTGTAATATACCACTGTGGATGGTTTAGAAAGACACGTAAGCAAACACTATAACATATTTATTAGAAAACGTTTCGGTCCTGGGACCTTGATCATTTCTAACATACAGAGGTAGAAAGACATTATATATATAGGCGGAGAGTGAGATGTGATGCACGTGACCTGAGGAATGTCATAAGAACATAAGAATGGAGGAACACTGTAGAAGGCCTGCTGGCCCATGCGAGGCAGGTCCTTATCAAAACAACCTCTACCTATTACCTGGATTATTATTATTATAATCAAGGGGGAAGCGCTAAACCCGGAGGATTATACAGCGCCTGGGGGGGATGAAGGCATTCAGGCTTAATTCGGGGAACTGGAGCACAGATCCAATTCCCTAAATCAAGAGCCCCTCACCAACATCAAGGAACCTTCCTTGAGGGGTCTATTACCTGGAGTTTACCTGGAGAGAGTTCCGGGGGTCAACGTCCCCGCGGCCCGGTCTGTGACCAGGCCTCCTGGTGGATCAGAGCCCGATCAACCAGGCTGTTGCTGCTGGCTGCACGCAAACCAACGTACGAGCCACAGCCCGGCTGATCAGGAACTGACTTTAGGTGCTTGTTCAGTGCCAGCTTGAAGACTGCCAGGGGTCTGTTGGTAATCCCCCTTATGTGTGCTGGGAGGCAGTTGAACAGTCTCGGGCCCCTGACACTTATTGTATGGTCTCTTAACGTGCTAGTGACACCCCTGCTTTTCATTGGGGGGATGGTGCATCGTCTGCCAAATCTTTTGCTTTCGTAGTGAGTGATTTTCGTGTGCAAGTTCGGTACTAGTCCCTCTAGGATTTTCCAGGTGTATATAATCATGTATCTCTCCCTCCTGCGTTCCAGGGAATACAGGTTTAGGAACCTCAAGCGCTCCCAGTAATTGAGGTGTTTTATCTCCGTTATGCGCGCCGTGAAAGTTCTCTGTACATTTTCTAGGTCAGCAATTTCACCTGCCTTGAAAGGTGCTGTTAGTGTGCAGCAATATTCCAGCCTAGACAGAACAAGTGACCTGAAGAGTGTGATCATGGGCTTGGCCTCCCTAGTTTTGAAGGTTCTCATTATCCATCCTGTCATTTTTCTAGCAGATGCGATTGATACAATGTTATGGTCCTTGAAGGTGAGATCCTCCGACATGATCACTCCCAGGTCTTTGACGTTGGTGTTTCGCTCTATTTTGTGGCCAGAATTTGTTTTGTACTCTGATGAAGATTTAATTTCCTCATGTTTACCATATCTGAGTAATTAAAATTTCTCATCGTTGAACTTCATATTGTTTTCTGCAGCCCACTGAAAGATTTGGTTGATGTCCGCCTGGAGCCTTGCAGTGTCTGCAGTGGAAGACACTGTCATGCAGATTCGGGTGTCATCTGCAAAGGAAGACACGGTTCTGTGGCTGACATCCTTGTCTATGTCGGATATGAGGATGAGGAACAAGATGGGAGCGAGTACTGTGCCTTGTGGAACAGAGCTTTTCACCGTAGCTGCCTCGGACTTTACTCTGTATCTGTTGACGGGTAGACGATGAAATTATGTGACTCCTGTGTTGTTGGGTTGGTGCTGCTTAAGTATCATGTATGCCAATGTTTTTGAAATTTTGTAGTTTCCAGTGTTGCGTTCTATAGTGTCGGTGACGGCGATTAGTGAGGCTTCTAGGCACCGTCGGCGTCTGAGGTCTGGTTCGGTGAGAACGAGTTGTGCCTCGTTCCAGTTCATCAAATGCCCCGTGGAGTCTCTGTGGAGGACACAGGCGTACCTTACATCGTCTCTGTTAGAGGCATTTCGATGTTCATTCAGGCGGACTGCAAGATCTCTGCCTGTCTCGCCTACATATTTCTTGGGACAGAACCCACAGGGGATAGTGTAGACGCCTGCTGTAGAAGTTAGAGGTGTGGGGCTGCGTTTCGTAGTGAGGTCTTTGATAGATGATGTGTTTATGGTGGAAACGTCGATGTTACTCATAGCAAGTGCCCGGCGAGTATTCGTGGCAACATCGCCACATGGGAGTACTATGAACTGTTTAGGGGGCTGTTCCATATGTTATAGTGTTTGCTTACGTGTCTTTCTAAACCAACTTGTCGGTATTTATTACCAAGGTTTATACCACCACTGTGGATAAAATACTTTGCTATATTTTGAACATTTCTGAGTAAGTTGTCTCTGAATTCATTAATTTTATCGCACTCCAGTACATGACACAAGTTGTGACAATAGTCTATCTGGCAAAGTTTACATTTCGTTTGGTCTACATCTGGTGGTGGTGATTTAACCTGCCAAAGATACTTGTAACTCAGCCGAAACCGGGCGGTAGTGACATCCAAGAGTCTACTTATTTTGTTGGATGCACCATAGACATGTGGCTCCTCCATGAACACACTGATAATTCAAGATACTGATGTAGCCTTACCTGGCTCTGTTAGGTTTCCTGGTTGCTACAACAGGTCTGTAGTGAGCTCGGAGTAGACTAGGAGCCAGGGCACGAGTCATGTCCCCGCTGCCCACTAGTATGACCCTGCGGTCACCCCATTCGTTGTCCTGGTCATCATGGTCCTGGCCAGCCTCCACGAGTTGCTCGGTCAGTTCCATGTCGTCTGACGAATGGCTGCTCGAAATCAATCTGTGGAATAAACATAAACGGTTCAGTAGCAGAATGTGTTAATGAATGTTATTATTTTCACAAGAACCACAATGGAAAAAATTCATTGGCCTTTTTTGGGGGTTATCCTAGGTAATTTACACATATGTACTATGTATGATAATTTGTGTAACTGTATTTATGTATACCTGTACCTAAATAAACTTACTAAGCGCTAACCTGTGGCTGTGTCACAGCCAGACACAGGTAAGTGTCACTGAGAGTTCCAGCCAGTGACGAAGATAAGTGAACATTGGTATGGTGATACCAACAAGTTTAATTTAATATGTTTATTATGTACCCCATACCCATCCTATGGGCAGTAGTCAAAGGATTACAGAGGTACATAATGGGTCCAGGGACTGGGCCCCAAAGTTCTGAGAGATGAAGAAGTTACAAGGTAATGAACTCCTGGTAGATCTGGTCACAATCATGACCAAGTTACAAGGTAATGAACTCCTGGCATATCTGGTCACAATCATGACCAAGTTACAAGGTAATGAGCTCCAGGTAGATCCGGGGGTCCACGCCCCCGCCGCCCGGTCCATGACCAGGCCTCCAAGATTCGATCCAAGGAGAGGAAAGTTCTTATTTCCTTGAATCAAGAACACTTCACGAGCATTAACGTATCTTAAATTATTATTATTATAATCAAGGGGGAAGCGCTAAACCCGGAGGATTATACAGCGCCTGGGGGGGGGGATATGTGGAAGGCATTCAGGCTTAATTCGGGGAACTGGAGCACAGATCCAATTCCCTAAATCAAGAGCCCCTCACCAACATCAAGGAACCTTCCTTGAGGGGTGCAACGTATCTTAAAGGTTCGTCTTGTTTCCCTTGATTGTTTAAATATTCCTTCATGCCCCGGCTAGCAGGAGTGTTGCAATATTGTCACTGTTAAACTTTTCCTTGTATGCTCATGCCTGCCACACTGGCCCTCTCATCATTATCATGTTCATGGGGAAGTCCAAAACCCGTACAGGTTATACAGTGCCTGAGGAATGAAAGTAATATCTTTATTTCTACAAGTACATGTACAAGGTATACAGGCCTAGCTGACACCAATGACATACTGCTATACAGAGTTTGTCCCAGGATGCGACCCACACCAGCCGACTAACACCCAGGTACCCATTTTACTGATGGGCGAATACAGACAACAGGTGTAAGGGAACACGTCCAATGTTTCTACCCTTGCCGGGAATCGAACCCGGACATCAGTGTGTGAAGCAAGAGCTTTTGCCAGCAAGTCACGAGCCACCGTGTAAGTTTATTTAGGTACAGGTACACAGTACAATTATCATACAAAGTGTAAATTACCTAGGATAACCCAAATAAAAGTCAGTGATATTTCTGTTTGATCCGAGGAAAGACAAAGATAGCTCCATTTTTTGATCAAGAGCCCTTCTGTATCAAGGTCTCTTATGAGAACAGTATATGTAAACCACCAATAATAAGGGGAATGACAGATTTATTTAAAAAATGTCAAGAAATTGCAGGTTATGTTACAGTACACTGCAGAGTTGCAGAACATGCAGCGTTGTTGACCATGCAACGTTGAAAAAATGCGGTTATAAAACATGCAACGTTGTACAGAAATGCAACGTTGTACAGAAATGTAACGTTGTAGAACATGCAACGATGTAGAACATGCAACGTTGTAGAACATGCAACGTTGTAGAACATGCAACGTTGTAGAACATGCAACGTTGTAGAACATGCAACGTTGTAGAACATGCAACGTTGTAGAACATGCAACGTTGTAGAACATGCAACGTTGTAGAACATGCAACGTTGTAGAACATGCAACGTTGTAGAACATGCAACGTTGTAGAACATGAAACGTTGTAGAACATGCAACGTTGTAGAACATGCAACGTTGTAGAACATGCAACGTTGTAGAACATGAAACGTTGTAGAACATGCAACGTTGTAGAACATGCAACGTTGTACAGCATGATGTCATTGTTTATATTCAACATTCCAATACACCACAGGGCAGACATAACCTTCACCCACACCTTCAACAACGCACTCCTCACACTACCTCTATATTATTATTATTATTATTATAATCAAGGGGGAAGCGCTAAACCCGGAGGATTATACAGCACCGGGGGGGGGGATGTGGAAGGCATTCAGGCTTAATTCGGGGAACTGGAGCACAGATCCAATTCCCTAAATCAAGAGCCCCTCACTAACATCAAGGAACCTTCCTTGAGGGGACTACCTCTATAAAACTTACATGGCACTACGCTACCAGATGATGTACCCATATCAACAGTGAGCTCTCACAGTACACCATAACACTGTACACCCATCACTTTTCACAATACTTTAATATTTACACCAGTAGATTCACCGCATGCAACTATCTTTTTCCTAACTCTGCAATATTTCCCGTAGGAAGTATTGCAGAGTTAGGCATAGTTCCTAAAATTGTGGTCTTCATTACCTTTGTAACTTGGTCATGATTGTGACCAGATCTAGTTCATTACCTTTGTAACTTGCTCAGCTATCAAAACTTTGGAGTCCAGTCCCTGGACCAATTATGTACCTCTGTAATCTTTTGACTACCGCCCACAGGATGGGTATGGGGTGCATAATAAACATATTAAACTAACTAAACCTTATAAGGTGTCACAGCACAACACCTCACAGTGATGCATCTGGATGACTGTACAAAATGTACAGCACTTTACAACACGAGGAATGTCATCACAACATTACACAGCACTTCACAATATCGTACAGCACTTTACATTGTACAGCACTTCACAACATTGTACAGCACTTTACAATATTGTACAGCACTTTACAACATTGTACAGCACTTCACATTGTACAGCACTTTACAACATTGTACAGCACTTCACATTGTACAGGACTTTACAACATTGTACAGCACTTCACAACATTGTACAGCACTTTACAACATTGTACAGCACTTTACAACATTGTACAGCACTTCGCAACATTGTACAGCACTTTACAACATTGTACAGCACTTCACAACTTTGTACAGCACTTTACAACATTGTACAGCACTTCACAACATTGTACAGCGCTTTACAACATTGTACAGCACTTCACAACATTGTACAGCACTTTACAACATTGTACAGCACTTCACAACACTGTACAGCACTTTACAACATTGTACAGCACTTCACAACATTGTACAGCACTTTACAACATTGTACAGCACTTCACAACATTGTACAGCACTTCACAACATTGTACAGCACTTCACAACATTGTACAGCACTTTACAACATTGTACAGCACTTTACAACATTGTACAGCACTTCACAACATTGTACAGCACTTTACAACATTGTACAGCACTTCACAACATTGTACAGCACTTCACAACATTGTACAGCACTTCACAACATTGTACAGCACTTCACAACATTGTACAGCACTTCACATTACACAGCACTTCACAACATTGTACAGCACTTCACATTACACAGCACCTCACAACATTGCACAGCACGACACAACATTGCACAGCACCTCACAACATTGCACAGCACGACACAACATTGCACAGCACTTAACATTGCACAGCATTTAACACTGCCAGCACCTCGCAACATTCCACAGCACTAACATTGCACAGCACCTCACAACACTGCACAGCACCACACAACATTGCACAGCACTTAACATTCCACAGCACTTAACATTGCACAGCACCTCACAACATTGCACAGCACGACACAACATTGCACAGCACTTAACATTGCACAGCATTTAACACTGCCAGCACCTCGCAACATTCCACAGCACTAACATTGCACAGCACCTCACAACATTGCACAGCACCACACAACATTGCACAGCACTTAACACTGCACAGCACCTCATAACATTTCACAGCACTTCATAACATTGCACTGCACTGCACTATCAAAATACAAGACCCAGTGATTAACTTGCACAGTCTACATTAACAACAGGTGGTGACCACTCTACATGGTATACCGGCGAGGGTATAACCATTATACATGCACATGCCTATACTCTTCCTGGGATATGCGAGACCTCCAAAACTCTGCCATTATTGCAAGGATGCAACGTAACCACTACTTGCATGCTCAAAGTCCTGGCTCTTACTGGTGCCTCACACAGCTGGGAAGCCCCAGGGAACACTTGTTCTCTCATTACATGTGCATTATTTGATGCCTCGTCCTTGGTGCATTTCTGTGAATTCGGAATTTTTCAGAAATCTCAATGTTTGTTATTCTCGGCTAGGCTAGCTTACAGTGGGTTAGCTTACAGTAGGCTAGCTTACAGTAGGCTAGCTTACAGTGGGTTAGCTTACAGTAGGCTAGCTTACAGTAGGCTAGCTTACAGTAGGCTAGCTTGCAGTAGGTTAGCTTACAGTAGGTTAGCTTACAGTAGGCTAGCTTGCAGTAGGTTAGCTTACAGTAGGTTAGCTTACAGTAGGCTTGCTTACAGTAGGCTAGCTTGCAGTAGGTTAGCTTACAGTAGGTTAGCTTACAGTAGGCTAGCTTACAGTAGGTTAGCTTAATTAAGTGCTTAAAAAGTTAACGTATACTGGCCCCTTTTTTTTTTTTTAATAACGACATCGCCAAAGTGATGGTTTACCAGCTCGAGATTGTGAACTTCTCATGAACAGCGTAAAAATAAAGTTAATGGATGGGTTTCTACTCCAGAAAGATGCCTCTATCAGTCTCTGTCTCTGCTTGTCTATATGTCTCTCTTTGCCTGTCTGTCTCTCTGCCTGCCTGTCTCTCTCTGCCTGTCTCTCTGTCTGCCTGTCTGTCTCTTTGCCTCTCTGCCTGCCTGTCTGTCTCTTTGCCTGTCTCTCTGCCTGCGTGTCTCTCTCTTTGTCTGTCACTCTGCCTGCCTGTCTGTCTCTTTGCCTGTCTCTCTGCCTGCCTGTCTCTCTCTTTGTCTGTCACTCTGCCTGCCTGTCTGTCTCTTTGCCTGTCTCTGCCTGCCTGTCTCTGTCTGCCTGTCTCTTGCCTGCCTGTCTCTTGCCTGCCTGTCTCTGCCTGCCTGTCTCTCTGCCTGCCTGTCTCACTGCCTGCCTGTCTCTGTCTCATTCGCTGTCTGTCTCTGTCTGACACTCTTTCTCAAGGATACAGCTAGGAAAATTTTGTCAAGTAGGCGTAAGACGCTGTAATTTGCATATATTTATGTTTTACAAGGCCGTATCGGACTAAGTTGAAGTCATATTGTGTAGAAATAAAGTTTATCATTTTATTAAAACCGACATAGCTATCATCCGAGACCTCCTCACTCATTGGTCACAGACCAAATTGAATATATTTCAAGGACTCCAATGGAAATCAAAGACCCCGATGGGTCTCTCTTATGGAAATAAGTCACTGACTTTTTCTGCTATCATGCTAGGCAATTTACACGTGTTGCTATGTATGATAATTGTACTTATGTGATGTGTACCTGTACATAAATACTTATGATAACTGTACTTATGTGTACCCGTACCTAAACACTTATGATAATTGTACTTATGTGTACCTGTACCTAAACACTTATGATAATTGTACTTATGTGTACCTGTACCTAAATACTTATGATAATTGTACTTATGTGTACCTGTACCGAAATACTTATGATACCTAAATACTTATGAACTAATACATTTCATGAATGACGAAACGCCTTCTTATAAAACACCACATCATACATATATTTTATACATACAGAGACTTTGAGAGTATGTATACAGTGCTTGTAACTGTCTCCACTGACTTGCTCACTCGCACCCTATTTACAATGCTTTCTAAATGTAATGGATAAACAATTTGGTTTAATTTATTCATAAAATTATTATTATTATTATTATTATTATTATTATTATTATTATTATTATTATTATTATTATAAAGGCCTAGGAACTAGGCCCCAAAGTATTAACAGGAATACATATGGATTTATATCTACATATCTATAGTTCACTTATCTGTTACAAGCAAATTTAGGAAATTTGCTTAGTATATCTGGTATCTTATTTTCATTAATAAGATATCTTGACATGTCACATAGGTTATTATACTGTCTGTCTCTGTATTCCTCAGTAAGTGGACAATTAAGCACATAGTGTTCAAGAGAGTGACCATATGCCTGATCACATAATTTACATTTAGTTTGATCATCATCTGTGTGTCTCCCAAACTGCCAGAAGTACTTGTAACCAAGCCTAAGCCTGGCCACTACAACATCAGTCAGTCTGTTCACATTGCAAGTTGCTCCATAAACATACTTATCTACGTTCATGTTATCATAGTGGGTTATAGATCTACTCAGGCTTCTAACTGCATTCCTATAACAATCATCTTCATTATTTACTTCTCTCCTAATATTATTCCTAATGCTAGACACAGTTATACCAAAGTTATATTCTACGTTCTCCTTCTGGATACTCTTCTTGGCTAACATATCAACTTTATCATGAAGGAGTAATTCGATGTGTGATGGGATCCATAGCAATTGTACATTAATTCCTTTGTCCCTAATTTTTGAGTATCTATACCTGGCTTCCCCAATGAACATGTTGTTGGAGTCATTATATGAGCCAAGAGCCTTCAATGATGACATAGAATCAGTAATGATGATAGAGTCAAGCTCAGTGTCATAGGTTAGCTTTAGCGCCATTAGGATTGCAAACAATTCAGTTTGCAGTGTAGACGCCCAGTTGTTAAGCGCCAATCCCACCTGGGAGAATGGGGCGGGGGCGTTGACCCCCTAAACTTCTCCAGGTATACTCTCCCTCTCTCTAGGTATACTCTCCCTCCCCAGGTATACTCTCCTCTCCAGGTATACTCTCCTCTCCAGGTATACTCTCCCTCTCTCCAGGTATACTCTCCCTCTCTCCAGGTATACTCTCCCTCTCTCCAGGTATACTCTCCCTCTCTCCAGGTATACTCTCCCTCTCTCCAGGTATACTCTCCCTCTCTCTAGGAATACTCTCCCTCTCCACGTATAAAAAGTTGTTCACCGGTATCAAGTCTGGTCACGGACCGGGCAAGGGGACGTTGACCCCAGGAACACCTTACATGTACACATACCACTTGAAGGACAATTCACAAACCGAAAATTCCATTATTATATGATAAGTAATTATGCAACACACCACTTATTAATGACGCTTAGGTATCTGATTAATAGATATGGTTAGAAAAGTTACTACAAACCCGTATAGTTGATGATTACCCTGTTATCCTGCCCTCAGATGTTTTTCCTCCTGTGTGATGGAGTATGACGGGAAGACCATCCTGTGTGATGGAGTATGACGGGAAGACCATCCTGTGTGATGGAGTATGACGGGAAGACCATCCTGTGTGATGGAGTATGACGGGAAGACCATCCAGTGTGATGGAGTATGACGGGAAGACCATCCAGTGTGATGGAGTATGACGGGAAGACCATCCTGTGTGATGGAGTATGACGGGAAGACCATCCTGTGTGATGGAGTATGACAGGAAGACCATCCTGTGTGATGGAGTATGACGGGAAGACCATCCAGTGTGATGGAGTATGACGGGAAGACCATCCAGTGTGATGGAGTATGACAGGAAGACCATCATGTATAATGGAATATAAGCTTATTGTGTGATTGAGCGTGACAAATCCTGTACAATGAACCCTCACCGTCTCCTTTTATCCTTCTACTACCATCTTTCACCATCTATTACCAACATTCACCATCTTTTGCCATCTACAACGAACTTACACCACTACCTACTATTCTGGAGATGATGATGTAGGCCACTTCCAAGAGTTAAACTGTATGATCCACCGACTGAATGAGCGGCTGTATATATACACTAATTTTATCACTCACGAACCTAACATGATTAGATATGTTTTTTTTTTTTTTTTTTTTTTTGCATCGATGCACACTACAGTGTGCCGCTCATTGTGTTTGTTTGGTTTTTAATATTAGGTTAAGCTGATAATTAAGTCACCTGTATAAACTGCAAAGGATTTTTATTACGATAAGTTTCGCCTGCAGAAACGTATCTTTAATAAAGATTTTACCTTGATGTTCCACATGTGTTATTCTTCCTCTTGTTGGTATTATATAACATTGTGATAATCTAAATCTTGATCTTAGATTAGGTTCCCGCCCTGAACCAGGGGCGGCTCCATTAGTTTTCATGTAGGAAAGGCAAAGGATTATTATTATTATTATAATCAAGGGGGAAGCGCTAAACCCGGAGGATTATACAGCGCCTGGGGGGGGGGGATGTGGAAGGCATTCAGGCTTAATTCGGGGAACTGGAGCACAGATAAAATTCCCTAAATCAAGAGCCCCTCACCAACATCAAGGAACCTTCCTTGAGGGGATTATTTTTATTATTATAATCAAGGGGGAAGCGCTAAACCCGGAGGATTATACAGCGCCTGGGGGGGATGTGGAAGGCATTCAGGCTTAATTCGGGGAACTGGAGCACAGATCCAATTCCCTAAATCAAGAGCCCCTCACCAACATCAAGGAACCTTCCTTGAGGGGAGAAAGGCAAAGGAATAGCAGTCTGGTTTGAAGGAGTGACTTTCTTTTGTGTCTGGCAATGTTTTATTACCTATAAACTACATTAGTTTTGTACCACATAAAAAAACTGAATTAGGTATGCCCGATTTTTTTTCCCTCCAACTTATTTTTTTTTATTTCACTCCTAACACGAGAGAGCTCAAGGAATGAAGGCTGCAAACCTCCCCATAAAAGAAGGACCTCAGGGTAAACATAGTTTTTAGCATATCACCTGAGGCGCACATCAACTGTAATAGTCGCTTCAGCAAATGTGAGACTAGTAAATTTAATGATGGCTTTCAGGAACTTCAACAAGAAGTCATTCATGAAACTACATACGGCATTTGTCAGACCCATGTTGACGTATGTATGCAAAATAAGAATAAAGCCCACATCTGATAAAGTGCCGTATGTCATAGAGTTGTCAGCAAGTGGAATAGCCTAGCAAGTGAAGTAGTGGAGGCAGGAACCATACATAGTTTTAAGAAGAGGTATGACAAAGCTCAGGAAGCAGAGAGAGAGAGGAGCTAGTAGCAATCAGTGAAGAGGCGGGGCCAGGAGCTGAGTCTCGACCCCTGCAACCACAATTAGGTGAATTAGGTGAGTACGTGCAAAGATTGCAACAACACTAGCCTCAAAGCTAAGGGAAGAAGTTGTAAGGAGAGGATAAATGAGGTAAACCTGATGACATTAAGGACAAATTGACCAGGAGTAACATAATTATGATGTACAAAATGACAGGTTGGAGAAGGCAAGTCTCTTCAAGCGGTAGGTCTCACGTGCACAAGGGAAGAGCAGGAAATTAAAAACAGACAAGTCACAAGGATGTTAGGAAATACTTCTTTAGTGATCAGGAAATGGGATGGCCTAAACAATAAAGTGACAGAGGCAGGATCCATGATTAGTTTTAATTCTAGTCATGATTGAGCTAACAGAACCAGAAAAAATCCAATAGTGGTCAGCAGAGGTAGGGCCAGGAGCTGAGACTCGACCCCTGCATCCACAAACAGGTGAGTAAATGAGTACAGGTCTTGAATTATTATTCTCATATTCATGGGGGAAGAGTACCCATAAGAGGGATGGGAGGCATTCAGATGCAATACTTGGAGTATACGTGGAGGATGTTCCAGGGGTCAATGCTCCCATAGCCCAGTCCATCACCAGGCCTCGCGGTTTATCAGAGTCTGATCAACCAATGATCAATCCAATAAAGGGGAGGATAAGTCCAGTTCCTTAGATCAAGAGCCCCTCAAAAGCATCAAGTCACTTAGGTTAGTCACCCTTACTACACAAGCATGGGAAGTGCCAGCCACTGCATTCCACATTGTTATTACAATCAAAACTTAAGGGCTAAACCCATAAGGGTCATACAGCACTGTAGTGCATTCCATAGCATCCACAGAGGCTGCTCCCTTCCCAGGTAAAGATGATTACCCAATGCTTAAACAAAGTGGTAATCTACACACTACCTCTCCTTAACTGAGAAAGGGTAAATTAAAACTCAATTAGTGTCGAGGGCAAAATTTTATTAGAGTTACATTTGCAAATTGCCAAGACGTGCCATAAATTCACACGATAGTGGGAAGAATTCTCTTACACAGTTCTGTATCTACAAAACTATCACTGTGACTTTCAGCCTTTAAAGTAACAATATTGATGTATCTGCACACTTAATGATAAAAAACTTCCTCTAGATGATGCAAAAAAGATAATGTAATATGTATGGTACATTAAAAACTAAGCAACAATTAAGATATACATACAGTGGTACCTCGGGATATGAACAGCTCAAAACTTGAACAGTTATGTAAGTGTAATTATGTAAGTGCTTTTGTAAGTGTATTTTTGGGGGTCTGAAACGGATTAATCTAATTTACATTATTCATTATGGGAACAAATTCGTTCAGTATCCACACTCGAACAACCTTCTGGAACGAATTAAGTTTGTATCCTGAGGTACCACTGTAGTATATCCTATTTTGATCTGACCTAACAAAATACAAAAGAAGCAATAAATGAAATGTTCTTCCAAAGATTTAGATGGAAATAAAGTTTATGCATCATAATTTTATTATTATAAATTCATAGGGGTCATACAGCTCCTGGGAAATTCAGATTTGATCCAAGGAAGGTAGCTCCACTTCCTTGGACCAGGAACCCTTCACCAGCATCACTTTTCCTTAAGGTTTTAATAGTATAATTTTGATGTCCACAAAAAGATCATTCACAACTGATGGATTAGTTTTCAAGATGCTGACAGCTCCACATAAACTTTACACAGAATCAGAAAACTCTCAGATTCAAATCAGATAACCTGACCAGATGTGAGATATTTTTTAGCTTTTTTTATTATTATTTTTTCATTAACTCATGGGCCGTTTCCCACCGAGGCAGCGCGACCCGAAAAAGAAGAAATACTTTCATCATCATACATCATCTGTTTCCTTTCATCTCCATGGGAAAGTGCATAAGAATCTTTCCTCCATAAGTCATGCGTGTCATCAGAGGCAAATAAAATGCCAGAAGCAAGGGGTTAGTAACCCCTTTTTCTGTATATATGTAAATTACTGAAAATAAGAAGAAAAATTTGAGTTTGTTATAAATAAATAATCAAACAGAACAGCTTCCAACTTCAATTGTATGTTGTCTTGCTTCCCGATCAAAGGTTAATCCAACTTTAATAAAACTAACTTCACAACCAAAAAATGAGATCACTTAAAAAATTTAAGGAAATTGATACATTATTTCACTGACTTACATTTGAAAATCATCCTGTATGATGGGCATGTTAGGCAAACAAATATAGTTCTTGGTCTAACCTTGTCAAATGTCATATAGATCTGGGTGGCCACACAATGTAATATACTTAATGTATCCAGATAGTAGGTTGGTACTGTATCGTCCATGAAGGTACTGTATCTTCCAGGAGGGTACTGTATCTTCCAGAAAGGCACTGTAACTTCAAGGAAGGTACTGTATCTTCCAGAAAGGCACTGTATCTTTAAGGAAGGTACTGTATCTTCCAGAAAGGCACTGTATCTTTAAGGAAGGTACTGTATCTTCCAGAAAGGCACTGTATCTTTAAGGAAGGTACTGTATCTTCCAGAAAGGCACTGTATCTTCAAGGAAGTTTTCAGTGTCACTGATGTCAGCTAGGCCTGTATACCTTGTACATGTATTTGTAGGAATAAAGATATTATTATTATTACTGTAATTGAAACAAAATCTTTCTTACAGAGCATAACTGCATATAAAACTGAAAGAGCTTGAATTATGCATGTTATATCAATTTAGCAATAGCTAAATAGTATATTCAAAAGAAGTGAATATCAAGCATGCACAATTTTGCAGATAGTACTGTAAATAGCCAGACCCATAATACTGATGACAAAAGTAGCAGGTATGGCACATATACCACACAGAGCAGAAAACATTTCATTGAAATATAATCTGCATAAAGTTGAAATATTTTCTTAAGATTACAATATAACTTTTGAAGTATTAAATAAAGTTCCCCAATTTTATCTGAAATTATCATTACCCAGTTGCACATATATTAATTATGATGAAACTAAGTGTTACAGTAAATAATTAGAGTATAATGTCATGCTTGATAAAATACATGTAGGCCAAATTTTCTTAAAATATATTTTTTCAGATTTTTATAATATGGACTGGCAGATACAGTATACAGTATTCACAAAAATTAAAATAGGATGGATGCATTTTCTAATTCTGCACTAAAACTAATTAGCAACCTAACCTAGCTAAAATATATATAAAAGCACAACATGATAAGTCTATGAATTGTAAACACAGTACAGAAATTAGACAAGGAATTTATTAGAAAAACAGGGTAATGCAAGAAGCCTAATTTAATAGATTTTTCACTTTGTTATCCACAAGCTTTATACAGAATTTTGTAGCTATTACACTGTTGATTAATTAATCTAAAGTATAATTTTAGTTTTGCATAAAAATTATACATATGCATAAACTCCCTTAACCCTTAAATGGTCGAAATAGATCGACGTTCAAATCCGTAATGCTCCAAAAGTAGATCTATGTTTTTTTTACATTTTTTTTCAAATATAACAAAAAAAATGTAGATAAAAGTTTTTTTACACATTTTCAAATGTAAAAAAAAAAAAAAAAGATGATGTACATTTTTTACATACTTTCAAATGTTGAAAAAACGTATATACATATACGTTTGGACCGTTTAAGGGTTAAATAAATTATGAAGACTAGCAAAATATTAAACAATTTTAAAATTATTAAAATAAATTATTCTCAATATTCATTGCTGAATTTGACTGACTGACAGTGGCATTTATATTAAAACAACACTTTCAATACACATGCCATTTAAAATTTGTGCTGGTAATTCTGAAGAAACCAATTTAGTTTGTAACTACTTTTGATGCTTCAACTCCGTGCCCCAGCCTGCCATGCATTTCGAACGTCTCTGTTATATCACATTCGTAGCTGCCTGCCAATAGTAACGTAAAGAGATGCTAAGACATGCATCAAGAATAAACACCTGATATTAATACAAATAAACAGTTCAATGTACATTGGTCAGTAGCAGGGCCAGATTAAGGCATGGGCTTTAGGGGCTGCAGCCCAGGGGCCTCTGCCAGCTGGAGGGCCTCCAGAGATTAAGTGGAAAGTGTTCACAGTTACTAATGTAAATTTAATTTTTTTTTTTTTTTTTTTTCAACAAGTCGGCTGTTTCCCACTGAGGCAGGGTGACCCAAAAAAAAAAAAGAAAGAAAATCCCCAAAAAGAAAATACTTTCATCATCATTCAACACTTTCACCACACTCACACATTATCACTGTTTTTGCAGAGGTGCTCAGAATACAACAGTCCAGAAGCATACACATATAAAGACACACAACATATCCCTCCAAACTGCCAATATCCCAAACCCCTCCTTTAAAGTGCAGGCATTGTACTTCCCATTTCCAGGACTCAAGTCCGACTATATGAAAATAACCGGTTTCCCTGAATCCCTTCACTAAATATTACCCTGCTCACACTCCAACAGATCGTCAGGTCCCAAGTACCATTCGTCTCCATTCACTCCTATCTAACACGCTCACGCACGCTTGTCGTATATGATCTGTTGACTGTTCATTGAATGTTTCTGAAAATATCACTGGGGGCCTCACAGTACCTGCAGCCCAGGGGCCTACAAAATGTTAATCCAGCTCTGGTCAATAGTGCAAATGAACCTACATGGAGAGAAATAAAACAGAAGGAACTTAAGTGAAGTACAGTTCCGTAAATTTTGACCTCACACTGATGCCCTCCTCAGAAGAGATTTATATGAATTAAATCAACTTAGTTTTTTGTCTTTATAACCTGGAAGTTCATTAAAACTACTGTATCATAATATAATGCTTCTGTGTATTTACTAATAAAACCTATATGGAAAATACTCTTTGTGATCACAATCATACTGATTATATCACTTCATTCAAAAGTAAAGTATATGAGAGGTAATTCTATCTCCAAACTCACACTGTATGATACAGGAATGTACAAAAAATTAAAAACTTCACCAGTACATAATGAAAAACATATAGTATCAAAGCAAGAATAATACAATTTGCACCATTCACTTTGTGATGTGTCACTTGTAAATGGTGCAAGTCGGACCGAAATGTCGTCACGAGCTTCTCTCTCCTATGTGCGGGTTATTTGCGTATTGTTCCAGTCATGGTATTGTGACTTTGTTCTCTAACGTAGGAATTTTTTACCTCAGGTAAATTGTGCAATGCTCATCAACTCAAGGAATCTCAATTTCCACATGCTGAAGTACACATTACACAATATGTGCAACAAAATACATTATAAATAATATATTACATACTTTAACAGTCATACAGTACAGTATTTACAGTGCAACCATAGTGCTGCATACAATTAATTATGCAACCACGCTAATGATTCTAGCACTCAAAGCATCTTAAGCAGAAATAAGAACCAATTATGCATCAATTCTGGTGCAAAACAACCAGTGGGGGGAGATGACTGATAGCTCTAGGCCTTTTGTGTTGCAATCAACACATCATCAGGAGCTTATGTTGATGTGTTGATTGCAACACAAAAGGTCTAGAGCTATCATTCCCCCTGTGGTTGTTTTGCATCATGAATCGTTTCTTTGTGATTTTTCAATACTGGTATTGGCTTCTAGTCGTTTGTGCACACACATACTATTGAGCTGGAAACATAAAATATTGCACTTTTCCTAACCTACAGTTTGTTCGCTATACTAAACCTAGCTAATACAACACTCGTTATACTAGACCTGACTATTAATACATCCACTATACAGTATTGTATTAAGTATACATGTATACAGTATTCTAATTCACATTATACAGGGTCTAGCAATAATATAACCTACCTACAAAACTCTACAACCAGTTAACACATTATACTATTCCTAGCAGGCTGGTGATAGTCAGTACTATTCTGTACTCAGTATGAGTAAGGGATGCATTCAGTGAGAAGCTCATGGATGACAAATTTGCAAATATAAAACTTTTACTGCATTTTAGTAGGAAAAGAAGAGATGACTGAGCCATCACCTCTATACCCAGGCATAATGGTTTTAATTTTGGGCCAGTCATAATCCAAATAGGTCATTAATCAACTTGCCAGAAAACAGCATAACATAGAATTTGCAACTATGAGAATCCACAATAGGTTAGCTACAGACAACAAACTGTACTTGCAGATAAAGGGCAAACAAAATTCACAGAGAGGATTAATGAATGCAAAGCTCACAGATATGAGTACAGTACAGTATTGAATTTAACCATCTGTACAGTAGACTTAATACAGTTAAATCTCACCTAATGATGTTTCACTGTACAGTATCACTTTTTTGTTGTACATCAGAGTATGACTGTTTGATATATAGTCCAACACTTGAAAATTTTGAAATTTGAAGATCATTCTGATTTTCAAAATTTGGAACAATTTCAAATAAGAGATGATGTTATATTCCACAATCTGCCAACATTTTAAACACTATATGGTACTAAATCCAATACTAAATAAACTTGATTGTACATCACCAATATGTACTCTACAGTACTGTTCTATATACTGTAATAAAAATATCTTTATAGTAATTTTAAAATTAATCTTCTCTAGCCCTAAAAGTTGAGAGAATATTATGCAGTGCATGTATGTGTATGGTGTGCTTTTGAGGAAGAGCTACTGATCTTGGCTTTGAAAGCACGATCGTTTTTCCAGACAAACTGAATATAAATTCAATTACAATCCTGGCCCATGGCTGAGCTTTGGGAGTAATGAAACTCTTGGAACTCATCAAAGGTATAACTTTGCAAAAATTAGTCCGAACATCACATAATTAATAGGATATATTTCACAAATGTTAGGAATACTAATTATGGCAAATTAAGCTGACCTAAAATAAGTTGGTAGGATTGAGCTAAGGTTAAGATAGATTACTAAGTTATCTTTGGTGCAGAACCAAAAATATTTACACTGTTAATTTATACAAGTTTATCTATTAGTGCAAAAGAAAATGTTTGAAGAAAAAAAAAATTAAGGCATCTAAACTTGTCTGACTGACTTTGCCTAAAAAAGCACAACACATACATGTCTTGTATCACATTCCAGACTGAGATAGGCAATTAGCATTGTTCACTTGATGTGAAAGGTTATATACAGTATTAGCTCAATGCAAAATTTTCAAAACTGCCATCACTAAATGTAGGCCAGAGTGTTTTAAAATACAGTTCTGTTCATATTATAAAGCTGAAAGACTGAACTCTCAACATGACTGATTTCAATCTTACCTACTATCACATTCAACCCTCAACTCCTTATCACAATGCTCTATTCTGTGGTAAACATAGGCAACTGTTTGCCATATAGATCCATCATGTAATTTTTCAGGGCTTAATTTAAGTGACACACTAAGTGAAACCAGTGGATATAGTACCTCTCTCTTTCTTTACATGAGAGAGAGAAATTATGGAAAGTATTAAGTGAATGTTTGGGAAGTTCTGAGGCAAGTGAGAATATAATTGTTGTGGGTGACATAAATGCTATAGCAGGAGAGACAGTTTCTCCAACTTTTTGCCACAATCCTTCAGTGTGGAGGGCCAGGGATAAATGATAATGGGGGGTCCTCTAACTGAATTGTGTATAAAAAGAGGTTTGGTAACAGGTATTTCTTTTTAAGAAAAAGATGATAAGTTTATATATGATGTAGTGTGCCAAAGCAGCAGTTCGCAAGCCTCTGTATTGGTGGATAAAAGAATGATGGGTAAGCCTCTGGATGTGCATGTTTACAAGAGTGACTGTATGTCAGGTCATTATTTAAAGGTAGCTACAGAAAGATTAAAAGGCAAATGGAGTTAGTGGATAAGAGAGAAATGAAAGTGAATGAATTCAAAGGGAGAGACAGCTATTGGGAGATATAAAAGGGTAGGTGGAGAGAGTAATGAGGAAGAGATTGAAGAGGTATGGGGTACATTTAAGAGTGTAATGCTAGAGTGCACAGCAGAAGCTGCTTGCAACAGCTTGAATTGATTCATATGATCAGGAAAGATAGGAGCATATCTTGCTCCCTTGGAAGATACAGAACCTGTGTGTACACAGATGTAGCATCATTGTGAATGAAAATGATCAAGGAGAGAGCATATATTTGAAGTCAAAAGATAAGACTTAGGGAATAACAAAAGAACTACATACTTGGATCACAAACCCTAAAGGAGTATAATTGCAATAGAGGATATGTGAATGAGCTATCTTGAAGAGATTTATAAAAATCTACAAAAAAAAAATTTATGGCTGCTTATTTTTGTTACAAAAGCCCAGTAGCTTCATAATGATTGTTATTTTTTTTTGTATCTATTCTTCCTAATGATCTTTCTCTTCAAGTTTTTTATGTTTACTACTGTAGATATTCTGATTTTAAACACTATGTTATTCTTTCAGTGTCAGTAAATAGCTAGATATGTTTAAATGTCTTGCACAAACATTTGTGAAAATTTTTAAAAACTTTTAAGAATATAAAATGAAAGTAAAGATAGAATTTTATATTTTATACAGGACAAAGTTACGAGGTACTATTGAGCCAATAAAGCTGTTATGAGTGTATGAAATTAAATTTTGAATTGTTAGAATACAATTTATTGCTGGAAATGACAGAAGTTTAATTCGGTGACTGAAAAATTGCTCGATTAAATTTCTGGAAAATGTACATTATTAATTCCAAAAAACTTATGAAACTATTTAATTACTTTCTGCCTGTCCTGTGTGTACATTAAATTTCTCCTGGAAAGGAACAAAAATGGGGTTTTTGGTATGCTTCCACATGTGATAACTCCATGCCATGTTGTTGGCACAACCTTCACCACAGATATTACACTTAAAAGGTTTGGGTTCCTCTGGAGCTTTGCACTTGTGGTTTTCAAGAAAGTGAAGGGAAGAATATTTCTTTTTGCATACACCACATTCATATTGCTTTGACTTGCCGTGGGTTGTATAGTGCCGCTGAAGATCGCATTTCTGGAAAAAGCTTCGGCTACATATTTCACATCTGTGGGGTTTGTATCCACTATGAGCAAGTCTGTGTCGTCGGAGGGCACTGATGTGAGAGAGACCAGCACCACATATATCACATTTGTATGGTTTAGCTGCTTCATGACTTTCATTATGTTCGAGAAGTTCTTCTTTATAAGCAAACTCTCTATCACACACCGCACACTTATACGGCTTGTCTGGCATGGAACAAGACATGACATTTGACACTATATTTCCTCCATCCATCTGATCATTCATGATGTAGACATTATTATCTTTGATATGACTGTCCATGTGCTCATCAAAAGATGATTTGGTGAAAAATGTCCTGCCACAAATATGGCATCTCATCTCCACAAAGCGGTCAATTCGTCTCTTCCGCTTCATTGCACCATTCTGTTCATCATGCGACTCTACATTTATATCTATATCCAGGTTCTGGTTGAGGTGCAGTGGGGGAACTTGATGTGTTCCCGGAGGAGTACCCAACATCCCAATAGAAAATGAATGAGGATGATGAGGATGTGAAGGAGGCAGTACAAGTGGGCCACCAAGCGATGCTTGATGATTTGGAACAGGAGGGGGAGGAGGGGGAATAGACGGTGCATGAGGCAGAGGAGACGATAAAGGAGAGGATGATTTGGAACGTCCTGTTAAGTTTAAAGGAGAACATCTTGCACCATTTATGGTTAAATTAGAGGGTTCTGTCTGTGGAGAGTATGAATACTGAAAACCTTGCTCCATGTGAGATGAGACCTCTAAATCTTCAGGGTTCAGGGGAGTGTTACCAACTCGAATGTCTAACTGCGGCTCAAACGCACAAGGACTCAAGGATAAGGACTCCAAATTGAACTGCCTCCAGTGAGTACTGATATGAGTCATAACAGTTACTGCATCAGCAGGAAGATCAAGGCCACAAAAGCGACATCGTTCACCTATAGGACAGCCATAGCCAGCCATCTTCACTTCCAGCCTAAAATGATAAAGTTAATAATATACATGAATGAAATGATATGCAGGATAAGCGTAACAGCAGGTATAATTCATAACCTGCAAAATTCCTGTCTAAATATTTAAAACCAAACCAAACTATTCAGTATCTATATGTGCACACATTTTTTTTTTTAACACATCAGCCATTTCCCGCCAAGGCAGGGTGACCTGAAAAAGAAGAAACACCTTCATCATCACTCACTCCATCACTGTCTTGTGAGAGATGTGCCAATACTACAGTTAAAAAACTGCAGCACATCTCCACCCCTTTTTTAGAGTGCAGGCACAACACTTCTCATACATACATGTATATTATAGTTAAATCAAATTCTATTTAGACCACTATACTTTAATACCTAAAGAAATATTTCTTGAATATTAACAGTTTCTTGCAATAAAAAGTGCAAGCCTATATGAGGGAAAAAAATTAAGTGTTTTACCAGCAAGTGAAGCAGAGGCTGTAAGCTGGTTAAATTTTAGATAAGTCCAATAGTTCAGAGTTAATGTCTACAGTACATCCTCCATCATCCATCTTGTCTGGTCTGTTGAAAGACATAATACAGTATGTAATTACAAGCAATATTAAGTACAGGAGGGCCCCACTTATGCAGCAGGTTAGGTTTTGGGTTACTGCTGTAAAGTGAAACCCTTTTTTCACTTTCAAATGCATATAAAAGCCTGAGAACATGTTTAAACTATCATATATTCAGTGAGAAATAGAGCTAGGTCTTAAAAAAAATGCATATACATGTATAGTACACACATTTCTTACCTTAAAATATTTTTGTCCTTAGCTTATTGTGAGTGGTGAATATATTTATTGTAGGAAGTTTGAATAAATGAAGAATGAGCATAAGTGAAAACCACTGCATTAGCGAAACCCGATAAAGTGAAGCGCTGTAAAGCACGGCCCTCCTATACACTATCCATGAAAGTGTAATTATAATAGGCAGATTAATATTCTTCTTTCATGTACACAAGCTGCTGACAGTGTTTTTGAGTCATTCCTTCTACACACTTGTAGAAATATATATTCTGAATTAGATTTTTTTTATTTTGAACAAAGATGAGTACCTTCTTGCAGTGGTAGCATGCTCGGCTCACATTCAAGAATCCCAGGTCGAATCTTGGATGAGGCAAGATGTGTGAGCAAGTCTCCTCCTAACACCTGCAGCCCGTTACCTAGCAGTAAATAGATACCTGGGAATTAGTACTGTCATGGGTTGCATCCAGGGAAAGGATCCAAAAATGACCCCAGTGGAAATATCTCACATTTTATTCATACTGTATATCATACATTAAATTCTGTGTAATTTACCTTATAATACCACTTTAAAGATTTCAAATTATATATGAGGCCTACCTCATTTATTCTGATACATAATTTATATGAACATACATATAAACTACAGTACTTTATAGAAAGCTCCTTGTTATGTAGAGCATTTCAGGCAGCATTAAAATTTACTTACAATTATTGGACAGTTGCACAATTTGGTTATTTTACTAAAATGCTATGTTTGCAAAATACTATAACATAAACTGTTACAATTTAGTTTATGATTTATGAAATTCTGAGAACTTATGAAATAATTTGGTATTATATTTTTTATTGGTGAGTACTTAGGTAGAACATATTTTCGGTTAATATATGTGTTGAAACAGATTGATGATAAGAAAAACATCAGTATGAATGCTAATATGAGTTGAATCAACAGTTTTTTAGTTTAATATCTTCATTATACACTCTATACCCATTCTGTAAGCAGCAGTAAAAAGATTACAGAGGTACATAATGGGTCCAGGGACTGGGCTGCAAAGTTTTGATAGCTGAACAAGTTACAGTGGTAATGAACTATTTACATGTTTGTATCTGGTTACAACAACAGAGTTGCCATTGATACATCAGCCCTTAACATAATTTGTATAAGCAGGCTTTAAGTCAGACTCAGGAGATCTTTCTAACTATATTTTTGAAGCAGGTGGCTGAAGGGAAACTTTGCACCTTCCTGAAGGGAGTTTCAAATTTTAGAGCTCTTTATTTGCATGGATTGCCTGTATAGGTTAAGTTGAACATGTGGTACATCAAAGACACTTATTTCTTGTATTGTCTGTGTGTTCTGTTGCAGCTCTCTTGGAAAAGTCGAAGTGATGGACTGAACTAATACAGGGTTGTAGGTGATTTGCTGTAGTAGATCCCTAAACACAAATACCACAGCTGATGTAAGAATAGATTATTAAATAATACAGAGTGAGTTATGTTGTTTATGGAACATAGAAGTATATCTTTGATAGAATACCTACAGTTTGGAAATTTTCTTACACATGTTAGATGTACAAAACAAATTCTGGCCACAAAATAGAGCGAAACACCAACGTCAAAGACCTGGGAGTGATCATGTCGGAGAATCTCACCTTCAAGGACCATAACATTGTATCGATCGCATCTCCTAGAAAAATGACAGGATGGATAATGAGAACCTTCAAAACGAGGGATGCCAAGCCCATGATGACACTCTTCAGATCACTTGTTCTATCTAGGCTGGAATATTGCTGCACACTAACATCACCTTTCAAGGCAGGTGAAATTGCTGACCTAGAAAATGTACAGAGAACCTTCACGGCACGCATAACGGAGATAAAACACCTCAATTACTGGGAGCGCTTGAGGTTCCTGAACCTGTATTCCGTGGAACGCAGGCGGGAGAGATACATGATTATATACACCTGGAAAATCCTAGAGGGACTAGTACCGAATTTGCACACGAAAATCACTCACTACGAAAGCAAAAGACTTGGCAGATGATGAAACATCCCCCCAATGAAAAGCAGGGGTGTCACTAGCACGTTAAGAGACCATACAATAAGTGTCAGGGGCCCGAGACTGTTCAACTGCCTCCCAGCATACATAAGGGGGATTACCAACAGACCCCTGGCAGTCTTCAAGCTGGCACTGGACAAGCACCTAAAGTCGGTTCCTGATCAGCCAGGCTGTGGTTCGTACGTTGGTTTGCGTGCAGCCAGCAGTAACAGCCTGGTTGATCAGGCTCTGATCCACCAGGAGGCCTGGTCACAGACCGGGCCGCGGGGGCGTTGACCCCCGGAACTCTCTCCAGGTAAACTCCAGATGCGAGTGTTGAATTTTAGGTTGCAGTCAAGATATAGTGTATACCTAAGACTCTTCCCTCGCCTTCTCACTCTTATGTGTGAATTATTTATTTTTATGTTGAAATGGATAATTTTAGCTTTATTCTCAAACAACATATAGAAATTCTTGTCAATATTGAGATTAAGTTTGTTAGTTGCCATCAGGTAATCTTTTATGAGCTCCACATTGACTGTGTTGCTGAGGGCAACAGGATCTAGATTAGCTATGACAAATGTTGTGTAATCTGCTAACAGGACTGGTTTAAGTTCCTGGGAGACATTTGTTAGGTCACTGATATATATGAGGAATAACAGTGGGCCAAGGTTGCTACCCTGAGGCACCCCTATGTTAACTATTCGTGTTAAGCAATGTTGGAACAGGTGCTGAGGTCTTCAAGAAGAAAGTGAACAAATGTCTGCACCAAGTGTCAGATCAACCAGGCTGTTATGGATATGTGGGCCAGTGGACTGCCAGCAACAACAGCTTGGATGATCAGGCAAGCCTGGCCCTGTAATGAAGTAGTATCATTGTGTGTCACATGTTGACATCTGTAGTCAAGGTAGAACTATACATATGTGTCAGCATGATGTCTGATACCATAATGCTCTAGTTTCATCAAGTTGTGCGTTAATATAAAATGCTCTTCTGAGATAAATAGAGAGAACCATTGAATATTCAATACTTTTTAAGAGCTGAATAAAGAGAGTCAGGCATCTTAAGTAAGTAAGTTTATTTAGGCTCAATGACACATAAGTACAATTATCATATATAGTGTAAATTTCCTAGGATAACGCAAAGATTCAAAGTGACTTATTTCTATTAGTACTATTTCCTAGTCTAAGCCAGACTGGCAAGAGGTTGATATTCTGTTTAATAATAAATGCACATATCTGTTTATAAATTATCTTATAAAAACATTACAGACAATAATAGGGAAGGGAAAAACTTAAAGCTCGATCCAAGGATAGGGAGAATAGGTGTGGTTCCCTGGATCAAGAGCCCCTAGATGGATACAAAATATGATTATTATAACTAAGAGCTAAACCCACAAGGGTCATACAGCGCTGAGTGGTACAAAATAGTAAGCTAAATGATAACGTATGTACTAACTCAGATAACCCTTCGAGACCAGTCTTAAAATGATAAAACCTACTTTTCCATAATTAATTAAAGTTATTTTTATCTCACAGTGATGTCTATATTAATTTTTCCTGTTCAGATTTCCTAAAATACAAGAGAAAAAACTAACGATTTCCCCTCTAAAGATAATCCGTCGTCCCCTTCAGAGGACGCCGACGACAACA
>NC_091378.1:1026743-1199243 GCF_038502225.1 Cherax quadricarinatus
ATATTTTTTTCTACAAGTACATGTACAAGATATACAGGCCTAGCTGACATCAATGACATACTACTACATAGAAAGCCACTTGTTATGCAGAGCATTTCAGGCAAATTAAGTTAGTTTTGTCCCAGGATGCAACCCACACTAGTCAACTAACACCCAAGTACCCATTATTACTGATGGGTGAACATTGACAACCAGTGTAAGGACACACACCCAGTGTTTCCACCTGTTTGCTGGGGTAGAATCCTGCCACAGCTCTAAGTGCTCTCAGCCTTTTTCTGTATTGGCAACAAAGTCTGGTTATAAGAAGTCCTAACAGAAAAACCTTAAATCTGAGTGAATTGGTGCAGTAAACACTATATAACACAGAAATTCACATTGAGATGGAAGAGAATGCAGGGTGAAGCGATATGTATACTTTAGCCTGTAACTGAGATTCTCTTCGACAGGCATTGAACTACAGCTATCTCTTATTTAGGTCATTTTAATATAAACTTTACACTCTGAGTAAAGGCTTAAAACAGATTACTTACAGTTTGGTAATTAGCGAACCAAAGTTAAGATCGCTATAACAAATCAAAATTACTTCAAATAAGTTAAACTTTCGACACTCATAGACCAAAATGCTTGAACAGTGTTATTACAATTTGGTTTCACTTGTACTAATGGTCAGGTCATAGTTCTGGGTCTGACATTGCTGATCATTTCTTTCCACAGTGAGTGTATTCTGTGGCACAGTTCACCATTATGTTACATTTATATATTAACTCTTGATATGTGTCCTCTAGCTTATAATTTTTTGTAGTACAGTATTCATGCCTTTAGCAAAACACAGCTGAAGTTTGGATTGGGAACAATAAACAATTGTTTAAGGTCACAATTCATGAAACTTTAGAAAATTAATCATGTGTTCATGATTGCAAGATTGCTGCAGCACTTGCAGAGACTTATTGCTACATGTGTTTGAGAAGACCATTATATTTGCTTTTGTATTTACCTTATACAACATCCATATACTATATTACAATGAATTGGTTAACAGTTTGTTTGTATACAGGTTAATAAACAGGTCTAATAGTTATGTAAGAAATTTTGGTTAGAATTAAACTAGGACAAAGCTATAAAGGTATTACCATTAACAATTTAATTATAATAAGCAGCTTTCAAAATGTTTTACACAATTTATATTCCACATTAAATTATATATTATAGTTTTATGTTGCAATATATTATGTACAAACTGTAAGTGTTGCATAATATATTTTTTTTCACTTAAATATCTTGTTTTTTGCAGAGGTTTACCAGACTGGTTCAAGAGTGCTGTGTTTAATGAGTTATATTTCATATCAGACGGTGGATCAGTTTGGCTAGAGATGCCCCAGAATGCAAACACTTCATTACCCACATACGATTCACGGTGAGTGAGAATGTAGGAAACAACTTCTTGTCTGCCTCCAGCCAGGAGATGGGGGGGGGTTTGTATGATGTACAGTATAGGTGATTACCTATTCAGGGAAACCTGTTAGCCGAACTTGAGTCATGGAGATGGGAAGGATGGAACCTGCACTCTGAAGGAGAGGTGAGGATATGTTGCAGTTTTTACTGTAGTATTGGCATGCCTCTGGCAAGATTTGACTATCACCCACAGGATGGGTATATGGGTGCATAATACAGTGATGGGTGAGTGATTATGAAAGTGTTTTTTCTTTTGGGGGCACCCTGCCTCAGTGGGAAATGGTCGATGTGTTAAAAAAAAAAAAGACTGTCACTATAATTGTAGATTATAATTTTTTAACCACATCAACCATTTCCCACCAGTGGAGGATTTTATATTACATTATGTTACATAGTCCTCCATCCTGCATTACACTATTTGTGGAATCATGCATTCATGTTTATAGTTAACTTTTATTATTAAACTTCTTTGTAATTAGATTTTATGGTCATTTTCCAGGAGTTTAATTCTCCCATTAAAAATAGCAGCACAAATTCCTATATCTTGCACAAAAAATCTTGAAAATACCAGTAAGTAAAGTGAATTTTGATTTTTCAACAGGAGAATGTGCAAAGCTTATTAAAAATTGTTCTCTGGTATATTTTTTTTATTTTAACATGCTGGCCACCAAGGCAAGATAACCCCAAAAAAAAAAAAAAAAAAAAAAAAAGGAACAGTCTTGCCAGAGGTGCACAGATGCGACAGTTTAGATGTCACTCTAAACAGCAAATATCAAAAACCCCTCCTCAAGTCCAGCTCACAGCTTGTCAGGTCCCAAAAACTATGTTTCCATTCACTGCATAATATTCACACCAAACATTTATCTCAAAAACATCACTGTCTGCCTCTAATATACTTTATAATTATGCTGAATTTGTCTTTGTATATTTTTTGTATGTTTTGATTACTGCCATCAATAGTTTTGTAACGTTTAATATTATAATTGCTGCAGTATAATCAAAGTCGGTATAGCATGACATATATCTACAGCCCTGAATATGGTCGATTTGCATACCTGGAAAGTCACGAGTATCGGATGTACAACACTTATGATGTACACTTCTATGCATCATGGGCACTGGTGATGCTGTGGCCTGAACTGCAGAAGTCACTACAGTATGACATGGCTCAATGGACAACATCTGCTGACCTCACACCACGTACTCACCTGTTCCGGGGAAATAAAGGAGTCAGAAAGTTGGCTAATGCTGTTCCTCATGATGCTGGTGACCCTGGTGAGTATACCTCATAGGGATACTTCAAGACGGGTTCCTTGTTGCTGATGAAGTACTCTTAAGTCAAGAAACTGAAGCCTTTCTCCCTCCTCTCTTTTCTCAGATCAAACTTGATTGCCTTCCATTCCCAAGGTATATAACATGTTGCAGGTTTAACATTTCCAATAAAGATAATCATTTTCCTTCTTTTTTTAAAATGCAGTTAGCATTTACTGATTTTAATAGCATCTACTGATTTTTTTTATATTATCATTTCTCAATTTTTCCAGCATTACAGTTATTTTCTTGATCTTTTAAATGTAGCTGTATGTGACTGACCTTTGTCCTGTGCTTAACATTGGTGCCATGGAATTAGTAACTGTGTGTAAAGAATAAAAGGCACAATACCGTGACTGGAGCAATACGCAGATAATCCGCACACATGAGAAAGAAGCTTATGACAATGTTTCAATCCAACTTGGCCTATTAACTAGTCTTGCACTGTGTGAGACTAATTAATGGTCCAAGTTGGACTGAAATGTTATCATAAGTTTCTCCTATGCGAGGGTTATTTGTGTAACTCTGTGTATTTAGCAGTAGCAATGGGAGCAACACTTTGTTTGGGTTTCTCAAAGTACTTTTTTTTGTCTCTTGATTATTTTCAGTTCCAGCCTGTTTTGGAATCCACTTCACTTGATTTTGCCTTGCATATCTGGCAGTTTGGAGGGATATGTTATGTATCTTTATATGTGTATGCTTCTAGACTGTTGTATTCTGAGCACCTCTGCAAAAACAGTGATAATGTGCGAGTGTGGTGAAAGTGTTGAATGATGATGAAAGTATTTTCTTTTTGGGGATTTTCTTTCTTTTTTGGGTCACCCTGCCTCGGTGGGAGACGGCCGACTTGTTGAAAAAAAAAAAAAAAAAAAAAATCTGTGAACCTTATAATATTGCACGTACACTCCTTGAACTTGTATCAATTCTGTCAGTATATCAGCATATGGCAAGCAGTCCAGTTGATGTACTCATTTCCTTGCTTGAACACTTATATCCCTAAGCACTCTCCTTCCTGTTATATTTTCTTAACTCAGTCTAATCTGACAGTATTGAACTCCTTCTGTGGAAATTTTTACTTTTCAAAAATCAGGTACATTACAGCTTGATTGGCCCTATTATAGACTCATTTCTCTTGCCAGATCTGTTTGCAAATGCAAGGTTAACAAAAGACTTGTATAAATAACAAAAAAAGGCACAATACTGTGACTGGAACGATACACAAATAACCCACACATAGAAGAGAGGAGCTTACGACGACGTTTCGGTCCAACTTGGACCATTTACAAAGCCACACGTCGTTGTAAGCTCCTCTCTTCTATGTGCGGGTTATTTGTGTAAAAGACTTGTATGACGTGCAAGGAGGAGGTATTCTGGCACAGAACTTTTCTCTTTTCATACATTTGCAGCCATCTTGTCATGGCCATCTTTTTTGACATATAGAAAGCTGACATCATTTGGCTTTATCACATCTTATCCTAAGCCTTTTTTTAATGCAAAACCTGCATTTTCTTTGTTTTTATACTTTTTTTGACAGACTCTTTGTGTTTAGGTAAGTAATAGTTTTCTCTGACTTTGTTACAGATATGGAGACCCACATGAATGTGTACTTTGCACTACATCATTCCTAATTACTATCAGTGGACTTGCACCTGTTCTCGCTCATGGGATTTGGTCATTCCTTGCTATGTTGGTGACTGCTGATTTGTTTATTCTGGCACAAACAGTCAGCTTGTGGCTATCCTATTACAATTCATTATTTATTATACATATATCTGATTGAACCACATCACACTGCTTCAAGTTCTCGATATACAAAAAGAATTCTTTAACTCTCACACTATGCCTTATCATTCCCCATTCATTGCTATTCCTATGTGACTTTTTCCTTTGTGTTGTCAAAGTGTTAAATTCCTTGATATGCTCTTCCTTTATCAGCTGTCATAGAAAAATTATATTGCTATTTGCTAAGCAGGCTTTCATAGCCTGAATTATAGTACAGTACTCAGAATCTTGCCTCATCCTTTCTTGTGAGCTGATAGACGGACACTTTTCAGTTTCATTCAACTATATGCCAGCCATCTCCCACCAATCTCGCACCCATGGGGAAGTGGAACAGAATTCTTCCTCCGTAAGCCATGCATGTTGTAAGAGGCGACTAAAATGCTGGGAGCAAGGGGCTAGTAACCCCTTCTCCTGTATAAATTACTAAATTTAAAAAGAGAAACTTTCGTTTTTCTTTTTGGGCCACCCCGCCTTGGTGGGATACGGCCGGTTTGTTAAAAAAAAAAAAATTATAGTACAAAGGCTTGAATTTAGACCTGAAATAGTTCTCATGGATATTTTGCTATTAGAATGATAACTATACAGTCCTACCATACTTGTTAAACTGTACCAGTTGCTGAATTATAGTACTTTTTTTTAACTTGACATATTTTTCCTTATTTTCAGAGGATGAACCATTTGTTCGAGTTAATGCCTACCAAATACATGACATCAGCTTTTGGAAAGATCTCAACCTAAAGTTTGTTTTGCAGGTAAGATGACTTATGAATGAGTCTTGAGTCTCACTTGAAATGCATGTGGCTGGATTTTGACATTGTGGTGCAGTATGTCTACATTTACTTAGACTGTAATACCTTTGATATACCTTTGAAGAGTTTCGAGAGTTTCATTACTCTTGGAGCCTGGCCATGGGCCAGGCTCGTCTGGAGCTTGCCTGGTCAACCAGACTGTTGCTGCTGGAGGCCCACTGCCCCACATATCCATCACAGCCTGGTTGATCTGGCACCTGGTGACGATACTTGTCCAGTTTCCTCTATAATGAATATATTCTTTGCATCATGTAGTAATGTTCAGGCCATATAAAATTTATATTAGCTTAAGCAAACACAACTGCTACAGCACAGAAGTAATAGAATGTAAATTCAGTTTAATAAAAGAGGAGCCACAGAGATCGTGTTATAAGTTTTGAATTTGGAACTTAATGTGAAATCTAAATGCTAACTTGATTTGCAAGAGGTTTCTCTTTTGTCCAAACATTAATAAAAGATGTGAATTAAAGGTTATAAAATGGATTTACAGTTTATTGATAATAAACAGTACAGCAAACCTCCGTATTTGTGGATTTGTCATTCCTGAAATCTTAGTATTTATGAGTTGACAAATGTAAGTATATGTATTATACCAATATTGGCAGTTTGGAGGGATATGTTGTGTATCTCTATACGTATATGCTTCTAAACTGTTATATTCTGAGCACCTCTGCAAAAGCAGTGATAATGTGTGAGTGTGGTGAAAGTGTTGAATGATGATGAAAGTATTTTCTTTTTGGGGATTTTCTTTCTTTTTTTTGGGTCACCCTGCCTCGGTGGGAGACGACCGACTTGTTGAAAAAAAAAAAAAAAATGTATTATACATGGTAACATGTGGACTTGCACACCTACAACAAGCAACAGTAAGTCAGAAAGTATACAGGATGCTTCTTGAAGTGATAAATATCAGGACTCTGTACCCTCACACACATACCAGGCTTATACACAAATAACCCGCACATGAAAGAGAGAAGCTTACGACGACGTTTCGGTCCGACTAGAGTCGGACCAAAACGTCGTCGTAAGCTTCTCTCTTTTATGTGCGGGTTATTTGTGTATTGTTCCAGTCACGGTATTGTGCCTTTTTGTTATTTATTTATTATACCAGGCTTATTTATGTCTGTGTTTTTTTCCTTTTTTTTCTTTAATATTCCACAATCAGTCATCATTGTCATTCATCATGTCATGTAAGAGAAGTAGCAGTGCTAAAGAAAGTGAGAAACATGAGCTTAGATTAACTCTTGGAATGTCTAAGCACTGAATTCTTATTTTTTTCATTACTGTACTTTATCAGTTAAATTTATGTATAACACTACATATGTCAGAAATAACTACTGCATTAACTAAGGTTCTACATATTTGTAGGTTATTTTTATTGTTAAATATTTTAAATTCTCCCTATATGTTCATGTCTGACTTGTGCAACTAATCCCTCTTTTCATATTAAACTAAGATGACTGACCACGGTACAGGTAGGGATTGAACTCACGGCAAGTTTTATGACTCGCCACTATCAATCCCCACCCATACCGTGGCTTGTTTGCAATTGTGTCATTACGATTTTTTGAGCTAAGATAACTGTACAGTGGACCCCCGCATACCGTTGGCATTACATAACGTTAAATCCGCATACCGATACATTTTATCGCTAAGATTTTGCCTCGCATACCGCTAAAAAACCCGCTCAACGCTATTCGTCCGAGACGCATCTAATGTGCGGCCTGAGCCAGCCTCACATGTTCCGCCAGTGGCATTGTTTACCAGCCAGCCTCCGCGGTAACATCCAAGCATACAATCGGAACATTTCGTATTATTACAGCGTTTTTGGTGATTTTATCTGCAAAATAAGTGACCATGGGCCCCAAGAAAGCTTCTAGTGCCAACCCTGTGGTAAAAAGGGTGAGAAATATTATCGAAATACTGTGGTACCATGGTCAACTGCTGATGCTGCTGCTGCTGTAGCACGGTCAGCTGCTGCTGCTGCTGTAGCACCGTCTGCTGCTGTACCACCGTCAGCTGCTGCTGCTGCTGTAGTACCATCTGCTGCTGCTGTAGCACCGTCTGCTGCTGCTGTAGCACTGTCAGCTGCTGCTGTAGCACTGTCAGCTACTGCTGCTGCTGCTGCTGCTGTAGCACTGTCAGCTGCTGCTGCTGCTGCACCTTCAGCTGCTGCTGCTGCTGCTGCTGCTGTAGCACTGTCAGCTGCTGCTGCTGCTGCTGTACCACCGTCAGCTGCTGCTGCTGTAGTACCGTCTGCTGCTGCTGTAGAACCGTCTGCTGCTGCTGTAGCACTGTCAGCTGCTGCTGCTGCTGCTGCTGTAGCACTGTCAGCTGCTGCTGCTGTAGCACTGTCAGCTGCTGCTGCTGCACTGTCAGCTGCTACTGCACTGTCTGCTGCTGCTGCTGTACCACCGTCAGCTGCTGCTGCTGTACCACCGTCAGCTGCTGCTGCTGTAGTACCGTCTGCTGCTACTGTAGCACCGTCTGCTGCTGCTGTAGCACTGTCAGCTGCTGCTGTAGCACTGTCAGCTGCTGCTGCACTGTCAGCTGCTGCTGCTGCTGCTGTAGCACTGTCAGCTGCTGCTGCTGCTGCTGCTGTAGCACCGTCAGCTGCTGCTGCTGCTGTACCACCGTCAGCTGCTGCTGCTGCTGTACCACCGTCAGCTGCTGCTGCTGCTGCTGTACCACCGTCAGCTGCTGCTGCTGTACCACCGTCAGCTGCTGCTGCTGCTGTAGTACCGTCTGCTGCTGCTGTAGCACTGTCTGCTGCTGCTGTAGCACTGGCAGCTGCTGCTGTAGCACTGTCAGCTGCTGCTGCTGCTGCTGTAGCACCGTTGTTGGTGTGGCTTATTGAGAATATACCAAGAAACAATTAACCCCAGAGGATTTTCCACCCAGGATAACCCAAAAAAGTCAGTGTCATCGAAGACTGTCTAACTTATTTCCATTGGGGTCCTTAATCTTGTCTCCCAGGATGCAACCCACACCAGTCGACTAACACCCAGGTGAACAGGGAAAAATGCCTGGAACTAGTGGTCATATTGGTGAATTTAAAGCCAGCAAAGGTTGGTTTAAGAGATTTAAGAATCGTAGTGGCATACACAGTGTGATAAGGCCTGTTCTGGAAGAAAATGCCAAACAGGACCTACAGTACTCAGGAGGAAAAGGCACTCTCAGGATACAGTGTCTCATCAGTCAATGCTGCATCTTCAATAAAGGTAAGTGTCATTTATTCTTCATTTAGTAGAGTAGTACATGCACAATATATATTGCGCATGTACTACTCTACTATTGTGCATGTATCCTTCTCTTTGTGTGTAGGAAAATGTATATTTCATGTGGTAAAAAAAATTTTTTCATACTTTTGGGTGTCTTGCACGGATTAATTTGATTTCCATTATTTCTTATGGGGAAAATTCATTCGCATAACGATAATTTCGCATACCAATGAGCTCTCAGGAATGGATTAATATCGTTATGCGGGGGTCCACTGTATTTGTGAATTCTATAGAATTCATATATTGGAGGTGTTTTTCCAAGAAAAAAATCAAATATAGAAGGCAAAAGGGGATTACTAGCAAAGGAGTAGTAACCCCTTCTCCTTTATAAATTAGTAAATGTAAAAAGAAGAAAAACATTCGTTTCTTCTTTTTTGGGTCACCCTGCCTTGGTGGGAGACTGCTGGTGTGTTAAAAAAAAAAAGTTATGGTGGGTTTACTATGCACATTGGTAATGTAGCTACATTTTGCTTCCTTATTTTTGGATTTGATTTTTCTTTTTGTTTCACTTCCCACATACCAGTAATTGATTAAAGACTTTTATTTTTGTTATTTTACTCCTATTTTACTCCCTAATTTGAATATTTTTATGTAATACAATACAACATTCACATGTACTCTAGTCAGTACATTATTTTCAGAACGGTGTGTAATTTACCAATTCAGTACAAGAAAGTTATTTTCCTCATGTTTTAAAATACAGCCTCTCCTCACTTAACGATGGAGTTCCGCTATTAAGAACTCGTTGGTAAACGAATTCATCGCTAAGTGAGGAGAATACTATAATGGTAGTGGGTTTGTGTCAAGCATCGTTGATATTGTTTTAATGTCATCTTTGCACCATTTATAACATTTTTAGTATATTTTTAAATGTCTATACAGTAGTGTACTGTATACTGTAATAAACAGAATATAGGAAATCAGCTCTAATATACATTATTTAGGTATGCATATTGGTCAGAGAGCCCGTCATAAATCCAAGTCGTCGGTAAACAAGTATGTCACTAAGTGAGGAGAGGCTGTACTCAGTCACCCCATTAGTATAGTATTGTATTTTGATAGTCAAAACTACTCTTCCTCTGTTGCATTTTGCTAAAATTTAAAATATGATTTCAGGTTTACAGAGATTACAGTTTCTTTAAAGACCAAGATTACATAACACACATGTGGCCTGTCTGCAGAGCAGTGATGGATCGTTGCTTTACTTACGATCGAGATGGTGATGGCCTAATTGAAAATGAAGGGGAAGCAGACCAAACATATGACTCTTGGATTATGCATGGGCCATCAGCTTACTGTTCATCACTGTGGGTCGCAGCTTTGGCTGCCATGGTGGAGATGGCAGTAGAACTAAAGGATCAGCCTGAGGAAAGCAAATTTTCTGAAGCTCTTGCAAAAGCCAAAATAGCACTTCAAGAAAAATTATGGAATGGTATATATACCTTGCATTTTAAACACTTTTATATGGGTGTGAAGCTTGGGTTGTGAATGTTGCAGCAAGGAGGAGGTTGGAGGCAGCATAGATATAGTGTCTGAGAGCATGTGTGGTGTGAATATTATGCAGAGAATTCATAGTCTGGAGATTAGGAGGTGTTGTGGGTTACTAAAAGTATTATTATCAAGAGGCCTGAAGAGGGGGTTGCCAAGATGGTTCAGACATTTAGAGGGGATGGACCAAAATAGGATAACTTGGGGGGCATATAAATCTCTAGTGGAGGAAGGGCAGGTTAGGGGTCATCCTAGGAAAAGTTGGAGGTTAAAGGTGGTTTTGTGTGGGAGGGGCTTAAACATCCAACAAGCATGTGTGAGCATGTTAAATAAGAGTGAGTGGAGGCAAAGGGTTTTTATAACTTGACGTGATATTGGTGTGAAAGCAAGGTAACATTTATGAAGAGATTCTGGAAACTAGTTAGCTGGACTTGAGTCATGGAGGTGGGAAGTAGTGCCTGCACTGTGAAGGAGAGGTTATGATATTTGCAGTTTTGAACTGTAGTATTGACATGCCTCTGGCAAGACAGTAATGGAGTGAGTAATGGTGAAAGTGTTTCTTCTTTTTTGGGCCACCCTACCTCAGTGGGAAATGGCCAGTGTGTTAAAAAAATTATGCTTATAATACTCTGCATTAAGGGCCTTTGTTATTAATATCAGATTCCTAAGCTGCTTTTCTGAGATTAATTTTATTATGTTAAGATCTTTACTGGACACGGACTGGGCTGCAGGGGCGTTGACCCCCGAAACCCCCTCCAGCTATACCTCTCTCCTCCAGGTATAACCTTAGTTAAATGTACATACCATTGTATTATGAAAAGTATTGTTCAATAAATTACATATTTTAAGTATTTTTTTCCTCTGAATATTGTACACAGTTAAAAATTTAAGTTTTAAAAATTTAAGTTTTTTGTATTAGCTTCAGTTTTTCTCAAAATTTTATGAATACTGTGTGCTCTACACTGGTTATACAACTCAAAGTGAAGTTCTTTTCAAAAATCATACTAAACATGTATTTACTGTTCCTTGTAGAGCTTAAATAAGAGCAGAACAAAAGCATTATCTTCCTGTACTTGTTAACCTTAATAGCTCAAACAATAACGATGATTTTGGCTGATTGTACAATGCATAAGTAAAGTACAGTGGACCCCCGGTATTCGATATTAATCCGTTCCTGAGAGCTCATCGAATACCGAAAATATCAAAAACCGAATCAATTTTCCTCATAAGAAATAATGGAAATCAAATTAATCCGTGCAAGACACCCAAAAGTATGAAAAAAAAATTTACTACATGAAATATTAAGTTTAATGCAATAGAATAATTACAATAACAATAAAATAATTGACACTTACCTTTAATGAAGATCTGGTGATGATTGATGGGATGGGAGGAGGGGAGAGGTGTTAGTGTTTAGAAGGGAAATCCCCTTCCATTAGGACTTGAGGTAGCAAGTCCTTTTCCGGGGTTACTTCCCTTCTTCTTTTAATGCCACTAGGACCAGCTTGAGAGTCACTGGACCTCTGTCGCACAACATAACTGGCAGCCTCACCATGCCTAATCACACTATGTATGCCACTACGATTCTTAAATCTTTCAAACCAACCTTTGCTGGCCTTAAATTCACTCACATCAGCACTAGTTGCAGGCAATTTCTTTACCAAATCGTCATGCAACTGCCTAGCCTTTTCACAAATGATCGCTTGAGAGATGCTATCTCCTGCTATCTGATTTTCATTTATCCACACCAATAACAGTCTCTCAACATTTTCTAACACTTGCGGTCGCTGTTTTGTAATCACATTTGCACCTTTTGCAAGAACAGCTTTCTTGATTGCCGTTTTCCTGGTCACTATAGTAGAGATGGTTGATTGGGGTTTATTATACAACCTGACTAGCTCCGACACACGCACTCCACTTTCATACTTTGCAATTAGCTCTTTCTTCATTTCAATAGTCATTAGCGCCTTTTTTCTCGAAGGGTTGGCACTAGAAGCTTTCTTGGGGCCCTTGGTGACTTATTTTGCAGAAAGAAGCACCAAAAACAGTGATAATATGGATAATATGGAATGTACCGAATATATCCTTAGATGCACGCACACTGGCTGGCTTGTAAACACTGGCACACACGGAGCAGTTCAGGCCACACGTGGACACATCTCATACGAATCGTATCAAATACCGGGCTTTCAATCAGATACCGAGGCAAAATTTTTGCGATATAATGCATCGAATACCGGATTTATCGAATACCGATGCCATCGAATACCGGGGGTCCACTGTATTTTTTTTTAACACACTGGTTGTATACTACCAAGGCAGGGTGACTTAATAAGAAAAATGAAAGTTTTTCTTTTTCTTCTGTCAAGAAACTGGCTGTATCCCACCAAGGCAGGGTGGCACAAAAAGAAAAACAAAAGTTTCTCGTTTTTAAATTTAGTAATTTATACAGGAAAGGGGTTACTAGCCCCTTGCTCCCAGCATTTTAGTCGCCTCTTACGTCACACGTGGCTTACAGAGGAAGATTTTTTTCCCAAAGTAAAGTAATATAATAATAAAAGATATTAAAGAAAGATGAGACAAAAAACTTTAGTAATATTTAAAATAAATTTTAGTAATTAGTGAAAAAAATAGTGAAAATTCAAGAAAATAGTAAGAAATCACAAAAGCTTTTGGAATTTTCCTATTTTTTCACTTGGTTAGTTTGCATATTGGATACCACCTGTTTAATGTGATCTTATTGTTTACATAATTAGATATAGCTCAGTGTATATTAATTGCATTGTATTTTTACTCTTAAGTTCTTAATAACCCTTTTCCGGTATGTTTGAAGAATGGATACTGTGAGGGATGTTATCACAAAATTCAGACACACAAAAAGATAGTGAAGTGTGGTGAGGGACAACAGGCAGAGGGAGAGCTCTAGCTACTCTACCCAGAACTCTTAAGTTCATAAAATAGAAAAGCATCAATTGTCATCACTTTTCCCTACACTCTAAAGGAAGGGTTTGGGATATTTGCTGTTTGGAGGGGCGCCTGAGCTGTCATATCTGCACGCCTCTGACAAGACAGTGATAGTGTGAATGATGGTGAAAGTGTTTCTTTTTCCAGTCACCTTGTCTCAGTGGGAGACAGCCAGCATGTAAAAAAAATAATAATGGTTTCCAGTTACTGTTAACTGTCTTTGAAACTTTGCAGGTAAATACTACAAATTTGACTACTGTGATGCACCACACAGTGACAGTATCATGGCAGACCAGCTGGTAGGACATTGGTATCTCTCCCTCTCTAATATAGGAATTGAGGTCAGTAAATTTCTTTTATGTTTTTTACATGAATAATATATAATACTGACAAGAATTACACATGTGCAACATCCATTGGCTTTATCAGTACAAATTCAAGGACATAATGAGAGGACTGTAGAATTCCATACAAAAGATGATGTAGACAGTCCCTCAGCCTTGGAGTTGAAGAGCACTGTAGTCTTGAAGATTCTTCAAGTCTATGGTGCTTTTCATCAGCTATTGAAGTTTGAGCAAGGTAACACTTATGAAGGAATTCCAGGATATCTGTTAGGATTATACCTGAGCCCGGGAGGTGGGACATACAGTTCCTGCACTTTGAAGGAATGATGGGGATGTTACCATACTGAGGGTCATTTAAATTATTATGTCTATTCACTTCAAGACAGCTGTTGAATAAATAATAGTTAACATTTCCATTTTTTGATCACCATACATTGGTAGGAGACAGCTGATGCAATAAAAAAATTTAAGTTACAATTTATCTTATATATACTTATGAGTGTGAGGTAGTGGGAGCATAGGAAACGGGAAGAAAAAGGTAAATAGGAATGACACACAGGCCAGTCAAGACATGCAATCATGATCAAAAGTCCTATTATACTTTTTTTTTTTTTTTAAATCTTATCTAAGCCTTGATTATTATTATTATAATCAAGGGGGAAGCGCTAAACCCGTAGGATTATACAGCGCCCAGGGGGGATGTGGAAGGCATTCAGGCTTAATTCGGGGAACTGGAGCACAGATTCAATTCCCTAAATCAAGAGCCCCTCACCAACATCAAGGAACCTTCCATGAGGGGATCTAAGCCTTGAGCTCATTGCAACAATTCTGAATCTTGTTCCAGCTGCTTGGGGCCTTGACATGTAACAGGGTGTTCTCCAATAGCTATCCATAAATAGTTGTGCATCAAAACATTATGTATGTCATCTTCATTTTAAGATCAAACTAATGTGCCATAAAAGCATGTACAGTACCTGTATTCTTAGATATATTCTTCATTTAATAAATGATGCAAATTTTATTTTATTTTTTTTAAAGATACTGTACTACTTTTCTTTTTTTATGTTTTATTAGACAGATTTATTGATACATAATACATTATTTCACCATTAAACATTCATATATTTTTCTTCATATAGTGAAGGTTTCGAAAGTCATATATATACTATCTCTAACTTGAAAACTTGACTTTCATAAATTTTCTTCTAGGTCTTTCAACATGACTGTGTGAAATCAGTCCTGGAACTTCTGTACAAATACAATGTGCAGCAATTTAATAATGGAGAAATGGGTGCAGTTAATGGTATGAACCCAGATGGTAGCATTGATCGCTATACCATGCAGAGTGAAGAAATGTGGGTAGGCGTCACTTATGGGTTGGCAGCAACCATGATTTATGAGGTAAGTCATGTATGACACATGTAGGTTTAAGGTTTTTAAGGTAGAGAATTGGCACACCTCTGGCAAGACAGTGATGGAACAAGTGATGATAAAAGTGTTTCTTCTCTTTGGGAGTCACCCTGCCTAGGTGGGAGACAGATCATGTTAAAAAAAAAAATTGACATTCTGAACTGCAACATCCCCACTAGAATTTAATTCAGTATTTAAGCTTGTAGACTTTTTAATTGCTACCATTTTTGTTGTAGAGTAAAAGAAGTACCGTAAACATGAACTTGCTGGGAAGAAGTGTGGAATTTAACCCTTAAACGGTCCAAAAGTATATATACGTTTTTTCAACATCTGAAAGTATGTAAAAAGAAGTAGATCTTCTTTTTTGTTTTACATTTGAAAACGTGTAAAAAAAACTTTTATCTACTTTTTTTTGTTACATTTGAAAATATGTAAAAAAAAGTAGATCTACTTTTGTAGCACTACGAATTTGAACGTCGATTTGTTTGGACCGTTTAAGGGTTAAACATAAATTTAATACAAAGTTGGAGTTCTCACAGTTGTTCTTTTCCAGTAATAATTCTTTTGGGAGATTGGGAAGAGAAGCTGCAAAGGTTGGTGGAAGAGATTGGGAGGTCATGTATAAGAAGGAAATTAAAAGCGAAGACAGAAATGACCAAGATAATAAGAATGGCAAAAACTGTTGGCAATGAAAAACAATTGATATCAGATTGGAGAGACTATGGAGAAAATGAGTGTGAGCAAGGTAACATGAAGAGATTCAGAGAAAGTGGTTAGGCTTGAGTCCTGGAGTTGGGAAGTAGAGTGCCTGCACTCTGAAGGAGGGGCGAGTACGTTGCAGTCAAAGGGTTGCTTGAATTTTGATATGTGTACATTTCTTGCAAGAGGTCATGATGATGATGGTGGTTTCATCTTTTGGGTCACCCTACTTTGGTGAAAGATTGCCAGTGTGATTAAAAAAATAATTGTCATCAGTATAATATTTATTCAATTAGTGCACATTGTTATTCTCTTGATACAGTTCAGTACTTCCTCCATGTTCTTATATGTGTTGTTTATTTATTTTTTTATTGTTTTCCACTATTACATGTATATTTTTTTCAAATATAGATTTGCTTCTAACAATTGTTATTCTGAACTACATCTTCTATCAAATGTGCTATACAGTATATATTTCTCCTACATATTATTTGTTGAATTATATTGTTTTTCCTGTTAAAGGGCATGGTAGAAGAAGGATTTAAAACTGCTGAAGGAGTGTATCGCACAGTGTATGAGAAAATTGGCCTTGGGTTTGAAACTCCTGAAGCTTTGTATGGTGAGCATAAATACCGAGCTATTGGATACATGAGACCTCTGTCCATATGGTCCATGTATTATGCATACCAACTGCAACAGAAAAAGAAAGCCACAGAGATTATAGGATTGCCCACCAGTAGAAGCCCATCCCCTGTATTGTCAGTCAGAGATACTGGAGATGTTGCAGTAATATCAGACTCTTCAAGTGATGTGTCATAATGATTAATTCAAGTGTTTTAATTTTTAGTGTTCTTTTATCTACATAGTTTTCTTTTATTCAGTAACTTTTATTGGGATTGATCATTCTTGGCTACAAACCATGGTACGGGTGGGGTTTGAATCCATGGCAAGCGAGTTGTTAAACTCAAGGGCAGTGCATAAACCACTGAGCCAGCTGGCTACAATAAGATTCATCCAACTAGGTATATTTATACACCATATGGGTTCAAACCCTACCTGTACCATGGTTTGTATGCAATCGTGATGTGATTTCGTGAGTCATGATAGCGGCTTTGAGGGGACTTGAGGTAGAGTTTACCACAGCCACGCTGGCGAGAGATTCATCTTTAAAAGCTTGTATTTGTGGTTACAGTGGTGGCCTGTACTTACCTCCCTGCCTGTACCATGGTTTGTTATTATGATTTTGCGAGTCTTGCATACCACAGTATGCATGATATATATACGTACTGAAATTTTATTTTGTGAGAATAATGAAATGGACAATAATGTGTGTACAATGAAAGATAGATAGTATATAATATGATATGATAGAGATACGAACACTGGTGTACGGTATTGCCAAAGATGATAACTCTCTACAGAGTTCCTCAGTTTCTTTGCAGTGGAGTATATAGTTGTATATGTTAGCTGAAGAGCTACAAGCCACTCTACACTGCCAATGCCAACTGAGCACAAGCAGCTTTAATAAATGAATCCTTTTTATAACAGAGATTCTTTTTTATAATTTTTGAAACCAGTAGCCTTGGCATGCTTTTATGTCAAGTGTTTTTCATATTTACTATATTATAAGCTGAATTAGTGCAGCTATAATGTAAAGAACCTCAAGTTGGGTGAGAGGTGTTTGTGGGGTAATGTAAATACTGCTTGTATGTACTTTATTTTAAGCATTTTTTTTTTAATGTTTAATTTTATTGAATGTTAATGCAAAAATTAAATTTACCGGTAGTGATGTGGAGAGTATGCTAATTTGCACCAATTAGTATCCATATACATGTATTGGCAAGACAGAGATTGAATGAATGATGGTGAATGTGTTTCCTCCTTTGGGTTACTCTGCCTTGGCAGGAAATGGCAGTTGAGGACAAAAAATGTAATAAAGGCAGAGGAAGCCCCTGCCATTTGCAAAAAGTTACTTTCCATGAAAATTCAGCAACTGGCAAAGCTGCAAACAGCAAAAACATTATTTAAACTGTAAGGATCTTCAAGATCCTTTGCTCTGACTTTGAAAGTTGAGGCAAACATCTGGGGATGGTTGATGTTGAGTCCAGGAGAAGCATGGAGTACATTGTGATCCTCAGCTTGATTCTGATGGTGGATTGGTAGCCCTTGGTTGAAAGAGAGGGGTAATTTCAAGTTACTTTACTTTAAGAATTAGTCTTTCTGAAGCTCCTTAGAGAGAGCTGTCCTAGTGAGCAAAAGGGCAGATGTTCTGGTAAGTGAGAGTAAATAAAACACTTGTGCATCGCTTGGCAATCTTTATTCCCATGTGTTGCCCTTATCTTGTCAGTTTTCTAAGCCATTTATTCAAAAGTGAGAGAGTACATGAATGGGAAGGCAAGATGACAGGTGGAAGGGCAAGCCAATGAGAGGATGGGCAAGCAAGCAAAAGATACAAACAACCTATGATCACCTCACCCTCCATCTTGGGGAGAGGCAGCAAAGTAGAAAGAGAGGATGGGGATTTGGGAGTAGGTTGGTAGTTTTGAATAGTAGTAGTAGTAGTAGCAGCAATGCTGCTGCTGCTGCTGCTGCTGCACATGCATGTAGAAATTTAGGAAGAGGAATTTGAAAGATATGCTAGCTTCTGTTTTATGATTTTGCATTAGAATAACAGGTTTTAGAGGTGAGACAAAGCGTACAGTATTTATTAAGTAATTTTTTATACATATATTTGCATTAAATCTCTGTAAACTGTGTTTGTTTAAGGCTGAGTAGGAAACAGCTTCAGGTTCAGGTAGATTTGCCAGGACAGGTCCTGGCCCAGGTCTTCTCCAGAAGGTAATTTGTACCCTCAAGTCATATCCATACAAGAGGGTGAGAGTTGCATTCGGCAATTGTTGTTGCGGCTACCACACAACAAGCTGTTAAATATTGTATTAACTCCTTTGATCAGTTCACACAGGCAATACATCCTTGGTAGCTAGGTAGCATCAACTGACACACCTGGCGTAGCCTGACTGAAGCTAGTTGAGTACAGTTTTCTGTCTCATGGTTCATTCTTTAAATGTACTCTCATGTATTTTTCCACCATTTGCGAAAAGTAATCAAGTGTGGCTATACACAGGAGCAAGTGGTCAGTGTACAAGTTGAGAAACTGGATTGTTCTCTCTAATTGCATTAGTAATGACTAATACAAGTAGAGAAACTGGATTGCTCTCTCTAATTGTATTAGTAATGACTAATAATGTAATCCAGTGCAGTTATTAATCCTAACTGTATTTGTGTTTTTTTTTATTTTTTCAATGTGCCGGCCGTCTCCCACCAAGGCAGGGTGACCCAAAAGCAAGAAAAAACTTAAGTTTTTTATATTTATTATCATTATTATTATTATTAGTAGTAGTAGTAGTAGTAGTAGTAGTATTTAACCCTTTCAGGGTCCGTCCCGTAGATCTACGGCTTTACGTTCAGGGTCCAAACCGTAGATCTACGCCACGAGCTCAGCTCACTCTGATAAACTGTGAGTGGTACATTTGAGCCTAGATATGAGAGAATACATTTATGTGGTATGTGTGCACCACATAAAACAAATCCTGCAGCACACTGTGTATAATGAAAGAAAAAACTGAGACCATGATTTTCGATTAAAACAGCGACTTTGCAGTGTTTTTCGTATGTTTTTTATAGTTGTATTTGCGATTTCTTGATCTCATTTGATAGAATGGAAGACATATTACAGAAATAGAGATGATTTTGATTGGGTTTAACACTGGCAATGGCTTGAAACTGAGCTCAAAGTAGCGGAAATGTTAAATTTTTGCCGATGTTCAAGAGTAAACAAATGATCTCACATGTCTAATACACGTCAGCTGGTGGATCTAATATACATTCACAAATGTGGTGATGATATTTATACAATTATTACAATATCGCATAACAGTAAATCTTCTATTTTTTGGTGTGAATAAAAATTCATTATATGAATAAAAAATTAAAATGGAATTTATTTGTAAAGCCTCAAAACATAACTAATGAACAGAGGAAATTTTAGTTTAGTGCCAGGAATACCTACATTGTTTATTCTGGACCCTATTTTGAAATTGGAATATTTTGAACTTTGTGTTAAATTGGCCGAATTAACAATTTCCGATCACTTTAATTTGTAGTTGAAACAGTTGACTTGGCGATTTTGGCCTTGGACCCTGAAGGGGTTAATATAAATATCCCTGTGATGCAATATGTTTACTGAAAATTCAACTGTGCTATATACATATTGTCATAGTCTTATAGAACATGACTTTTATAGCTATTTTATAGCAGTTTGGAAGGATATGTTGTGTATCTTTATAAGTATATGCTTCTAAACTGTTGTGTTCTGAGCACCTCTGCAAAAACAGTGATTATGTGTGAGTGAGGTGAAAGTGTTGAATGATGATGAAAGTATTTTCTTTTTGGGGATTTTCTTTCTTTTTTGGGTCACCCTGCCTCGGTGGGAGACGGCTGACTTGTTAAAAAAAAAAAAAAAATTCTGATGTGTATATTAGGTAAAAGAATTTAAACATTGTTTGAAAATTCTGAGTTAAGATTTTTGAGGTCTTAAGAGTAACTAATGTTTTATTTATTTAGCTGATAAAATGTTAGCATCATAATTACGTGTTCATTTCTTGGCTGAAAATTTTTATATTGTATCCTGTGCTGAAAATTTGTTTATTGTATCCAGTATATGTAATTTTCCAAACATTGTTGTGGTAATCAGTATCCATCAGTAGTTAATTTCTTTAGTTATAATTTTTATAGTGCTATTTTCTATGTAGTATGTAATGCAGTACATAGAGTACTGTTTTAGTCACTTTAGTGAGTACTATACGCTTAGTAGAAGTTTTATAGCAGTTGGTTATTGAGAGAGAATATGACAAGATATCTTGTACCTTAGTAAAAGCACTTTTAGTTTCATCAATACACCTGTGACCTGTTTCAAGTTTTACCATCCTTACAGCTTGGCCTGAGGTCAAGCTTTTCTGCTCACTGCCTGTTCAACCAGGCTGTTGCTGTTGGCTGCCCACTGGTCCACACAGTCATCAGTCTGATTGATGTGACTCTTGGAAGAAGTAGTGATTTAGTTTCCTCTTGAAAACTTTTATATTTGTTTCAGTAACATTTATATCTGCTGGATGTTGACATAGTGTTCTCTTATTGTACCCATAGTATCACTTCTTTTCAAATATCTCTATGTATATCTTATCTGGTATCTCTGTATGCTCCTGAGAGAACAGTACTACTGAACAATCTCAGTACTTTGAAGTATTCCCAGTAGTTTAAATGCTTTATTGGCTCTATGTCATCTTTAAACAACCTCTCACATTTCCAGATCTGATATATCTCTTTCCTTGAATGAAGTCATCAACATTGAATGATATTTTAAAGGAAAGTGCAAGTAATTTTAATAGTGTCACCATTAGCATTATTTCTTTTGTCTTGATAGTTCTCAGGACAATTTTCCAGATAATACCTGATAGCTCTTTATTTTGGCCCAGTCAGTTCTCTGATTTTCTTTTTAATGAACTGGCAGGGTTACCTAAAAAGAGAAAAAGAAAGTTTTTCCCTTTAAATTCAGTAATTTATACAGAAGGGGTTACCAGCCCCTTGCTCCCAGCATTTACATCGCCTCTTACAACACACATGGCTTATGGAGGAAGAATTCTTTTCCACTTCCCCATGGAGGTAAGAAGAAACACACAAGAACAAGAACCATTAAGAAAATAGAAGAAAAACCAGATGGGTGTGTATATATATGCTTGTATATGCATGTATAGTGTGAGCTAAATGTAAGTAGCAGTAGCAAGATGTACGTGACACCCTATGTGTTCGATTCTTTGATTATCGAAGTTAAATTTACTGAATATCCCTTCACATTGGCTATTTTGGCAATTTCTTAGGTTCTTTATGCAAAGATTTGTACTTGTTTGTACTTCATTGAGATTATGAGTAGAGTATATTATATATAAGATTATTACATTTCTAATTCTTCATTGTTCATGAGGATCAAATTGTGCATTTTCATTTCTAGTAAGTTCTGTTATATATTGGTTCAAAGCAAAGTTTTCACAGTGCCCCAGTAACCTCTGGTATATATGCGGTGAGCTAACATGCTTCCAAATACTATTTCTGGTACATTGTTGTTGTCTAACATCCTCTTTAAAATTTAGAAAATCGAAGTCTCCGAGGAGGATAATATCTGGTGTTGGATTTTCAAAGCAGTTACCTTCCTTATCTACTACATGAATTCCTCTGTCATTGATGCTGGTGGTTTATGTACAAGGATAATTACCAGATTCTTGTTCTCTACTCTTACCTATCACTATACTTCTATTGCATCATTTGATGATAAAATAGAAGTACATGTACTGTGCAAAATGAATCTCTTGTATAGTCTTATTAATTTGCATGACTTATTTACTCACATCATCATACATTATAGTTTTGCACCCATATCTCTCTGTCCTAAACATCCTGTTTGTTTTTAAACAAATGTTAGCAAGGGAAGAAAGATGTTTTGGGTTATCTGGCTTTGTTAATACTTTTGGTATATACACGTACCATCTTTTAATATGACAAGATGTATATACATATTCATGTTCTCTCCAATGCTGGTTGTACTGTGATCTGTTGTAGATTTAACTCTGGTGTGTGGAAAAACTTGTTTGATGTTTTTCACTCTCATATTTCTATGTAGTCCCTTTTTTTTTCATTGTTTATCTTTTTTTTTTTTTTTTTTTTAAATCAGTATTGTACTCTACTGTGTAACGAGGAAAAGAGGGTACAATTTTCTTTTTATTCTGGTATTTGAATGTCAGATACTCTTCTTTAATTCATAAATCACTGGTTAATTATTGTTATTGTTTTAAAGAATCTGCATTACAACAGAGTACATAGTATATGTTAAGTAAGTAAACAAATAGGAAAAATGTTCAGTCCATACAGTATATAGTATAGACATTCATTTGTCTCCTTTGACTGTATGACCCTTGTGGGTTTAGTGCCTTGTTTTTATTGTAATAATAATTGTCTCTTTTGAGGTCACCAAAAAAGTATCGTAGTATATTGCCAAAGTTTTCTATGATAGCCTTAAACTTCTGATTAAATTTATTTAAGTGTCATCAGTTGTTAGTTACAGAGCCTTCTGTGTCTCTTGGGTAGCACCATGACTATTAGCCCTTGACCATTCCTTTAAGTTCTGTAAATCCCCGACTGTGTTTCCCAACTTTATTGATAATAATCACAATGTTCCCTCCTTGCTGATGATTCACACCTTGCTGCCTTACTTGCTCCAAGGAGCATTTCTCCTATCCTCATCAGTGTCATTGGTCCATACAATAATTTGAAGTGTACTGCTTGAATGAGGACATGACATATGGCCATGCCTTAGTCAATCTCCAACAAAATGAACATTTGCCAGCACTCTCTTATTCTCTCTAACTATTGGCTATCCTCACTTCACTGTTGTCAGTTATGGGAAATGGTGCTCCTGCACTTATACATTAGTCATGTCTCGCTCTCTAAAATGCTGGGAGCATCGGGCTAGTAACCGCTTTTCATGTATAAATTACCAAATTTAAAAAGGAAAACTTTCATTTTTCTTTTTAGGTCATCCTGCCTCAGTGAGATATGGCCAGTTCATTGAAAAAAAAAAATTCTCACTCTTCCATAGTCACCTCATGGAGGAGGACCCTGTTCCAATCAGGATTGCTCTGTCAAGCTGACAGTTAAATCCTTTTGATATGTTTTTCCCATTGATTAGAAAGCATGTTTTCAATGACCTCCTATACTTTTGCTCTACGCTCCTTTTTTTTTTTTTAAATTATTGTACTACCTTTGATGTAGATTTTGTCTATGGCTTTTTGATATATTGCACTATCTGTTTACTCATTCTGTTTTTATGCCCATCATGACCCTTATGGGTTTAGTGCTTAGTTATGATTATAATAATTTATACCCATTGTCAGCACATCTTTTTGACCTATAATTTAGGCACATCTTTATTATGCAGCATTGAATGACCTCCACAGACCTAGTGCTTTCGTGAAGAATAATAATAATATGAGGAGTTAGTATTGTTTTATAATAATAGTAAACTAACTAGTGGCATGGTGGTTGGGGATCAGTTAGGCTGCCTAGGCCCTAGTAGAAATCAAAACCTAACTTACCAACAACTGTGTATTGTGTCACCAAAAGACTGTCTCATACACAAAAAAAAAAATATTTGATGCACAAATTAGTATAACACAATAGTGAAGAAAAAAGTTTTTATTGTTGCATTTTGAATTTGAAGGTTAGTAGGAAAGTAAAACTTTTAGTAAGTGGTTACAGATACAGTACATGTATACAGGTACAGTATATGCATACAAGTACAGTACATGTATACCTTCCACCACACCACTGTTGTCATGAACTTGTGTTCATGGGGAAGCACTAAACCTGTAGGAACCATACAGCATCTGGGCAATAGGAGGTAATCAGGGTTGATCCAAGGAATGATAAAGCATCTCCCTCTTTTTTTTTTTTTTGTGACAGTAAGGAGGTTATTGATCTACAGAACTGGGTTTATCCTTTCATTCCTTGGATTGAAACTGAATACATGTACCTCCCATTCACCAAGTGCTTTGAGACCTCTACAGGTTTGTCTCCAATTATTATAATCAGTAAGAAGGGTTTATCTCCAAAGAAACATTGTTTATTCACAAGTCAGTACAACCCTATGCCCCCCCTCAAAGGGGGTTCCTTGATGGTGGTGAAGAACTCTTGATCCAAGGAAGTAGAGCTACCCTCTTTAACCTAATTATATCCCATTCCCCAGATGCTATATCACTCTGACAGGTTTAGTATTTTCAATTATTATTATAATTATGGGGGAGCACTAAACCTGTAGAATTATGAAGCACATGTGGAGGAGGGATGGAAGGTATTCAGCCTTAATTCAGGGAACTGGAGCACAGATCCAATTCCCTAGATCGAGAGCCCCTCACCAGTGTCAAGGAATCTCCCTTGAGGGTTCAGTATTTTCAAATAAATATGATAGTACAGTACAACCTCATTTTATTGTAGTGATGTAAGCTGACAAGATGACAACATACAGTATTATAATGGGCATCTGAAATTATTTGCACCTCAGTATTTAAATATAATTTACAAGCACTTATATAAATGACTTTGTCCATTAGTTTTATATACTAAACAATATTTTTCTACGTAGTGCATATTTATTATTTATGTGAAAGCATTTGGGTTTGAGGAGTGCACAGGCTTATGTCAAATCTAAGTGGTTTTCTTAGATGGAAATACTTCAGAGGTTAAGGAACTTCAGCAGTATTTTTTGTCAAGTCTTTTGAGTGATATAACAGTTTATGGTATATTTGGTTTATATTTAGTTTTATATTTTGGTACTGTATATATGTGTAGTTATTGCTATCTTTTAGTATATTTGTAGTTACTGCTCTCTTAGGCAATATTGTTGCATTGTATAATACGTATTTCTTAAGTAAGGGTTTAGTGCAGTATTGTGCTGTACTTTTTATGTCATCAGTATTTATGAAGTTGCATAAAAGTTGTAAATCATATAATTTTTTAATAAATATACTAAGTACTAAAATTTGTGTACATATTCGTGATTGCCATCACTATCTGTAAGTTGCCAGAATGCTTGGTTAATAAATGACTTATGTGGAATTTAATAACCTGAGAGTTTCTCCTCATCAGTTTGGTTTTAGAAGGGGATCATTCCACCATCGACCTCTTATTCTGCCTCAGTACATGCATTCAGAAACACATTCACAGGCAACCATGCAATCTGCTATTTTTTCAATCCAGAGAAAGCTTACAACACTACCTAATATTACAACATTTTGAAACAATCCCATTCATTAATCTAATGAGGCAGTTTACCACTTTTCCTTCAAAGATTTTTCTATCAGAGAGGAACTTCATTCTTCAAATATATAACAGCCTTTTTCCTGACTGTGCAAGTCCAAGGCATTCTACAACACTGAGTCCTCAGTACTATGATATTCCTGATAGCCATCAATGCACTTTCCTCAGTTCTTCCTACACTTATCTAGTCATTTTTGTGTGTATGCTGTCACTCGTGCAGCAATAGATTGTTTGGCTTGTAGCAACCGCTCTCTAATGTTGTATCACTTGTGCTGCCACATGGGCCACCTTATGTAGTTTCAAATATGTTAATAATAATATGTCTTTATTTCTACAAGTACATATACAAGGTATACAGGCCTAGCTGACATCAATGACATACTATTATATAGAAAGTCCCTTGTTATGCAGAGCATTTCAGACAAACTAGGCCAGTGTTGTCCCAGGATGCAGCCCACACCAGTTGACTAACACCCAGGTACCCATTTTACTAATGGGTAAACATAGACAGCAGGTGTCTTATGGAAACATGTCCTAATGTTTTCCAGCCATACTAGGGGATCGACCCCCAGACCTCAGAGTGAGGTGAGTGCACTAGCGATCAAGCTACGGGACACCTTAACTTGATAACTTTCACTCCATGCTCTATCATCCCACAGCCTATTTTTTTTTTTACTTGCTTGGTTGCCTTATTCAAGTGAATGATAGATCTCAATTTCTTGGTCTTATCCTTAATTGTCTAATATAATTGAAGTCTTATATCAGCTCAGTAAAAGCAACCCTAGTCAACTGAAAAATGGGAAATCATTTTTCTTGGGTAGCTGATAGAAAAAAAACTCCTCATTGCCTTCATTCAAGACTGATCTTGTTTAAGGTAGATTAAGGAGACTAGGTACAGTAGTATATTCTTCAGCTTCCTCATCCCCTTAATAAACTTAATGCTATTCATTGTTGTAGATTGTTTATATCTAGGGGATTTTCAGTCTTTCTCAGCTGAGAGCCTGTATACAAAAGCAAATGTCCCTTTGCAGGATCATTGTGATACCCATTACCTTCATTATTTTATTCTCTTTCATGACCTTTACGATCCTCTTACATACGGAATGATCACATCAGTAAGATTAATTCATCTAATCATAGACTCCCCATATTTTGGCTTTTCAGTCTTCATGTTTGATCTCTGGCAACATCTCTTACTCTTTTTTTTTTACATGTTGGCTTTCTCCCACTAAGACAGGTGTGACCCAACAAAGAAAACACTTTCACCATCATTCACAGATAATCACTGTCTTTGCAGAGGTGCTCAGATACGACAGTTCAGATGTCACTCCAAAAAGAAAATATCCCAAACCCCTCCTTTAACCCATAAACGGTCCAAACGTATATATACATTTTTTCAACATTTGATAGTATGTAAAAAAAGTAGATCTTCTTTTTTTTTACATTTGAAAACGTGTAAAAAAACTTTGATCTACATTTTTTTTTTTATATTTGAAAATATGTAAAAAAAAAATATAGATCTGCTTTTGGAGCACTACGCATGTGAATGTAGATCTGCTTGGACCATTTACGGGTTAAAGTACAGGCATTGTACTTCTCACCTCCAGGACTCAAGTCTGGCTAACCAGTTTCCCTGAATCCCTTCACAAAATATTACCCTGCTCACACTCCAATACATGTACATAGTTCGTTAAGCCTCTTAATATACCCCCTTTATTTTTCTTTAAATCACACTAGCTATCTCCCACCGAGGTAGGGCGACCCAAAAACGAAGAAACTAAGGTTTTTCTTTCTTTCATGTTTAGTAAGTTATACAGAAGGAGGTTACTAGCCCTTTTCTCTTACCCCCTTTATGTAAACCTCACACTTTTCCCTTCCTCCTTGGAAAATTTCAACAATTCATTTTCGTTCTTCTTTCCTGGAGACACTGAGCATTCTTACTCAGCTGCTTGACCCACTATTTCATGACCTACCAATTTTCCACAAGGAAGAGTCTCTTTCTTGGATGATTTTCCATTACTCTCTCAATCTGAAACCACTAACAATAATGTTGGTCCTAGTTAGAGCACAACAAACTATTTTTGTTTAAATTGGAAATTAATTCTTGGCCATCTATCTATCATTGCCAGGTATGGGAAATCATCTTGCACTGTTGCAAACTGGACACCCATTGCCCCACACACTGATAACAAATGGAGAAATGCCCAGCACTTTACTGCAAACACTACCAGGTCAAGCTTTCTTTGGCTATGCCTTAAAAGACTCCTATCTATCAAAGCGCACACTGAATTCACTTTTAACATCTGTTATGCCTTGACATGCTCACTTTAACTTACCCGATTGCCGAGAGTTCCACTTGCAATGCAGACTCACTTTTTGACATTTTAACAGAAACCAACCTAGTGCACAAACTCTGACATTGATTTTACATGTGCAGTAACCTATTTCTCCAAACATAGTCACCACTCAGCAGTGTTGTATGATCCATATGAGTTTATTAATTATTTTATAAAATTATACACAGGTAATTCATATGATAATAGAAACATTTCTGATTTTCAACATAAACATCATGTCTGTTTCACATCATAGCATAACTAGGGTATTTTACTTGGCCAAGACAAACATCATCATTTTTTTCTTCTGTTTGTTTTTAAAAAAAGGAGAAAGTGATTAGATTCTTTAAGACTAATAGTTGTGCAGTATTTTTTTTTTTATTTTTCTGTGTTAGAAGTTGTTGTAAATGAACTTTTAAATGCCTGAAAGGTATTAGCAAATAAATCTTATAAATGCTTATTATTGAAAGGTTATGGTTAACTATACTGTGTTGATATCTCGCCCCACATATTCTGTACAATACTTTTATTGCTCAATTGGTGCCTCATGTATTCCCTGATATTTTTTGTAAAATCCTTGTTATGGTTCCTTAAAATACTATATGTAGTATAATAGGGTAAAAATTCAGGTTTATATCTGCAATAATAATTGAGAAAAAGGCAAAATTTCTTATAAATACAGTGGTACCTCGGAATATGATCAACTCCCTACTCGAACAAAGCTCAGCCCTTGACCTAACAAATAAGACATGCCAAAACTTCGCTGTCAATTATTTCATGTTTCTTCACATTTTTTGGTGTGTTTTTGTATTGTATAAATAAGTCACCATGGGGCCTACGACAATTAGTGATAACAGCAAACCAAACAGAAAATTGGTTAGGAAGAACTTGTTCGATACTCAAACGGGGTGGCACTCGAACAGCCTTCTGGAATGAATTAGCCCTTTCAGGGTTTCCGACGTACTAGTACGGTTTATGCACCAGGGTTTTTGATGTACTAGTACGCCTAAATTCTAGCGCCCTCAAATCTAGTGCGAGAAAGCTGGTAGGCCTACATATGAAAGAATGGGTCTTTGTGGTCAGTGTGCACAGTATAAAAAAAATCCTGCAGCACACAGTGAGTAATGAGAAAAAAAAACTTTGACGGCGTTTAAAACAGCGACTTTGCACTGTATTTTCGTATGGTATTTATGATGGTATCCTAGTTTTCTTGGTCTCATTTTATAGAATGGAAGACATATTACAGAAATTGAGACGATTTTGATTGGTTTTACAATGAAAAGTACCTTGAAATTGAGCTCAAAGTAGCAGAAATCTTCGATTTTTGCCAAAGTTCAAAAGTAAACAAATCATGCTACGCGTCCAATACACGTCAACTGGTGAGTCTAATATTCTTTCACAAGTGCACTGATATTATTTATACCATTTCTACACTAATGCAGTAGTCTGCATAACAGTAAATCTTTCTATTTTTTGTGAGAATAAAAATTCAAAGTGGAAAGCAAAAGAATGTAAGAGGGGCATGGGGGACATGACTAATGGACAGAGGAAATGTTATTTTAGTGCCAGGAATATCTTTCTTGTTTATTCTGGACCCTATTTGGAAGTTGGCATCTTTTGAAATTTTTGTGAAATTGGCAAAATTGCTAAATTCTGACCACTTTATTGGATAGTTGAAATCGTTAAATGGGTGGTTTCTTGTACACATTCCATAGAAAAAATGGAGTTCTAGCGAAATAGTTGTGATTTTTGTTGACTAGTACGCTGGAATTGGCCGAAAATAGGGCTCAAAGTGGGCAAAATCACCGATGCGTGAACATCGTTGAGACCACTAACTTCGTGAGAGCATAATTCCGTAAGTTTTCCATCATATTTCATACTTTTGCTGTCATTATGATTGGGAAGAGATTCTCTATCTTTTCATAAGAAAAAACTAATTTTTTTTTTAAAATTTGGCAACCCTGAGAACAAGTCTGGGAGAGGGCCTGTCGACCCTGAAAGGGTTAAAGTCGCATACCGAAGTTCAACTGTATAGTTATATGACAGAAAAAAATTGTGATGAATTTTTTTGGGGGGTATATATTTTTAGGGTATACATACTTCAATACCATATTCACTCCCTGTTAGAAAATATAGTATGCATAGTTGTGTACTATAACTATTCAATATTATGATTACTCGATTGAATGTGGGACCTGAACTACTGTATTCTGATCTGCACCAATATTTTTTGTTACAGTAACTAACTTGTGCAACAGCTCCAGAACACAGAAATAAGATACTCAATAAAACAACAAAAGACTGTAAATGCTGTCTGCTCTGCAGTAATAAATAGATATTAAATGAAGAATTAGACATGTGTAACATCTAGGTATTTTTTTTTGTTGACGTTTTGCCAACCAGTTGCCACTAGATGGTAAAACATTTACAAATAAAGGTATAGACATTAAATTGTTTTAGAAACAGGTCTCCTGCCTGAAGATGTGACCAGCTTCCTAACTATGCTCAATGGTATAATAAAGTTTGTTCATCTTCCTGGTTTTGATTTACCCTCCCTTTAAGTGATGTGTTTTGACCATTGACTTTGTCAATGGTCCAAGTCGGACCGAAACATCGTCGTAAGCTTCTCTCTTTTATGTGCGGGTTATTTGTGTATCGTTCCAGTCACGGTATTGTGAATTTTTGGTTATTTATTGTTAGTAAGTAAGTTTATTCAGGTATGCATAGATACAGTTACATAGATTATCATACACCCCCAGTACCAACAATACCACCAGTCCGATGACATTCTTCTTTGCAAATATACAGGGTCTAAAGCCAGCAACAAACAGCAAAATACCTTTCATCCGTGGACTGCTTGGAGAGGCAAAGGCAATGTTCGTGGCTTTCACTGAGACCCACATAAAGGATCACTTGGACAACGAAATATGGATCCCAGGTTACAACCTATACAGATGTGACAGAGTGAACAGGCAAAAGGGGGGGGTTGGCCTGTACATTGTAGAGTCACTTGTTTGCACAGAACTGCTAAATGCCTCAAATGATGTAGTGGAAGTTTTAGCAGTAAAGGTCGAGAACCAAAACCTAGTCATTGTGGTAGTCTACAAGCCTCCGGATGCAACATCCCAGCAATTCCAGGAACAGCTGTTAAAAATTGACCACTGTCTGGAAAATCTTCCAGCTCCTGCACCCAACATCTTGCTCCTGGGGGATTTCAACTTAAGGCACCTAAAATGGAGGAATATAGCAAATAATATTGTTGCAGTAATAACACCAGGAGGCAGCTCTGATGAAAACTCGCACTCAAACGAGCTTTTAAATCTCTGCACAAAATTCAATTTAAACCAGCAAATAATAGAGCCTACTAGACTGGAGAATACACTAGACCTCATCTTCACTAACAATGATGATCTGATAAGAAATGTCACCATATCAAAAAAATATACTCAGATCACAACATAATTGAGGTTCAGACATGTATGCACGGAGCCCCAGACCGACATAATGAGATTAGTCACGAGGGAGCATTCACCAAATTCAACTTCAATAACAAAAACATAAAGTGGGACCAAGTAAACCAAGTCCTAACCGATATAAGCTGGGAAGATATACTAAGCAACACAGACCCCAACTTATGCCTAGAACAGATTAATTTGGTGGCACTCGATGTATGCACAAGGCTTATTCCTCTAAGAAAAAGGAGGAGTAGATGTAAAATAGAAAGAGACAGGCACTCCCTTTACAGGCGACGGAAAAGAATAACAGAGCGGCTAAAAGAGGTCAATATATCTGAAATGCGTAGGGAGACACTGGTCAGAGAAATAGCAAGCATCGAACTCAAGCTAAAGGAATCTTATAGGAGTCAGGAATCGCGGGAAGAACTAAAAGCCATAAATGAAATCGAAAGAAACCCAAAGTATTTCTTCTCCTATGCCAAATCAAAGTCGAGAACAACGTCTAGTATTGGGCCCCTACTTAAACAAGATGGGTCCTACACAGATGACAGCAAGGAAATGAGTGAGCTACTCAAGTCCCAATATGACTCAGTTTTTAGCAAGCCGCTAACCAGACTGAGAGTCGAAGATCAAAATGAATTTTTTATGAGAGAGCCACAAAATTTGGTTAACACAAGCCTATCCGATGTTATCCTGATGCCAAATGACTTCGAACAGGTGATAAATGACATGCCCATGCACTCTGCCCCAGGGCCAGACTCATGGAACTCCGTGTTCATCAAGAACTGCAAGAAGCCCCTATCACGAGCCTTTTCCATCCTATGGAGAGGGAGCATGGACACGGGGGGTCGTCCCACAGTTACTAAAAACAACAGACATAGCCCCACTCCACAAAGGGGGCAGTAAAGCAACAGCAAAGAACTACAGACCAATAGCACTAACATCCCATATCATAAAAATCTTTGAAAGGGTCCTAAGAAGCAAGATCACCACCCATCTAGAAACCCATCAGTTACACAACCCAGGGCAACATGGGTTTAGAACAGGTCGCTCCTGTCTGTCTCAACTATTGGATCACTACGACAAGGTCCTAAATGCACTAGAAGATAAAAAGAATGCAGATGTAATATATACAGACTTTGCAAAAGCCTTCGACAAGTGTGACCATGGCGTAATAGCGCACAAAATGCGTGCTAAAGGAATAACAGGAAAAGTCGGTCGATGGATCTATAATTTCCTCACTAACAGAACACAGAGAGTAGTCGTCAACAGAGTAAAGTCCGAGGCAGCTACGGTGAAAAGCTCTGTTCCACAAGGCACAGTACTCGCTCCCATCTTGTTCCTCATCCTCATATCCGACATAGACAAGGATGTCAGCCACAGCACCGTGTCTTCCTTTGCAGATGACACCCGAATCTGCATGACAGTGTCTTCCATTGCAGACACTGCAAGGCTCCAGGTGGACATCAACCGAATCTTTCAGTGGGCTGCAGAAAACAATATGAAGTTCAACGATGAGAAATTTCAATTACTCAGATATGGTAAACATGAGGAAATTAAATTTTCATCAGAGTACAAAAATTCTGGCCACAAAATAGAGCGAAACACCAACGTCAAAGACCTGGGAGTGATCATGTCGGAGGATCTCACCTTCAAGGACCATAACATTGTATCAATCGCATCTGCTAGAAAAATGACAGGATGGATAATGAGAACCTTCAAAACTAGGGAGGCCAAGCCCATGATGACACTCTTCAGGTCACTTGTTCTATCTAGGCTGGAATATTGCTGCACACTAACAGCACCTTTCAAGGCAGGTGAAATTGCTGACCTAGAAAATGTACAGAGAACCTTCACGGCGCGCATAACGGAGATAAAACACCTCAATTACTGGGAGCGCTTGAGGTTCCTAACCCCTCAAGGAAGGCTTGACGCTGGTGAAGGGCTCTTGATCTAGGGAATTGTATCTGTGCTCCAGTTCCCTGAATTAAGCTTGAATGCCTTCCATCCCCCCATAGGCGCTGTATAATCCTACGGGTTTAGTGCTTCCCCCTTGATTATAATAATAATTGAGGTTCCTAAAACTGTATTCCCTGGAACGCAGGTGGGAGAGATACATGATTATATACACCTGGAAAATCCTAGAGGGACGAGTACCGAACTTGCACACGAAAATCACTCACTACGAAAGCAAAAGACTTGGCAGACGATGCAACATCCCCCCAATGAAAAGCAGGGGTGTCACTAGCACGTTAAGAGACCATACAATAAGTGTGAGGGGCCCCGAGACTGTTCAACTGCCTCCCAGCATACATAGGGGGATTACCAACAGACCCCTGGCAGTCTTCAAGCTGGCACTGGACAAGCACCTAAAGTCGGTTCCTGACCACCTGGACTGTGGCTCGTACGTTGGTTTGCGTGCAGCCAGCAGCAACAGCCTGGTTGATCAGGCTCTGATCCACCAGGAGGCCTGGTCACAGACCAGGCCGCGGGGGCATTGACCCCCGGAACTCTCTCCAGGTAAACACAGTATATGTGCAGAGAACCTAGGATAACCCAAAAAAGTCAGACAAAATGACTTATTTCCATTGGGTTCTCAAGCTAAGGGATTGCAGTTTTCTTTCCCTTCCTCTGGTCAGACATGCTTTCCTCCTATTTCTCAGGCACTGTAACCCGAGCCCAGTCATGCTAGCCAATACTGTAAATATCGAATTACAGAAAATATCTACCTGGATGAGGACTAACAAACTTACACTAAACATTGACAAAACCTACTTCATTCAGTTTGGTAACAGAGCTACAGATGTCCCTCTTAACATAATGATAAACGGATCACCTATCACAAAGCTAACAGAGGGAAAATTCTTAGGAATCCACCTTGATAATAGACTCAAATTTCATACACATATACAACAAATTTCTAAGAAAATTTCCAAGACTGTAGGCATACTATCGAAGATACGGTACTATGTTCCACAGTCAGCCCTCCTGGCCCTATATCACTCTCTTATTTACCCCTATCTCACCTATGGAATTTGTGCATGGGGCTCAACAACAATTAACCATCTCAGACCACTAATTACCCAACAAAAGGCTGCAGTTAGAATGATAACAAATTCTCACTACAGGCAGCACACTCCACCAATATTCAATACACTAAACCTACTCACCATACAAAACATCCATACTTATTACTGCACCTATTACATACATAGAACACTTAACTCTGATATTAACCCTCCCCTCAAACATCTCCTTGCCAACCTCAACAGAACACATGACCATAACACAAGGCACAGATCACTCTTTGATGTTCCTCGTGTCCATCTCACACTATGTAAAAACTCAATGCACATAAAAGGCCCTAAAATCTGGAATTCATTACCTGTAAATATAAAAGAAACACTACCTGTTTATAAATTCAAGTCTCTTCTCAAAGATCACTTACTCACCCAAAACCAAATAAATACTGAATAACTGAACCTTATAAATTGTATATCTTAAATGTTTCTCACAATTATACCCCTCAAGGAAGGTTCCTTGATGTTGGTGAGGGGCTCTTGATTTAGGGAATTGGATCTGTGCTCCAGTTCCCCGAATTAAGCCTGAATGCCTTCCACATCCCCCCCCCAGGCGCTGTATAATCCTCCGGGTTTAGCGCTTCCCCCTTGATTATAATAATAATAATCTCACAATTATATCACATAAATGTTAAACCTAAAACCCAATCTAACTTTATTATTTTTTAAATACACTACCTAACAAAATACTCCATACGACTGAATGTACAACAATGCATGCAACCATATGACCTGTCTTTGTAATACATGTACTCATTTGTGCTTTATAGTTATCTGTTTACAATAATGTATTATCACTGATTTCATCATTGCTTAGTTAATTTTAAGCCAGCCCGAAATGCTATGCATAGTATAAGTGGCTTTGGCATGCTGCTCTTATCTGTATTTTTTTTGTACCTCTATATGTATGCTCAAATTGTAAATAAAATAAAAAAAAAATAAATAAGAATTTAACGGCTCCTGAATATACAGTGGACCCCCGCCTTACGAACGCATTGCGTTACATTAAATCCGCCATACGAAGCATTTGAACGCAAAAATTTTGCCTTGCCTCACGATAAAAAACTCGCCTTACGTGATTTGTCCAGGACGCATCCCATGTGTGGCCTCAGCGCCAGTGTTTACAAGCCAGCCAGTGCGGTCGCATCTACGCATACATTTGGTACATTTCACATTATCCCAGTGTTTTTAGTGCTTGTAACTGCAAAATAAGTCACCATGGACCCCAAGAAAGCTTCTAGTGTCAACCCTGTGGTAAAAAGGGCGAGAATTAGTATGGAATTGAAAAAAGAATTAAGGATATGTGTGCAAAGTGAGTTGAACTGCAAACCTTTACGGATGAAAATCACCCTGACACAGCTAATGCAAGCTGTGTTGGCAACCTGTGCAATGACAGTGTTATGGCCCATTTTAGGAAAGTCTTAAAGGAACAGGAGTTACAGAGCTCTATGGACAGATTTGCTGTGCGACAGAGGTCCAGTGACTCTCAAGCTGGTCCTAGTGGCATTAAAAGAAGGAAAGTAACCCCAGAAAAGGACTTGCTACCTCAAGTCCTAATGGAAAGGGATTCCCCTTCTAAACAATAACTTCCACATTCTCCCCTCCTCCCATCCCATCAATCATCACCAGATCTTCAATAAAGGTAAGTGTCAAGTATTCTGTTCTTAGTAGAGTAGTAATTGTGCATGTCTTCTTCAGTTTGTGTGTATTAAAATTAATATTTCATGTGGTAAAAAAAAAAATTTTTCATACTTTGGGGTGTCAGGAACGGATTAATTTGATTTCCATTGTTTCTTATGAGGAAAATTAATTCGGCTAACGATAATTTCGGCTTACGATGAGCTCTCAGGAACGGATTAATATCATAAGGTGGGGTCCACTGTATTTATATTTGCCAAGTTTAATGAATAAATAGTGACATTCATATTTTATTCAGTTACCAATGAATGCTTCTGATATGATTTCAAAATATTATTGACTGCATTCTATAATGATGCTTTATGACCCTGGTGGGTTTAGCGCTTAATCTTGATTATAATTATCATCAAAATTTCAAGCTTGTGTACTGTATCTTGGGCAAGATTCATGGGACTAGTTGCATGTATGAGTGCAGTACACACAATTCTACACAAACAATTCCCGTATTTTTGTTTCCATAATTGCTGGAGAAAGGCTCCTCTGAGCGGCCCTTTTGCCACTTTTAATCTCGAAGCAGGATAGCAAGGGGCTCTTGATCTAGGGAATTGGATCTGTGATATATTTTACATAGCCCGTTATTTTGCTGTTGAAAACAGATATTGAAGTCTCCCAGTATTACTGTCTCGCAGTTGTTCTCAAGTCTAGACAAGACTCCCAAAAAGTCTTCTAAGAACTGGTCCTGGGTGGGAGGGTGGTAACTAGTTCCTACTAAGATGGGTTTGGTCTTGGGAAGCAACACTTCAAACCATAGAATCTCCAGTTTATTGTCATTTAAATCAGGTCTTGGGTTGTAGGCTGTCATTTCTTAGGTAGACACATAGCCCACCACCTTTTCCTCATCTATTCCAAATGACAGCAAAGAAATGAGTGAAATACTGAAGTCCCAATATAACTCCGTGTTTAGTGAGCCATTAATCTGACTTGGGAGTCGACAATCTAAATTTTTATGACAGGGCCTCAAAATTTGGTCAATTCAATGATTTCTGATATAATCCTAACATCACAAGACTTTGAAAAAGCAATAAATGACATGGCCATACACTCTTCCCCAGGCCCAGACTCGTGGAACTCCATGTTTGTAAAGAACTGCAAGAAACCCCTATCAGAGGGAGCATCGACACAGGAGTCATCCCACACTCACTAAAAACAACACATAGCCACACTCCACTAAGGTGGCAGTAAAACAATTACAAACCGATAGCACTAACATCCCACATCATAAAAACTGGAGCACTATGATAAGGTCCTGGATATTCTGGAGGACAAACAAAATGCAGATGTAGTATATACACAAAATGCATGATAACGGAATAACAGGAAAAGTTGGTAGATGGATCTATAACTTCTTAACAAATAAAACACAGAGTAACAGTAAACAGTGTAAAGTCTGAGGCGGCTACAGTGAAAAGCTAGTAAGTTTATTCAAGTATACACAAATACAGTTACATAGATTATCATACATAGCAGCATATGTGTAGAGAACCTAGGATAACCCAAAAAAGTCAAAGTGACTTATTTCCATTGTGGTCCTTCCACAAGGTACAGTACTTATTCCCATCATGTTCCATATCCTCAAATGTCATATCTAACATAGACAGGATATAAGCCACAGTACTGTATCTTCCTTTGCAGATGACACCCGAATTTGCATGACAGTGTCACATCAACCAAATCTTGAAATGAGCCACAGAAAACAATATGAAGTTCACTGAAGAGTAATTTCAATTACTTCGATATGGAAAACTCGAAAAAATTAAAACTATATCGGAGTATAAAACAAATTTCAACCACACAGGAGCCCGGTGGCCTGGTGGCTAAAGCTCCCGCTTCATACACGGAGGGCCCGGGTTCGATTCCCGGCGGGTGGAAACATTTCGACACGTTTCCTTACACCTGTTGTCCTGTTCACCTAGCAGCAAATAGGTACCTGGGTGTTAGTCGACTGGTGTGGGTCGCATCCTGGGGAACAAGATTAAGGACCCCAATGAAAATAAGTTAGACAGTCCTTGATGACGCACTGACTTTCTTGGGTTATCCTGGGTGGCTAACCCTCCGGGTTTAAAAATCCGAACGAACAGGTCGCTCCTGTCTGTCTCAACTACTGGATCACTACGACAAGGTCCTAAATGCACTAGAAGACAAAAAGAATGCAGATGTAATATATACAGACTTTGCAAAAGCCTTCGACAAGTGTGACCATGGCGTAATAGCGCACAAAATGCGCGCTAAAGGAATAACAGGAAAAGTCGGTCGATGGATCTATAATTTCCTCACTAACAGAACACAGAGTAGTCGTCAACAGAGTAAAGTCCGAGGCAGCTACGGTGAAAAGCTCTGTTCCACAAGGCACAGTACTAGCTCCCATCTTGTTCCTCATCCTCATATCCGACATAGACAAGGATGTCAGCCACAGCACCGTGTCTTCCTTTGCAGATGACACCCGAATCTGCATGACAGTGTCTTCCATTGCAGACACTGCAAGGCTCCAGGCGGACATCAACCAAATCTTTCAGTGGGCTGCAGAAAACAATATGAAGTTCAACGATGAGAAATTTCAATTACTCAGATATGGTAAACATGAGGAAATTAAATCTTCATCAGAGTACAAAACAAATTCTGGCCACAAAATAGAGCGAAACACCAACGTCAAAGACCTGGGAGTGATTATGTCGGAGGATCTCACCTTCAAGGACCATAACATTGTATCAATCGCATCTGCTAGAAAAATGACAGGATGGATAATGAGAACCTTCAAAACTAGGGAGGCCAAGCCCATGATGACACTCTTCAGGTCACTTGTTCTATCTAGGCTGGAATATTGCTGCACTCTAACAGCACCTTTCAAGGCAGGTGAAATTGCCGACCTAGAAAATGTACAGAGAACTTTCACGGCGCGCATAACGGAGATAAAACACCTCAATTACTGGGAGCGCTTGAGGTTTCTAAACCTGTATTCCCTGGAACGCAGGAGGGAGAGATACATGATTATATACACCTGGAAAATCCTAGAGGGACTAGTACCGAACTTGCACACGAAAATCACTCACTATGAAAGCAAAAGACTTGGCAGACGATGCACCATCCCCCCAATGAAAAGCAGGGGTGTCACTAGCACGTTAAGAGACCATACAATAAGTGTCAGGGGCCCGAGACTGTTCAACTGCCTCCCAGCACACATAAGGGGGATTACCAACAGACCCCTGGCAGTCTTCAAGCTGGCACTGGACAAGCACCTAAAGTCAGTTCCTGATCAGCCGGGCTGTGGCTCGTACGTTGGTTTGCGTGCAGCCAGCAGCAACAGCCTGGTTGATCAGGCGCTGATCCACCAGGAGGCCTGGTCACAGACCGGGCCGCGGGGGCGTTGACCCCCGAAACTCTCCAGATTCCAGATTCCAGATTCTTATCTCACAATAGCGCGAAAAACGCATTTTGTGCGGAATCCTTAAAACAATTACACTCGATAAGTGTTTTTTTATTATTAAAACCACCTGAGACCGTATATATAAGCAATCAATTAATTTTGTCTTATTAGTCTAAGTATAGGCATAAGTTTGCCCGAAATGCTCTGCATACTTAGGAGCTTTCTGCATGCACTCATGTCACCCATTTGTGTACAAACATTACATCATGCTAAATAAAGAATATTCAGTCTTTAATCTTTAATGTAGCTACAGAAAGAGGGAAGTGTTTTCTTGTAAACTTGATTTATTGTAAGCTGATTCCCCCCCTCATTCGTTCTCTCTCTCTCTCTCTCTTTTCTTTTTTTACATTGGGTTTGACAAGGGTAAGGATCCCTAGCTTTATTGACAAGCTATTTACGGGTTAAGGATTCCTAACTTATTGGCAAGCTAAGAGCTGTTACCTACATCAGCTCATTTGAAAGCATTTTTATTGTTATGAGACATACAAGTAGGGAACAGGATGAAGTTGGAGCCATCTGTGGGCCAGCATTTTCATTTGATCAACTGACTTTATCTCGTTGATATCATTGTGTTGTACGAATGTGTTCCATACTCGAGTCATCCTGGGTATATATAATCTCAGATGGAGTGATGTTCTGGAGAAGGGTACAGCCAGAGTGAAGTTGCTGCTTTCTGCCCGTCTTGTAGCATAAAACTTGTTTCACGCTGTCCTCGAAGTGGATCCAAGTGTAGTACTTTGACAATATTGGCCTTGTACATAACAGTAAGGCCACCCACATCCCTCCTGTGTTGACGGCTCTGCTGAAATGACAGATCTATCCAGGATGGGTCCAGGCGAGAGATGAGACGTCTTCCTCTGTTCTCCATTCTGTCAAGCAGTCGCAGATGAGAGAGTGGGAAGGCAAACCAAGAAAGTGGAGCATACTCAAGGCGTGAGAGTACTTGTGCCTCGTACAGAATTTTGCAACCCCTACTGTCAAGCAGATGCGAGATACGGCAAAATGCTGTAAGCTTCCTGGCTGCCTTGTTTGCTAGATTTACAACATGGTTCTTCATGGTTAGTTTGGAGTCAAATTTCACCCCAAGGATATCAACTTCTTCTCCAGGTGCCAACACCCTCCCATTCACCCTTACTACTGCACCAGCATTACCATCATGGTGCCTAGAGACGATCATCATTTGCGTTTTCTCAGGTGCAAATGTTACTTGCCATCTATTTCTCTCTCTCTCTCTCTCTCTCTCTCTCTCTCTCTCTCTCTCTCTCTCTCTCTCTCTCTCTCTCGTTAATATTAATGTAAATGCTCAGTTTCTCTTATTTCTAGTATATCTTCTTGTATTATAACTGATTTTCACACCAGAGAGAGAGGGGAGGATGAACCAGCAAGACTGGACCTCGTGTTCACCCTGAGTAGCTCAGACATTGAGCACATCACATATGAAAGGCCCCTTGGAGCTAGTGACCACGTAGTTATGAGCTTTGAATACATCGTGGAGTTAAAAGTGGAGAGGGTAACAGGAGTAGAAAGGGAAAAGCTAAACTATAAAAGGGGGGACTACACAGGAATGAGGACCTTCCTGCAGGAGGTTCAGTGGGAACAGGAGTTGGTAGGAAAATCAGTAAACGAAATGATGGACTTCGTAACAACAAAATGCAAGGAGGCAGAGGAAAGGTTTGTTCCCAAGGGTAACAGAAATAATGGGAAGGACAAAACGAGCCCTTGATTTACCCGAAGGTGCAGGGAGGCAAAAACTAGGTGCTCTAGAGAATGGAAGAAGCACAGAAGGCAAAGACTCAGGAGAATAAAGAGATTAGTCGACGAGCCAGAAACGACAGAACCCACAGGCATAACACCAGACACAAACATCTCTATGACATTCCCCGTGTCCGACTAAACCTTTACAAAAATTCAATGTATGTCAAAGGCCCTAAAATCTGGAACACCCTACCTGAAAACTCTAGAACTGCAGACACATTCATCACCTTCAAAACTACCATTAGAAAACATCTTATCTCCCTAATACACCCCGTCATACTACGCAGCGGCAGTATGAAAATGACATAGCATCGAAAGTCAAGTCTGACCCGAAACTACTCTACAGTCACATCAGGAGGAAGACAACAGTCAAAGACCAGGTAATCAGGCTGAGGAAAGAAGGTGGGGAGCTCACAAGAAACGACCAGAAGGTATGTGAGGAGCTCAACATGAGATCTCAGGAAGTATTTACAGTGGAGGCTAAAGGGACAACGGGAAGACAAAACAGTGGGGTACAGCAACAAGGGATATACCAACAAGCGTTGGATGAATTACACACATCTGAGGAGGAGGTGGAGAAGCTCCTAAGTGACCTTGATACCTCAAAGGTGGTGGGACCGGACATCTCTCCATGGGTCCTTAGAGAGGGAGCAGGGACACTACGTGTGCCACTAACCAAAATCTTCAACACTTCCCTTGAAACTGAGCAACTACCTGAAGTATGGAAGAAGGCAAATGTAGTCCCCATCTTTAAGAAGGGAGACAGAAATGAAGCACTAAATTATAGACCACTACAGGGACAGCATCGTGGAGTTCGACCGCGAGGCAGCTGTCAGGTGTGCCACAGGCAGTGTGTACTCAGTTCCTCAAGCTTCAACATCCGTGCACACGAGGGCCTGGGATCTTCAATCAACTTGGCGTCCACCAGGACGCTGACATGTCCCTAGGGCAGCTCTCCATCGGGCTGCTAACGGAGTCACTGGCTTCTTGGACCTCTTGGGGAGGGTCGATGGTGCTCGTGCAAGCAGCAGATCTCGGGGCAACTTGCTGCTGTTTGCAATGGCTGTCTGCCGAGGAGAGACAGGCACCTAGCAACATCTGTTGTTGGGGCAATGGATGAATTCCCTGCTATGTTTGTTAACTGCTCATTACTCTGTAATTTGTCTATGATTGTAATCATGTGATAACGTGTTTATCATTCATTACCTTTGAAACTTGTCATGATTTTGACCAGCTCTACCTGGAGCTCATTACCTTTGTAAATTCTCATGATTAATGTGTTTATGATTCATTACCTTTGCAATTATTCATGAGTGTGACCAGCTCTACCTGGAGCTCATTACCTTTGTAACTTGGTCATGATTATGACCAGATCTAGTTCATTACCTTTGTAACTTGCTCAGCTATCAAAACTTTGGAGTCCAGTCCCTGGACCAATTATGTACCTCTGTAATCTTTTGACTACAGCCCACAGGATGGGTATGGGGTGCATAATAAACATATTAAACTAACTGTCACTGACATGTATAGCATGCAAAGTCTTGGAAAAGATTATCAGGAGGAGAGTGGTGGAGCACCTGGAGCGGAACAAGATTATAAACGACAGCCAGCACGGATTCATGGAAGGCAAATCCTGTGTCACAAACCTACTAGAGTTTTATGACAAGGTAACTGAAGTAAGAAATGAGAGGGAGGGGTGGGTTGATTGCATTTTCTTGGACTGCAAGAAGGCCTTCGACACAGTTCCTCACAGATTAGCACAGAAGCTAGAGGAACAGGCATGTATAACAGGAAGGGCACTGCAATGGATCAGAGAATACCTAAGAGGGAGGCAACAGCAAGTCATGGTCCGTGATGAGATATCACAGTGGGCGCCAGTGCCGAGCTGGGTCCCACAGGGGTCAGTCCTGGGACCAGTGCTATTCTTGGTATATGTGAACGACATGACGGAAGGGATAGACTCAGAAGTGTCCCTGTTTGCAGATGACGTGAAGTTAATGAGGAGAATTAAATCAGACGCAGACCAGACAGGTCTACAAAGAGACCTGGACAGGCTGGATGTGTGGTTCAGAAACTGGCTCCTAGAATTTAACCCCGCCAAATGCAAAGTCATGAAGATCGGAGGAGGGCAAGGAAGACCGCAGACAGAGTATAGGCTAGGTGGCCAAAGGCTGCAAACCTCACTCAAGGAGAAAGACCTAGGAGTGAGTATAATACCGAGTACATCGTCAGAAGCACACATTAACCAGATAACTGCTGCGGCATATGGGCGCCTGGCAAACCTGAGAATAGCGTTCCGGTACCTCAGTAAGGAATCGTTCAAGACTTTATACACTGTGTACATCAGGCCCATGCTGGAGTATGCAGCACCAGTTTGGAACCCACACCTGGTCAAACACGTCAAGAAATTAGAAAAAGTGCAAAGGTTTGCAACAAGGCTAGTTCCAGAGCTAAGGGGAATGTTCTATGAAGAAAGGTTAAGGGAAATCGGTCTGACAACACTGGAGGACAGGAGGGTCAGGGAAGACATGATAACGACATACAAAATACTGCGTGGAATAGACAAGGTGGACAGAGACAGGATGTTCCAGAGATGGGACACAGAAACAAGGGGTCACAATTGGAAGCTGAAGGCTCAGATGAGTCAAAGGGATGTTAGGAAGTATTTCTTCAGTCATAGAGTTGTTAGGAAGTGGAATAGTCTGGCAAGCGATGTAGTGGAGGCAGGAACTATACATAGTTTTAAGACGAGGTATGATAAAGCTCATGGAGCAGGGGGAGAGAGGACCTAGTAGCGGTCGGTGAAGAGGCGGGGCCAGGAGCTGAGTATCGACCCCTGCAACCACAATTAGGTGAGTACAATGAGGTGAGTACAGTTAGTTTAGTTTAATATGTTTATTATGCACCCCATACCCATCCTGTGGGCGGTAGTCAAAAGATTACAGAGGTACATAATTGGTCCAGGGACTGGACTCCAAAGTTTTGATAGCTGAGCAAGTTACAAAGGTAATGAACTCACAATTTACAAAGGTAATGAACTCACAATTTACAAAGGTAATGAACTCCAGGTAGGTCTGGTCACAATCATGACAAGTTACAAAGGTATTTACAGATTACAGAGGTACGTAATGGGTCCAGGGACTGGGCCCCCAAAGTTTTGATAGCTGAACTAGGTACAAAGGTAATGAGCTCACAAGTTACAAAGGTAATGAATTCTGTAGAATGGTTACTTACGTTTATACATGGCTACAATCATGAAAAAATTATAGAGTAATGAGCAATTCACACTTCCGCACTCGGTCACAACTGTAATGAATTATTGGTGCAAATATTGATTGTTGAGTCACACACACACACACTCACACACACACACACACACACACACACACACACACACACACACACACACACACACACACACACACACACACACATGGATACAGTCATGAGCAAATTACAAAGTAATGAACCACTGATATGTCCACACCTGGTCACAATTGTAATGAGTTATAAATACAAATATTAAGTGGATCATACACCCACACTAGCGCACGCGCACACACATACACACACGAGGGCGCACGCACGGACATATGCACACGAGCGTACAAATACATGCATACACACAAGGACGCACACCCACACACACACACCCATACACACACACACCAACACCCACACACACACACACACACCCTCACACACACCCACACACACACACCCATACACACACACACCAACACCCACACACACACACACACACCCTCACACACACCCACACACACACCCTCACTTGTCAGGAAGACAGCAGCGAGTCATGGTACGTGGCGAGGTGTCAGAGTGGGCACCTGTGACCAGCGGGGTCCCGCAGGGGTCAGTCCTAGGACCAGTGCTGTTTCTGGTATTTGTGAACGACATGACGGAAGGAATAGACTCTGAGGTGTTCCTGTTTGCAGATGACGTGAAGTTGATGAGAAGAATTCACTCGATCGAAGACCAGGCAGAACTACAAAGGGATCTGGACAGGCTGCAGAACTGGTCCAGCAATTGGCTCCTGGAGTTCAATCCCACCAAGTGCAAAGTCATGAAGATTGGGGAAGGGCAAAGAAGGCCGCAAACGGAGTACAGTCTAGGGGGTCAGAGACTACAAACCTCACTCAAGGAAAAAGATCTTGGGGTGAGTATAACACCAGGCACATCTCCTGAAGCGCACATCAACCAAATAACTGCTGCAGCATATGGGCGCCTAGCAAACCTCAGAACAGCATTCCGACATCTTAATAAGGAATCGTTCAGGACCCTGTACACCGTATACGTTAGGCCCATATTGGAGTATGCGGCACCAGTTTGGAACCCACACCTAGCCAAGCACGTAAAGAAACTAGAGAAAGTGCAAAGGTTTGCAACAAGACTAGTCCCAGAGCTAAGAGGTATGTCCTACGAGGAGAGGTTAAGGGAAATCAACCTGACGACACTGGAGGACAGGAGAGATAGGGGGGACATGATAACGACATACAAAATACTGAGAGGAATTGACAAGGTGGACAAAAACAGGATGTTCCAGAGATTGGACACAGTAACAAGGGGACACAGTTGGAAGCTAAAGACACAGATGAATCACAGGGATGTTAGGAAGTATTTCTTCAGCCACAGAGTAGTCAGTAAGTGGAATAGTTTGGGAAGCGATGTAGTGGAGGCAGGATCCATACATAGCTTTAAGCAGAGGTACGATAAAGCTCACGGCTCAGGGAGAGTGACCTAGTAGCGATCAGTGAAGAGGCGGGGCCAGGAGCTCGGACTCGACCCCCGCAACCTCAACTAGGTGAGTACAACTAGGTGAGTACACACACACACACACACACACACACACACACCCACACACACACACACACACACACACACACACACACACACACACACACACACACACACACACACACACACACACACACACACACACACACACATGCACACATGCACACATGTGGTAATGCTTTATTTACAGCTAGCAAAGTCAGGGTATTTCTCCAGAATGGTCTGCAATATACCACTGTGGATAAAATACTTAGCCATTTCTTGAACACTTCTGAGTGAGTTGTTTCTAAATTCATTAATTTTATCACACTCCAGTACATAATGACGCAATGTGTGACAATTGCGTCATTATGTACTGGAGTTGCTTAAACTTTTAAGGTTTAAATAATGTATTACAAGGACCCCATTGGAAATAAGTCACCTTGACTTTTTGGTGGTTTATCCTATGATGCTATGTATGATAATTTATGTAACTGTATTTATGTATCTCTGTACCTGAATAAACTTAATTACTAGGTAACTGATGGTTATATAATGACAAGTGAAACATTTAGTGACCCTTCACCACCCCAACTACGTGAAGTTGTTAAGAACTTCACTCTGGGTTATTTTGGACGTCATTGAAGCTCAAACAACAAAATAATAGCAGAAAAATTAATTCTGGGTTATTTTTGACATCACTGAAGCTCAAACTACAAAATAATAGCAGGAAGACTTGACTCTGGGTTATTTTTTACATCACTGCATCTCAAACAATTAAAATAATAACAGTAAGATACCATCTTTTTTAAACATTTCGTAAAATCAAAAAATTTTCTTAAGGACAAAAAAAAAAAATTCTTAAAAATTGTCATTTGACATGGTAGATTTATTTGTTTCATAAATTACTTCTTACAGATGTGGTACAAAAGTTATGTCCATTCAGCACAAAATTCAAGTCATTGAAATGATGTACAGTACTATATTCTGTGTAATTGTAATTGTTCAGTCATCATTTGCATCCTGCCACATTGTACTGGACTTGTTATTGTAATAAATTACTCTGGCTGTATTGACATATATACTGTATATTTATGTACTAAATAAGCCTTATATGATTAATTTACCCCAGTGAAAATAAGTTAATGTCTGACTTTTTTGGGTTATCCTAGGTAATTTACATATGTTAAACTATGCATTACAGTCGCAAATGGGAGGCAGGTGCTGGGGTTAGCTTAGTTTAATATCTTTATTATGCGCCCCCATACCCATCCTGCGGTTGGTAGTCAATTATTATTATTATCATGTGGGAGTGCTAAACCCTTAGGATTATACAACGCATGGGGGGGGAGGGATGGAAGGTATTCAGGCTCAATTCAGGGAACTGGAGCACAGATCCAATTCCCTAGATCAAGAGCCCCTCACCAGCGTCAAGGAACCTCCCTTGAGGGGTGGTTGGTAGTCAAGAAGATTACAGAGGTACGTGCATTGGGGTCGGTGGCGGCCCTCACTCTGTCTCTTGGGCTGCCATTGATACCTTCTGCCTTGCTTTACATTGTTAATCTATGTATGATAATTGTCCCTTAGTATGATAATTGTCCACTAGCACACTCCGCTCACACACTGAAGTCCAGAGTTCGAATCCCCGGTACGGCTGGATAACAGGACGTGTTTCCATAAGATACACCTGCTGTCCATGTTCACCCATCGATAAAATGGGTACCTGGGTGTTAGTCGGCTGGTGTGGGTCGCATCCTGGGAGGAAACTGACCTTATTTGCCCAAAATGGTCTGCAGAGCAAGCGACTTTCTATATAGTAGTATGTCATTGATATCAGCTATGGTCTGTATACCTTGTACATGATTAGATTTTGCCACCAAAGTTGCTAGTTTATTGTGCACCCCATATCCATCCTGTGGACGGTAGTGCAAGAGCATATGGATACACAAAAGGTCCAGGAACTAGGCCCCAAGAGGTTAACATGAATACATACGGATTTATATTTACATATCTATAGTTCACTTATCTGTTACAAGCAAATTTAGGAAATTTGCTTAGTATATCTGGTATCTTATTTTCATTAATAAGATATCTTGACATGTCACATAGGTTATTATACTGTCTATCTCTGTATTCCTCAGTAAGTGGACAATTAAGCACATAGTGTTCAAGAAAGTGACCATATGCCTGATCACATAATTTACATTTAGTTTGATCATCATCTGTGTGTCTCCCAAACTGCCAGAAGTACTTGTAACCAAGCCTAAGCCTGGCCACTACAACATCAGTCAGTCTGTTCACATTGCACGTTGCTCCATAAACATACTTATCTACGTTCATGTTATCATAGTGGGTTACAGATCTACTCAGGCTTCTAACTGCATTCCTATAACAATCATTTTCATTATTTACTTCTGTCCTAATATTATTCCTAATGCTAGACACAGTTATACCAAAGTTATATTCTACATTCTCCTTTTGGGTACTCTTCTTGGCTAACATATCAACTTTATCATGAAGGAGTAATCCAATGTGTGATGGGATCCATAGCAACTGTACATTAATTCCTTTGTCCCTGATTTTTGAGTGTCTATACCTGGCTTCTCCAATGAGCATGTTATTGGAGTCATTATATGAGTCAAGAGCCTTGTACATGTACTTGTAGAAATAAAGATATTTTCTTTTATGTGTACCTGTACCTAATTTTTTTTTTTTTTAATAAGTCGGCCATCTCCCACCAAAGCAGGGTGACCCAAAAAAGAAAGAAAATCCTCAAAAAGAAAATACTTTCATCATCATTCAACACTTTCACCTCACTCACATAATCACTGTTTTTGCAGAGGTTCTCAGAATACAACAGTTTAGAAGCATATACATATAAAGATACACAGCATATCCCTCCAAACTGCCAATATCCCAAACCCCTCCTTTAAAGTGCAGGCACTGTACTTCCCATTTTCAGGACTCGAGTCCGGCTGTATAAAAATAACCGGTTTCCCTGAATCCCTTCACCAAATATTACCCTGCTCACACTCCAACAGCTCGTCAGGTCCCAAATACCATTCGTCTCCATTCACTCCTATCTAACACGCTCATGCACACTTGCTGGAAGTCCAAGCCCCTCACCCACAAAACCTCCTTTACCCCCTCCCTCCAGCCTTTTCGAAGACGACCCCTACTCCACCTTCCTTTCCCTACAGATTCTTTCTAAATGAATGTACCTAAATATACTTACTTATTTACAATCAAATTTTTTCTATTATTATTTTCCCCCCTCTGTGTTCTTGTTCCTTCCGTTTGTGGGCCCCCTAGCTTCCTTGCAGTGCTCCTCTTTCTTTGTATTTGACTGACTCCACCACTACTACTACCAGCTCTCTTCCTGCTTTCCTACTACCTCTCTTGTCCTGTCCCTGACTACTGGCCTATATATACTCCCTCCTTCTCTTCTTTTTGTTAGTGTGACTTTGTAAATGGTCCAAGTCGGACCGAAATATTGTCGTAAGCTCCTCTCTCCTATGTGTGGGTTATTTGTGTGCAGTATATCAGATAATAAGATTAAAATCAGCAATACAGTTGAAATGTTTACCTGCTATACCTTTTTTGCATGGCTCGCAGAACATTTTTTAAATTTCACCTTTAATTTAATTTTAATGCATTAATCGAATGTCTGCTTCCATAATGAGACCAAGGGAAAATAAGTCACTGTCTGATTTTTTGGGTAATTTACATTATGTATGATAATTGTACTTATGTGTACCTGTGGCTAAATAAACTTACTCTAAAATTATTATACTGTATTTTACCTTTTTTTTGCTCTACGGTTTATTCCTAACTGGTATGTCAAGAGCATGTATGTACCTTTTGCTGATGAAGGGTTCTTGATCCAAAAAATTAAAGCTACTCTCCCTTTCCTTGAATACTTATGAGTGCTACACAACCCTTGTGAGTTTAGTGCTTCCCTAAGTAAGTAGGTAAGTTTATTTAGGCACAGGTGCACATAAGTACAATTATCATACTTTCTTTTTTTATATTTCAGATGGTTGATGAAGTTGTGGAAGTGTTTAAGGAAGTGGCACAAATAAGTGATGTGAAGAAAGCCAAGATACTTAATGTAGCTCTCAATGAACAAAGTGGTTGCCAGGATGTTGCTGTTCAGGTGCGGTGAATTGCAGTATGGTGGTTATTGTGATAGGGTGTGCACTATGCTACCATGCTGAACCTGCTATGGTATAAGTACTAGTTAGAACAACTACCACAATATTTCATAACAGGGGACACAAATTTGTTTCCAGTTATGATTATATTATTGAGTAAGCTTAATATTTATGATGAATTTACCATCTTTGGTGGGTGTGCAGTGCTTGCCTAGCACACCCAGAATATATTCTCTTGGTGAACTGATTACGTGTTGAATCCCCTCAAGGGGATGCCTAGGTGCCACTGAAAACTCTTGATTCAAGATACTGAACCTACCCTTCCTTTCCTTAGACCAAACCTGATTATCTCTCATTCTCTAGCTGTTGTATGACCCCTATATATTATCACTTTTCCATGATTATAAAAGTTACTATATATGTTAAGAAATTTACATTTAAGATCAAAATAAAATAAAAAATATTTTTGATAGGTTTTTTTTGTAGGTCCTCTGGAGTTCCCGTAATTTAACATCGCTGGAACGATCATATACAAGCACTGATTATCTTGTTCAAGGGGAAAAAGTAATTTCCTTTCTTCCTGTTCCAGTAAATAAGAATGTGTAAGTATTGGAAAATCTACATGATATTTAGCAGTGCAGTAACCATTATTTATCTTTAAGGTAGAATAATGCAAAAAGAAAGTTATTATTCAAGACATTATAGACCAGGTGATCTCAGTCAGGGAAAGTGAACAGCATACTAATGTATGTGTATGTATTGTTTGTGCATGGATGTATGTATGTTTATGTATGCATGCATGTATGTTTGTATATGCATGTACGTATGTGTATGTATTTATGCATGCATGTGTATAAACATGCAAGATTTCAGGTATGCCTTGCTACTTCTACTTACACTTAGGTCACACTACACATGCATGTACAAGCATACATGTATATGTACACACCCCTCTGGGCTTTCTTCTATTTTCTTACTAGTTCTTGTTCTTGTTTATTTCCACTTATCTCCATGCGGAAGTAGAACAGAATTCTTCCTTTGTATGCCATACATGTCGTAAGATACTGGGAGCAAGAGACTAGTAACCCCTTCTGTATACATTACAGTACTAAATTTAAAAAGAGAAACTTACATTCTTCTTTTTGGGCCACACCGCCTCAGTGGGATATGGCCAGTGTGCTGAAAGAAAGAAAGATATACATACGTGTGTGTGTGTGTGTGTGTTTATTATTTTATTTATTTATTTATTTTAGACCAGCATTCTCATGAGAGGTTTCAGTCAAATGACCAAAAGCTTCTTTGAGCAACCCCTCAATGGAGGGTCCTTGATGCTGGTGAAGGGTTATTGATTCAAGGAACTGAGCATGTTCTCTCCTCTTTTTGATCAAGTCTGACAGTCTCCCATTCTCAAGCTCTGAATGACCCCTAATATAATGAAAATAAACAGTAATTCACTGAGTGAGTCATAACATGACTAATACCTTTGTCAGGAGAACCTTTCCCAATTTTCTTGACAAAATGTTCCCATCTTCCTTTCCTGCTTGTCCCTTTTGATTGTTGATGCTGACTGCATCACTGCCTTTTCACCTACTCTATTTACTCTACTTCTTATTGCCGTTGCTGTTAAAACTACAATTTTCTAATTCTTTGACTATTTCACACATTTGAGTCATGGCTTTGGTTCCATTTCTTCTCTCCTGCTGCCACACTTTTTTATGTTTGCTTAGTCATTCCTTGTTTTATGTACATGTTTGTGCTTTTCAGTGTGAACATGTGACAAATACTGTGCTTCACTAATAAAACCAGATAAGTCACAGGAATACAGTATGATGAACATAACAGGTGCTCTTTGACTTACAGTGGTTTGACTTACGATGGTGCAAAATAATTACTTTGGAGACGAAACTTAAGATAATTACCCAGCATGAAAGCAGCAAGTGTGTAATTTGTATTCATTTATTTACTTTTTAATACTGGTATTTAGTTAAAGTAATTATTTGTTTATTTACTTATTCAATGGCAGCACTTATTTACTTATTTATATAGCATATCATATTCGTGCTGTTGGAGTGTGAGCAAGGTAACATTTATTAAGGAACTGAGGGAAACTGGCAGGCCGGACTTGAGTCCTGGAGATGGGAAGTACAGTGCGTGCACTCTGAAGGAGGGGTGTTAATGTTGCAGGTTTATAACTGTGGTGTGAGCCCACCTCTGGCAAGACAGTGATGGCGTGAATGATGAAGTTTTTCTTTTTTGGGCCACCCTGCCTTGGTGGGAAATGGCTAATGTGCTAATAAATAAAAAATAATCATATTCACGTTTGACTTACAATATTTTCAACTTATGGTGGGTTCATCAGAGTGTAACCCCAGTGCAAGTCAAGGAGCACCTTTACATTTACGCATTCCCGACATATGTGATTATTAATGTATTTCTTATGATGTTATTATGGTTTTGAGTCTTTTGTTTAAAAAGACTAGTTAAAGGGGTTTATTACTTGAAAGAAACAGAAATACCACAAATAATTGCCCATAATGCATTGTTTCAGAGAGCTTAGTCAGACAAGTGCAACAGGGAAGTGGACAGCCTTAGTAGTGACCTCAGAGAAGAACCAGGAGGAGCAGCAAGTGATCGTGCTCAACCAAGACAGCTCCATGAAAACATTTGATCTTAAAGCTTCAGAGAAACATGGAAAAGTGAGCAAGTTGCTAATTCATCTCATATTTTTTATTTCAGTATGCTGACTGCCTCCCACTGAGGCAGGGTGACCTGATAAAGAAGAAATGAAAAGTTTTCTTCGTTTTGTATTTATACAGGAGGAGGATTCACTAACCCCTTGCTTCTATGACACTCGTGTCTTGTGGAGGAAGGATTCTTCTCCATTTCCCATGGAGTTGTTAATATTATATATATTTTGTTTTTTAACAAACCAGCCATATCCCACCAAAGCAGAGTGACCCAAAAACAAAAACAAAGTCTTTATTTTTAAATTTAGTAATTTATACAGGGGAAGGGGTTACTAGCCCCTTACTCCCGGCACTTTAGTCGTCTCCTATGACATGCATGGCTTACGGAGGAAGAATTCTGTTTCACTTCCCTATGGAGGTAAAAGTAGATAAACAAGAACAAGAACTAGCAAGAAAATAGAAGAAAACCCTGAGGAGTGTGTATATATCTGCTTGTATGTGCATGTGTAGCGTAACCTAAGTGTAAGTGGAAGTAGCAAGATGTATCTGAAATCTTGCACGTGTATGAGACAGAAAAGAGACACCAGCAATCCTACCATCATGTAAAACAATTTCAGGCTTTCGTTTTACACTCACTTGGCAGGACGATAGTACCTCCCTGGGTGCATGCTGGGGCCCTGATGGTCACCAAGTCAAACTACCTTTCTCTTCCATGGGGAAGTGGAACAGAATTCTTCCTCTGTAAGCCATGCGTGTCGTAAGAGGCGACTAAAATGCCAGGAGAAAGGGGCTAGTAACCCCTTCTGTATAAATTAGTAAATTTAAAAGGAAAAACTTTTGTTTTTCTTTTTATCTCTGTACTCCCTCGAATGCAGGCGAGAGAGATATATGATAATATACACTTGGAAGGTCCTGGAGGGATTGGTACCAAACTTGCGCACGAAAATCATTCTATATGAAAGCAAAAGACTCGGCAGGAGATGCAACATTCCCCCGATGAAAAGCAGGGGTGCCACGAGTACACTGAGAGACAACACGATAAGTGTCCGGGGCCCAAGACTGTTCAACTACCTCCCAGCATACATAAGGGGGATTACCAATAAACCCCTGGCTGTCTTCAAGAAGGCACTGGACAGGCACCTAAAGTCAGTACCTGACCAACCAGGCTGTGGTTCGTATGTCAGCTTGTGTGCAGCCAGCAGTAACAGCCTGGTTGATCAGACCCTGATCCACCATGAAGCCTGGTCTCAGACCGGGCTGCAGGGGCATTGATCCCTGAAACCCTCTCCAGGTAAACCCTGCCTCGGTGGAATATGACTGGTTCATTGAAATTTTTTTTTTTTTTTTTTCAACAAGTCGGCCATCTCCCACCAAGGCAAGGTGACTCAAAAAGAAAGAAAATACCCAAAAAAGAAATACTTTCATCATCATTCAACGCTTTCACCTCACTCGCACATAATCACTGTTTTTCAGAGGTGCCCAGAATACAACAGTTTAGAAGTATATATGTATAAAAATACACCAACTGCCAATATCCCAAAACCCCTCCTTTAAAGTGCAGGCATTGTACTTCCCATTTCCAGGACTCAAGTCCGGCTATATAAAATAACCGGTTTTCCTGAATCCCTTCACTAAATATTACCCTGCTCACACTCCAACAGCTCGTCTCCATTCACTCCTATCTAACACGCTCATGCACTCTTGCTGGAAATCCAAACCCCTCGCCCACAACACCACCTTTACTCCCTCCCTCCAACCTTTTCGAGGACGACCCCTACCCCGCCTTCCTTCTACAGATTTATACACTCTCCATGTCATTCTACTTTGATCCATTCTCTCTAAATGACCAAACCACCTCAACAACCCCTCTTCAGCCCCTGACTAATACTTTTAATAACTCCACACCTTCTCCTAATTTCCACACTCTGAATTTTCTGCATAATATTTACACAACACATTGCCCTTAGACAGGACATCTCCACTGCCTCCAACTGCCTCCTCGCTGCAGCATTTACAACCTAAGCTTCACACCCATGTAAGAGTGTTGGTACTACTGTACTTTCATACATTCCCTTCTTTGCCTTCATAGATAACATATTTTGCCTCCACATATACCTCAGTGCACCACTCACCTTTTTTCCTTCATCAGTTCTATGATTAACCTCATCCTTCATAAATCCATCCACTGACACGTCAACTCCCAAATATCTGAAAACATTCACTTCTTCCATACTCCTCCTCAATTTGATATCCAATTTTTCTTTATCTAAATCATTTGATAACCTCATCGCCTTACTCTTTTCTATGTTCACTTTCAACTTTCTACCTTTACACACACTCTCAAATTTGTCTGCTAACTTTTGCAGTTTTTCTTTAGAATCTCAAAAAGAAATATATACAAAATTCATTCTGTCTCACTTAATAACTATTACAGTACATTAAGAATGAAAAAATCATAGATAATACAGTAAATGCAATGTATGGAAAGACATGTGTCATTTATAGTAATCTGTAATTTGTTTTGCTTTTAAGGACAGTGGAATGAGAAACAAAAACCTTAGAGGAACAAATTGATATAGACTAATCACTTAATTGTGTTTGTGGGAGATGAGTTGCAGGTTGTAGCTTACACCTCATGACAAGAATGCTAAAAATTGGAATTCATGCATAATTCCCATATTAAATTTTTGAAATTTGTGGCTTTTGTAATGTAGGTCTATTCTGATGGAGAGTTTGGTTGCTTGGAATGGTCTCCAGATGAGAAAATGCTTGCATATGTTGCTGAGAAGAAACAGCCTAAGCCTACGAGCTTCATGACGCTGCCTAAAAGGTAATGCCTTGACAACTCTAGAAAAGTTAGACTAAATTTTCAAAGCTTTCTTTTAGAGCTATGCTGCTTCATTAGTGCATACAGCATCAGTATGGCATACACAAATAACCTGCACATACAAGAGAGAAGCTTCGACAATGTTTCAGTCTCACTTGGACCATTTACAAGTCTAAGTCAGACCAAAACATTGTCATAGCTTTTCTTTTGTATGAGTTATTTGTGTATTGTTTTATTTGAGGTATTATGCCTGTTTGTTCATTATCAGTATGGCCACTCTGTGTTGCTCTTATCATAATGAAACATTCTGTTATGAAACAAATTTATCATGTATTTGGTTATTTTTTGGAGGACTTTGTATTCTGCATTCTCTTTGTAAAGTTAATTTTTGTATTGTGTCCATTTTAACAGTTCTTTTCTGATTTTCATCTTTGGTCCTGCATTCATTATAATGGTAGAAAACCTGTATACATTGTTTTAAATAAAATTAATATACACCAGTATATTTCTAAAGAATATTCTGCACTGTACTTCAAAAACTGATTTATTCTTCCCTTATGCATTACCAAAGGTACACTACTGTAGTAATATTTACCTGTATTCATACGTCAACCACTGTCTCTGTGTCCCTCTCATGGACAGGAAATTTGTGACTTGTGAAAGGTCATCCCATTTCGACTTGACAGGTTTTTCTGTCTGTGCTCCACAGGTTTCTTGGCAGTTGGATAAAGAATTTCATTTTATCTGTTCTGTATTGTGACTTGGTAAACTTGTTGTATACATGTATCTTGTGAAACTCATGAAATTAATAACATGATTGCAAACAAACCATGAAATGTGGCCCATGCTAACCTCCCTGTGGTGTATATAAATATACCTAGAACTAGCTGGCCAAGTGGCTTACACACTGACCTGGAGTCTTAAGTTCAAATCCCACCCATTCCATGGTTTATCATGTTAGACATTTTGAAGTACTGTAATCTGATTGATGTCTCTTATAAAATCCGCTATCCTGCCTGGTTTCAAGTTTTTCAGTCATGTACAAAATTAATTATTCATTCTCAAAATAAAATATATATGTACTATATTAAAAAAAAAAAAAAACGTGAGAAGTTCAAGACCACATGCATTTATTTTCCTCTAAGCTGCTTCAGTAGTGAGTTGCTGCGGGGTTTCAGCTTCACTACATTTAGGTATATGAATTACAGAAGCAGTATAGAACTTTTATTAATTAATGATGTCTCACTCATACAGGAGCTTCATATGAGCTGCTGCAGGAGTAAAAATGCAAAGAAATAAAGGTTTAACACTGTTTCTGTATCTCATATGTGCTTTACCATCTACTATGCTTTCAGAAAGCTTATATAAAATTAGCTTTAGTCAAGGTTAAAGATTAGAAGAATGAGTGAGGGAATACAAAACATGACAAATACAAAACAGGACTAGAGTCCTGCAAGTGGGAAGTACAATGTATGCTCTTTAACCCTTAAACGGTCCAAACGTATATATACGTTTTTTCAACATTTGAAAGTATGTAAAAAAAATGTAGATGATCTTTTTTTTTTTTTCATTTGAAAATGTGTAAAAAAAAACTTTTATCTACATTTGTTTTTTTGTTATGTTCCAAAATATGTAAAAAAAAACGTAGATCTACTTTTGGAGCACCACGGATTTGAACGTCGATCTGGTTGGACTGTTTAAGGGTTAAAGGAGGGATTTGGGATATTGGCTGTTTGGAGTGACTTCTGAACTGTTGTATCAGGGCACCTCTGCAAAGATAGTGATTATGGGTGAATGATGGCAAAAATGTTTCTTTTTTGGACTACCCTGCCTCGGTGGGAGATGGTCAACATGTTAAAAAAAATATATATATAATTCAGTGTTAGTTTATTGGCAAATTTTTCTTGACTGCAACCTTACCTATATTTAATTAAATGTCTAGAGAATATCCATGTCCTATAAACTCATAATACTGTGTAGCTAAGAAATTAGCATTCATCTTTTTATTTACAAACAACCATTACTTTTATTTCACTGGTATTTTCTTGGTTTCTCAGCAGTGGTGAGAAGGAAGACAGTCGAGGTCAAGAGTTTACTTTTCGAGATGAATGGGGAGAACAGCTGGTTAGCAAACATCAAGTGAGGACCAAATATTCTTAACCTTCTTTGTATATTTTCCACTTTTGCATAGTGAATCAGAGACATCTGGTCACCCATGGGACCATTGCTATGAGGGCAGAAAAATGCAGTGTACAGTGTTTCCTCATTGTTTTTCTTTGAGTAACTTAACATTGTAGTACTGTATAGATTTCTCTTGCTTTATTTGAACCCACTATTATGGAATATCCTATTTCTAATGGTAATTTCTTATGCGTGATGTACATTTGCCAGTGCAATCTGTATCTGTGTTGTTTTCCATGCGGAAAACAACATAGATACAGCTGCCATGGAACACATCTGCATCAAGCAATACACACCTGCACCAGTTGATGGTCTTCATATTCTCCACTTCCAGAAATAAGCATCTACAGATATTTTTAAAAGGGGAGCCAAAGCAAAAATCAAAGGTATGAGCATTCAAAATTATGCCAAACATATACAGTATAGAAAAATTTATATCAGCATAAGGGTGCTTAGTGATTGAGCAAGGTTAAGTGTCTTCTGCACATGAGAAAGTGTAGATAACATAAGAACAGCATAAGAATGGAGGAACACTGCGGGCCTGCTGGCCCATACAAGACAGGTCCTTATCAAAACTACCACTACCCAAGAATTTACTCCCATACCCACAACACCAATCACACCCATCCCCTCCCACTCCTATATTATGTCCAATCTCTTTTGAAAGCTACCCAAGTTCCTAGCTATAAGTCTCTTAATATTTTGTATTTTTAATATTTCACAACTTCTGCTGTTGTACTGTGAGGAGAGTAACATATATAAAAGTATTCAGAAAAATTGCTTATTCAGACTTGTGTCCTGTAAGTAAGAAGTACAATACCTGCACTCTGGAGGATGAGTGAGAATGTTGTACTTTGGAGGGCAATTTGAATTGTGGTGTCCTCATACTTCTGGCAAAACAGCTGTGGAAGGAACATGCCATCACTTAATGCATAAACAAGATACCTCTTGTCAATTGAACTGTTGTACAATTCATTGGTTGAATAAGCAGTACATTATTGTTTCACATTTACACTGATCAAGAACACCATGTTTTGAAATAGTGTGATATATGGTAGCAGGTAACCAAATTTAGGCAGGTGTAACCTCCATGCCTTGATCAGCTTATATTGGAATTGAGGCAGGAATTCTTTGCCATTTGATGGAATAAACTTCCTACTTTAATTATGCCTTATGGCTAATTTGATAGCAAAGAGTTAAGATGGTGCACATATCAAAGGTAGATGGAAGATGTAGTGAACATCAAGGGATGGACTGGAAGGTGTTGTAGAAGAAAAATTGAGAAGTGAGTGTTTCTGGATTTAATATTCTGTTGAAGTGTGAGGATGCTCATATCTAGGAAAGAATTTAGGAAGTTATAGTATTTGGAATTACAAGTGGCAAACCCTCAACTGACTCCACCCATTATATTACTAACATTTCCCTCCTCCTGCTGCTATTACCAGGATCCTTACACTGTGGTGGTGTGACAGTAATTTACTGTATTTGTATTTTTTATCTTTACTAAATAGTTTTTCCTTGTGTGTATATTTGTATTTTTTATTTTTTCTTACCAAGAGTGTTGAGTAATTTCATAAGTCAAAATTTATTCTAAATCATACAACCACCTCCTGTATCTACACTACCACTATTACTACCAGTCTTCTTCCACTACAGTAGCCCCCCTATATCTGCAGGGGATACGTTCCAAGCCCTATTGTGGATACCCAAAACTGTGGATAGTAGCAAACCCTTATATACAAGCCATTTTTCATTTACATACATCCCTATAATAAAGTTTAGTTGATAAATTAAGCACAATAATTGGAGAGTTAGCACTTTTTCGCTAATAGGAATCACTTTACAGCTTCTCTGAGGCTTTGAAGAACTGCCGCCATCTATATTATTGCACTTTGGTGTCATTATTGAGCAAAATTAAGGATTATTTTTGGGCCACGGTAAACCGCAGATAGCTGAAACCATGGATACTGAATCTGCAGATACAGGGGTTTTATTGTATGTACAGTACTTATCTTTTTTTTTATCTCCTTCCTCCACCCCTTGTTGTCCTTCCTGTCTTTGGTGTTAATCTATTTTATTGTATTTCAGAGTGTTGTTTGCATTCTAAATGTGCAGTCAGGAGAGATAAAATGCCATGACTTAACGGATCAGCTTTGTCCGGGTCAGCTTGTATGGGCCCCAGGTGGCTCTGGAATCTTTGGCGTGGCTTTTCTTGGTAAACCCTACAGGCTAGGGCTAATATACTGCCACAACAGAGAATCCAAACTCTTTCATATGGATTTGGAAGGAAGCTACAGTATGTGCAGTTTATGGATCCTGTTTGACATAACAGTTGTTGTCATTCAAAATAACATTTTAGGATATAACACTTTCAACACTTGTCATAAGTGAGTGAGAGAAGTACATAGTACAGCATGAGTTTTCAGATATTATCAATGGTTAAATGTTTTTTTATTTAATGAGAAATGTGAAATAGGAATTGCAATAGTAGAATTATACAATTTTTTCATTATTGCATATACAGTAATGATAACAATATCACATGCTTAGTACATCATTTATATTTCTCATTTTCAAGTTTGAATGCTATAATTTATTGACATTCAATTACCAGGTATAATTGAAGAGAGTGCCAACTTTAGAAGCCCTCGTGTAAGCCCAGACGGATCAAGTATCATATACCTGCGCTCAGAGGTGGGGGGACCTCATGCTAAATGTGCCCAGCTTTGCCTTCTCTCCTTGTCTGACAAGCAAGTATGATCAGAAGAACTTTGCACATAGAATTTGTTGTGTTTAGAATTGAAACTTTCTAAATTCATCATTGTTTTGTCTATGATCAATACAAGAAAATCATTCACATTCATACATAGTGACATTGTATTTGTCAAGAATTATCCTCTTCTCTCATTGCCATGTCATCATCCCATTTTCATTAAATCTGATTTTTTTTAATCATATCAGCTTTTTTCACCAGGGGAGTTTGGAGACAAGATAACCAATACTTTTGAGGTTTAAACACCCTAGTATCTCAAAATCTCTTCAAATTTGGCATTCAAGGTTATCCTGTACTCTGAACTCACATCTGTAAATCTTAGCTCAATCTGGCCTGTAGGTCAAGAGTTATAATCTTAAAATATATGATTTGTTAGGATTTTTAACCTGGAAGGTTATCCACCCAGGATAATCCAAGAAAGTCAGTGCATCATCGAGGACTGTTTGTCTTATTTCCATTGTGGTCCTTCAGTCTTGTCCCCCAGGATGCAGCCCATACTAGTCGGCAGGCAGCTACTTCTTGGGTGAACAGGGACAGCAGGTGTTAGGAAACACCCAGTGTTGCACCTGGCCAGGGATTGAACCATGGACACTCAGTGTTTGAGATGAATGCCTTGCCTACCTAGCCACAGGATACCTAGGTCATTTTGAGGTCACAAGACCTTATGTTGAGGATGTTGCAGCTCAGAGCCATCTGAACTATAATGTCATCATGCTTTTAGCAAGGCAGAGATTGAAGATCTAGACACTTTTGCAATATTTGGGTGTGAATGGAAGGATCATACAGTATTGCCCCACTTATACGGCGGGTTAGGTTCCAGGCTATCGCCGGAAAGCAGACTTCGCCAGAAAGCAGAACGCCATTTTTTCCATTTATAAAAGCATATAAATGCCAGACAACATGTTTACACTAAATTGTATAAAGTTAGTAATAGAACTAGGCATTAAAAACACACAAAGTAAAATACATTCATAGTACATTCATTACTTATCTTAAAGTATTTGTAATCTTAATGTAGGGAGAGAGGTGAGTAGTACTTATTTATAGGAAGTCAGGTGTAGGTAGCCCTGGCTCCCCGACTCATACTTAATATATGATACAGTGGAACCTCTACTTGCGAGCGCAGCCACATGCGAGTTTTTCCAAGTACGAGCAGTCGATGAGTTGATTTTTTGCTTCCATACACGAGCAAAATTTCCATAAACGAGCAGACCTCAAGGGAGGTTCCTTGACGCTGGTGAGGGGCTCTTGCTCTTGATCTAGGGAATTGTATCTCATTTGTTTGTTGGACTATCATTGAAACTTGGGCAATGTATGATGGAAAGATGCCTCTTAATGTACACCAAAAATGAAAGAAATCGGAGCATAAATAATGGAGTTCACTTCTCAGCAATTAGCCACCCCTTAGCGGTATTTTTGTATGGTTTTTATGGTTGTATTCTCATTTTTTTAGTCTCCTTTGATAGAATGGAAGATATATTACAGAAATAGATATGATTTTGATTGCTTTCAAGATGAAAAGTACCTTGAAATTGAGCTCAATGAGAGATAAATGCTCGTTTGCTTGTCTATGTTGCCCCACATTCCTTGCCTAAGTCACCCTCTGGCATCCATGGATAGGTGACCAAGTTGCTGAATTACCTATTGTGAGTCTGTGACCTGCAAGGAGACTGCAGTGTAACACAAGGGCGCCGCTGCCACATATATAATGACATATTTTATTCATTCTAGAGTATATATCAGGTTTCTATGTTATTTATATTGTTTGTTATGTTATATTAGATGAACTGTGATAGATAAATAAGCTGTATAGATGATAGCAAAATTATTCAAGAAGTATTTTGTCCAGTCTCCAGACAAACTTTTGTCCACCACCGACACCGCCCATACCACTACATGAATTACATATTTTATTCATTTTAGAGTATATATCAGGTTTCTATGTTATTTACGTTGTTCATTATGTCATATTAGATCAAGTGAGATAGATAAATAAGCCGTAAAGTTGATATTAGCAAAATTATAGAAGTACAGAATTCCACTGGAACGGATTAATTGCATTTCAGTTAATTTAAATGAGAAAAATTGACTCTGCAAACGAGCAAATCCAGTTGCGAGCAAGGTCATGGAACAGATTAAACTCGCAAGTAGAGGTTCCACTGTATTTAAAACATCCCAGAGAGTTAAAATACACATACAGTACACTCATTATTTACCTTAAAATATAAGTAGTCTTAATATAGGAACAGAGGTGAGTAGTATTTATTTGTAGGAAGTCAGTGTAGGTAGCCGGTAGGTGTAGCTGGTAGGTGTAGCCCGCCTGGGCTACACCTACCGGCTACCTGCACTGTGGCCCAGAGCCATATTATTAGCATGGACATACCTTGTTCACTGAATTTAATCGTTTCTAACAACTACCTTTAGATGCCATCATAAACAAAGGGAGAGGTAATGAATAATTCGTCGATGGATCTATAATTTCCTCACTAACAGAACACAGAGAGTAGTAGTCAACAGAGTAAAATCCGAGGCAGCCACGGTGAAAAGCTCTGTTCCACAAGGCACAGTACTCGCTCCCATCTTATTCCTCATCCTCATATCTGACATAGACAAGGATGTCAACCACAGCACCGTGTCTTCCTTTGCAGATGACACCCGAATCTGCATGACAGTGTCTTCCATTGCAGACACTGCAAGGCTCCAGGCGGACATCAACCAAATCTTTCAGTGGGCTGCAAAAAACAATATGAAGTTCAACGATGAGAAATTTCAATTACTCAGATATGGTAAACACTAGGAAATTAAATCTTCATCGGAGTACAAAACAAATTCTGGCCACAAAATAGAGCGTAACACCAACGTCACAGACCTGGGAGTGATCATGTCGGAGGATCTCACCTTCAAGGACCATAACATTGTATCAATCGCATCTGCTAGAAAAATGACAGGATGGATAATGAGAACCTTCAAAACTAGGGATGCCAAGCCCATGATGACACTCTTCAGGTCACTTGTTCTATCTAGGCTGGAATATTGCTGCACACTAACAGCACCTTTCAAGGCAGGTGAAATTGCTGACCTAGAAAATGTACAGAGAACCTTCACGGCGCGCATAACGGAGATAAAACACCTCAATTACTGGGAGCGCTTGAGGTTCCTGAACCTGTATTCCCTGGAACGCAGGCGGGAGAGATACATGATTATATACACCTGGAAAATCCTAGAGGGACTAGTACCGAACTTGCACATGAAAATCACTCACTACGAAAGCAAAAGACTTGGCAGACGATGCAGCATCCCCCCAATGAAAAGCAGGGGTGTCACTAGCACGTTAAGAGACCATACAATAAGCGTCAGGGGCCCCGAGACTGTTCAACTGCCTCCCAGCATACATAAGGGGGATTACCAACAGACCCCTGGCAGTCTTCAAGCTGGCACTGGACAAGCACCTAAAGTCGGTTCCTGATCAGCCGGGCTGTGGCTCGTACGTTGGTTTGCGTGCAGCCAGCAGTATTAGCCTGGTTGATCAGGCTCTGATCCACCAGGAGGCCTGGTCACAGACCGGGCCGCGGGGGCGTTGACCCCTGGAACTCTCTCCAGGTAAACTCCAGGAAGGGGTTACTAGCCCCTTGCTCCCGGCATTTTAGTCGCCTCTTACAACACGCATGGCTTACGGAGGAAGAATTCTGTTCCACTTCTACATGGAGATAAGAGGAAATAAACAAGAACAAGAACTAGAAAGAAAATAGCAAAAAACCCAGAGGGGTGTGTGTATATACTGTATATGCTTGTACATGTATGTGTAGTGTGACCTAAGTGTAAGTAGAAGTAGCAAGACGTACCTGAAATCTTGCATGTTTATGAGACAGAAAAAAGGACACCAGCAATCATACCATCTTGTAAAACAATTACAGGACTTGTTACTTATTTATTTTTATTATCACACCGGCCGATTCCCACCAAGGCAGGGTGGCCCGAAAAAGAAAAACTTTCACCATCATTCACTCCATCACTGTCTTGCCAGAAGGGTGCTTTACACTTCAGTTTAAACTGCAACATTAACACCCCTCCTTCAGAGTGCAGGCACTGTACTTCCCATCTCCAGGACTCAAGTCCGGCCTGCCGGTTTCCCTGAACCCCTTCATAAATGTTACTTTGCTCACACTCCAACAGCACGTCAAGTATTAAAAACCATTTGTCTCCATTCACTCCTATCAAACACGCTCACGCATGCCTGCTGGAAGTCCAAGCCCCTCACACACAAAACCTCCTTTACCCCCTCCCTCCAACCTTTCCTAGGCCGACCCCTACCCCGCCTTCCTTCCACTACAGATTGATACACTCTTGAAGTCACTCTGTTTCGCTCCATTCTCTCTACATGTCCGAACCACCTCAACAAACCTTCCTCAGCCCTCTGGACAACAGTTTTGGTAATCCCGCACCTCCTCCTAACTTCCAAACTACGAATTCTCTGCATTATATTCACACCACACATTGCCCTCAGACATGACATCTCCACTGCCTCCAGCCTTCTCCTCGCTGAAACATTCATCACCCATGCTTCACACCCATATAAGAGCGTTGGTAAAACTAAAATCTCATACATTCCCCTCTTTGCCTCCAAGGACAAAGTTCTTTGTCTCCACAGACTCCTAAGGGTACCACTCGCCCTTTTCCCCTCATCAATTCTATGATTCACCTCATCTTTCATAGACCCATCCGCTGACACATCCACTCCCAAATATCTGAATACATTCACCTCCTCCATACTCTCTCCCTCCAATCTGATATCCAATCTTTCATCACCCAATCTTTTTGTTATCCTCATAACCTTACTCTTTCCTGTATTCACTTTTAATTTTCTTCTTTTGCATACCCTACCAAATTCATCCACCAATCTCTGCAACTTCTCTTCAGAATCTCCCAAGAGCACAGTGTCATCAGCAAAGAGCAACTGTGACAACTCCCACTTTGTGTGATTCTTTATCTTTTAACTCCACGCCTCTTGCCAAGACCCTCGCATTTACTTCTCTTACAACCCCATCTATAAATATATTAAACAACCATGGTGACATCACACATCCTTGTCTAAGGCCTACTTTTACTGGGAAATAATTTCCCTCTTTCCTACATACTCTAACTTGAGCCTCACTATCCTCGTAAAAACTCTTCACTGCTTTCAGTAACCTGCCTCCTACACCATACACCTGCAACATCTGCCACATTGTTACTTACCTTAAAATATTAATATTAATGTGTGAGAGGTAAGTGACAGGGTGTTTATTGAATAAAATCAGAATGGCACACTATCATCCTCTAACTTGGCATTTAAAGCAAGAGGCTTACAACTCCTCTTTTTATTACAGCTAAGCTTAGATGCCATCGTCAATGAGAGCCAACTAGTTAACGAAAGAGTAAATGAGAGAGAGAACAAGATACAGTGTTCAGACAATGTAAGAACACAAACTGAACAGGTAGTGCGCGATCACTTTGTCAGGCGAAATAAATGCGTATTAATATGTGTCTGCTTTTAGTTCATTCCCGTACGTTTGTAAGAGTTTGTAAAACTTTTACCTCACAATATTTTTTTTATTATAATAATAATTACCTCACAATACAAATACTCTTACATTGTGTACAAGTTGTACAAGTTAGTACAGAATAAACAAACAGCAACACTCCCATTTTCATGCAACACACCATTTTTAGAGTGAAGATGATGATGATATTATCATCATCATAATAAAAAAGTGCTAAACCCACAAGGGTCGTGAATTGCTATATGTAGAGTGAAGGCATACGAAAGGAATATTTTTCTACAGGTATCCCCCAGTGTTTGACTAGAGAAAACGTAATTCTTCCGATACTACCTACATAGCCACTTTGTAAACAAATCTCATATTTACGTCAATTTTTATTCTATGAGTGTATGTATCATGTTTATATGCTATGTAACATATTTCTTATATAATTTTGAGGAAAATATCGTAGATGAAAGAAAGAAAGAAGTCTATATTAATGTAAAATAAGACATTTAATGTGCCCAAGAGTGATGATTATTACGTACTATTGGCGTCATGAGTAGAGAGAGACTTAGTGATTTTAATGTATACCTGCACACCAGCACAGTGTGTAAGTATATTTAGGTACAGGTACACATAAGTATAATTATCAGAGTACATAAAAAATACTCAATAACTATAAAACACTTGAAATTTTGGAAAGTTTCCAGACATAATAGATGTGGTCACAGAGAATGTAAACAAACCTGGTGGGGCGCACCGTATTTGAAAGACCGCTTGCCATATAGCAAATTTTGGTCATAATTTGACATCGCCGTACTAGCGGAATGCCATAAAGCGGGGCCCTACTGTATTTGTAAAAATATAAAAATTGAATAAAGCAGGTTGGAAATATTTTTTTAACATGTTGACTGTCTCCCATCAAGGCAGGAAATACTATTTTTATTGTCACTAATTAAGTTCCCAGAAAAAACAAGGCATCAGAAATACATACATAGGCTAGATATAATTCAGGTTTGCTTTCAGTGGTATACCATTTTTTTTCTGTTTTAGAAACGTGTAGTTGTGGATGTTGTTCATAGAAGTCAAGCAATTGAGGAAGGCTCCTGCTTCAAAGGAATCTATGGCTATGCCGGGTTGCCACGAAGATGCTGGTTGAATGATAGTCAGCGTGTTGTATTTTCTACCATGAAGTTTGACAATATCATTTTATATGTTGTCAATGTTGGTAAGTAAGAATGTGTCTCAAATGCTTTTATGAACACACTGTAAAGTTTGAAAGCAATCATAATTGGTATTTTTGATTATTGACCAGTAGAGTACAGTACATCAGTAATGTATTACATGAGGCACTGAGAAGAAAACCAAATGAACTCGCCAATTGGCAGTTTCGAGAAAATCACATATAACCTATTGTAACACATTTGCAACAATATCTGAGCAACCACCCATACAATTTTGATCAAACTGGTCTCATTTTAAAGCACATTTGCTGATCTTTAAGGTGGCATGACACGTTTGTTGTTTTTCTCAAGAGCATAATCACTGTCTTTGGGTTTGACCACATGATCATAACTCCCATTATTCTCAATGGTATAAGGTAGGGTAAAAGGATGACCTCTCTAATTTGAGTGATGTATATGATACTTGAAAGAATGATGAACATTTGAGTATAGAAAACGCAATTTTCGTTCCTTTACCTTTGACATTCCTTTGACTTCCGAGAGTTTTTCTAACTCCCAGAGTCCAGCCCTAGGCCAGGCTCAGTGGCAAGTTTGTTGGCTTTCTTCTCAGCATCTCCCTCAGTGGGAGATGGCCAGTGTGTTCAAACAAAAAAGTATAAACACAGATAATATAATTTTTAATAATTGTCAACATAATTTTTTTTGTTTCAGTGTCTGGCATCATTACAGAATTGCCTCATTTGGGAAGTGTTCAGGTCCTGGATGTATGTGATGACTGGGTCTTAGTGGATTTCTCCTATATCTCCCAGCCAAATCAAATCCTCTTGGGATATCTCCCACAGCAGGGACAAGAAAGGCAACTGCAACTAAAAGAGGTTAACTTTCTGTGTTGGTTAAGAGTGAAGCATCTCTCTGTCAACTTTATAATATGTTCATCTTAACTACTTTCTTTTTTTTTTTTTTTGAACCATACAGTTTATAATATTTACAGTACAAGCATTTAGCATTCAAACATTATCATCATCATCATTCCCAGAGTACTGTGTAGGTTTACACAGGTTGCATACAGTTATGACAATATTTCACAATTCCCTAATACTCATAGTATTTTGAGCAATATCAAAGTCAATTCAAAGATTTATTTCCACATGATGCAGTGTTTGTACAGAGATGGTGACATTTGGCTGTGCACGCAGAAAACCTGTGGTTATGCAGAGCATTTTGGGCAGATTAACTATAATGGGCGTGTCCGGGGAAGGGATGAGGGGGCAACGGCCAACCCCTGAGCCACTCTGAAAGTCATTTCTTACATAAAGTAAATATAAAAACTATTGAAAAACATAGTGAGTTTAGCGACTCGGCTGTACTTATTTTTGGACATCCAAGCAAGGTGTCTGAACCTGGGCATAAATTATTGCACTGAGAATCAATGAGCTAAAATATGCATATAAATAATTGTAAAAACAGTGAAGGTTTACTACTATAAATAAAATAATAATTTAGTTAATTATTTAACTGCTTTAATACTAATATGAGGAGAAAGCAGTGAAGCTATACATGTATTTAATAATATTTGGAATGATGTGCATTGTGCTATTGCATGTGCAGTGCACCATTGCTTGAGTGTGTAGTGCATCATTGCTTGAGTGTGTAGCACACCACTGCTTGTGTGTGTGTAGTGCACCAATGCTTAAGTGTAGTGTACACAGCAGGGTATTCCTCCTCCCCTCCTAGTTACTACAAGGAAGAACGGTGTCCCTCCTGGACAGTTCCTGGATCCACCCTTGTTTTATAATCATTCTTATTAAGTGTTGTGCAGATTGTCTGCTATTTTCATTATTGCTTCATTTGTGCTCTTTTGAAGTCTGAATCCACACTGGCAAAACATCAGATATTTTATGTGGAACTGTGTAGGAATATATTTGTTTATTTATTATTTTTCAAATATTTTTGATAGTATTTTTAAATTTGGTCTATAAATGATAGAGTGCTCACTTCATTCCATGGTTGCTAGTGGTGACACAGAATAACTTTAATTCTGAGTTAGAGAAGCTGAAAAACTCTACTAGTGAAAATAATGTACAGTAACTTACTGAAAAAATGTACTACCGAGGTGCCTAACTCAACCTTCTTTATTAGTTCAGGTTTCTGCTTAACACTGAGAACCACACATTTCCTCCTCCTCTTGGTACCACCACTTGCTTTAGGGGCCATCATTAATTGCAATTTGCTTAATATGTTAGTAAAGTCACACAAAACACTGTAGATCCAGGGAAAATTAACCCATGGCTCAGGGAGTAATGAAAAGAGACAGGTCCTGGGCAAGGCCACTCTAGCCAGTACTGGACAAACTTTGAAGTCATTGAACATGGTCCATTGCTTCAGAAGACAACTGGACATAACAACTACAGACAAAATCCAGAATTACAGCTTTTTCATTTTTGTCCGATACTACCAAAGTTCTTTCAACAAACCGGCCATATCCCACCTAGGCAAGATGGCCCATAAAGAAAAACGAATTCTCTTTTTAAATTTAGTAATAGTATGTACAGGAGAAGAGGTTACTAGCTCCTTGCTCCCGGCATTTTAGTCGCCTCTTACGACACGCATGGAGGAATGGATTTCTTTCAACAAACCAGCCGTATCCCACCAAGGAGGAATAGATTTACACCTATGAAATTCTGAGAACATACTTGCAAAACTCCCAATTTTTTTGTACTGAGTAGCAACTTGACTGGTTCGGCAGGTAACATGTCGTCGTGAGATTCCTGGAGTGCCCAACCACTACTATTCACAGTGGACATTCATAAATGACACTCCACATCCTGAACTCAAGTACTCAGATATACCTGTTTCTGTCATCTATTATGGCCCAACCTCTCTTGAGCAAGGTAGGGATGGTACTGTAAAACTCTTTAGCTTCAGCTGCTTATATTGTATTGAAGACATGTTGTGATGTATGACATTCGTTTTGAGTTTAGTGCTTCAAAGCTAAATTAATATGACTTACTTACAGGCAATGAAAAACGTCCATTGATTTGCTGGCCACATGGAGGGCCTCACTCTGTTGTCACGAATGTTTATTCAATGGCAGCAGCATTTTTCGTGAAACTTGGCTTCTCTATTGTTTTCCCTAACTATCGAGGATCTCTTGGTTTTGGAGAAGATGGTGTAAATTCTTTACCAGGCTATTGTGGTGTGACTGATGTATCTGATGTTCACAAGGCCACCCTGCAGTGCTTGCACAGGTTAGTGTGGCATCAGTAACTGTTAAAGATTTTAAATAAAAAAAATTGTAGGGAAATTACAGTTTAGGAGAGCAGGGATACCCTAGAAAATTATTTTAGGTTAGACAGTACTTGAGAATAAGGTGAAGGAAATAACATCGTTTCTAAAATGCCACGAAAAATTCTGAAACATAGAGCAGTGACAGATGATGAATATTAAATAAATTTGGGTAGAGTTGGTGGTGGTTTATTCTTCAGTAAACAGAACAAGTGTCTTATCATACAGGTCTTTGTCAAATGATGACCAGTAACTCATTCAGCATCTGTTGACTTAATGGTATGGTTTTTTAATGGAGCTAGGGTTTACACCCCATTCAGAACACAAAATAGTACCACGTAATGTGTATCCTAAGATGATGACACCCTTTGGGCTACAGTTTTCTATGTTATTGTAATTAACAAATAATCATTTTACATGGGCAGTGTATACCACAAGACTCATTGAAGATACCATGAAATTATATTAGACATTGCCGGCAAATAATTGGTTAATAATACATACTGTAATAAATATCAGGTGGCTTCATTATTGAATTAACTGAATACCTGCCTTTTGTTTTGAATACTTTATATATAGACTGTAACATCACCACCTCTTCTTAGGAGGACATGCTCTGTACTTCACACTTGAGAGCTCATGCCTGGCTCTATTACAATACTGTGAAATACTGCTGTATTCTTTATAATTTTTAGAACTACCCAGTATAAGTAATATATTATTGTATCTTGTTTTTTCATACCGGCCATCTCCTACTGAGGAAGGGTGACCTGAAAAAGTAGAAACAAAAAATTTTTCTTCTTTTTACATTTACTAATTTATACAGGAGAAGGGGTTACTAGCCCCTTGCTCCCGGCATTTTAGTCACCTCTTACGACGCGCATGGCTTACAGAGGAAGAATTCCTCTCCACTTCCCCATGGAGTGTTGTATCTTAATCATTATGTATCTTTGCATAAAAGAAAGGTTGTACATGTTTTTCCAGATACTTTCTCATGGTTACAGGTTTTCTGATGTTCTTGATGATACACAAGTGTTCCTGTTTGGTGGGTCCCATGGAGGATTTCTAGTGACTCATCTGGCAGCTCAGTATCCAGTAAGTGCAAGTCTATCCTGATTAGGATAGACTGGCAGGAATGATAAGGAGAGATATTTGTGAGTGGTAATTTGTTGACTTGCCCCTTTATCTATCATCATTTTTTTTTTTTTTGTGATAACTTACCTATTACATCATCACCCCCTTATCATAGCTACTTTATACATTCTCCTTCACCTGTCTTATTCATGTACTTTATACATTCTCCTTCACCTGTCTTATTCATGTACTTTATACATTCTCCTTCACCTGTCTTATTCATGTACTTTATACATTCTCCGTATAGTAAATCAGGTAACTACTGTAGCTACCTATAGATTCTCCATCATCTGTTTTCTGCTTAATTACATGTAATGTTATCCTAATATTAGATCAAGACTGTCCCATTGGTCCAGATTACATTCAATGCACAGAGGCCATTTGGATAAGATCTTTTCAATTATAGTCCAGTATGAACAAAGCTGATTTCAACATGACTCTTAAGAGTCAATAGCAAGTTTTTATTTTTTTTTAAACACATTGACCGTTTCCCACCAAGGCATTGTGACCCGAAAAATAAGAAATACTCGTCATCACTCACTCCATCACTGTTTTACCAGAGGCATGTGTATTAGGCCTAATTATTACTTTATATTAGAAGATGATAGAGCTACCCATTGTTAAGTTCTGTTTTTTCTTAAGAAAATCTCTATTATGTATAGGCATAATGCTGACAGGTTTGGGTATGAAGATGAAGACAGTGTACAGAGCAAGTTTTAATAAGAACACCATTTTGTTTAGGGTTGAGCAAAATGTCCCAATAAATAATTTTTTCTGGATATTTAGATCTATGCTTATTACAAAAAAGTAATTTTTAAAAGAAGGTGTTATTAAGATTTACTCCTTTTGTAATAAAGAGTCCGGGATACATAAATACACACATTAATATAAATTAATCTTTAATATATAAAAATCAACTATCTTTGGTCTAGAGGTATTTGAACTATGATATAATAATAATATGTATATGTTACTATAATAAATTATAATCAGCATTTTACTAAAATATAATTAATAACCCTACACAGGGTACAATTCTTGACACTACTGTCACTATATATATATATCTCTATGCTAAAACAATAAATTATAAATAACATTTTTATAATAATAAATTACAATCAACTGCCTCTCACGACACGAAGTCAGTCACACGACACTGTTCAGTGTACACTACAACCAGGCCATCTTCAGTGTCCCACGACACCCTTTTCATCTCAGTGTTCCACTACGGTCCTGTGCATATCTCAGTGTTCCACTCCATCGTACGTCCCTCAGTGTCACACTACGGTCCTGGCCCAGTTCAGTGTAACACTCCAACCTTTTCTTCATGTAATGTCCCACTAAACAGCATCTGACGACTCCGGCCCACAGTTGATCAACGTAGACGGTGAGTCCACAGACATCACCGGTAGTCCAGTAAATCCTCTCCAAAGGCGGTTGACACACTGCTAGCCGAACACCATGCTGCAAGCTCACTGAATGCGGCCGTCAAGTAACTGAGGCCAACAGACTCAGTGAGCTGCGGTGAGCGGTTCTTCTAACGCCAGTAGATAGGTACGATTCGGTGGTCAGGTACCTACTGCATAGACGTGTACCCTGAGGAGTTCAGGTACTTAATGTTGAAGCCAGTAGACGTGTACCCTTCGGTGGTCAGGTACCTACTGCTTAGGTGTGTACAGCGAGGCGCTCTGGTACATACTATTTCTAAAGCCAGTAGACGTGTACCCTTCGGTGGTCAGGTACCTACTGCTTAGGTGTGTACAGCGAGGCGCTCAGGTACATAATATTTCTAAAGCCAGTAGACGTGTACCCTTCGGTGGTCAGGTACCTACTGCTTAGGTGTGTACAGCGAGGCGCTCTGGTACATACTGTTACTAAAGCCAGTAGACGTGTACCCTTCGGTGGTCAGGTACCTACTGCTTAGGTGTGTACAGCGAGGCGCTCTGGTACATACTGTTACTAAAGCCAGTAGACGTGTACCCTTCGGTGGTCAGGTACCTACTGCTTAGGTGTGTACCGTGAGGCACTCAGGCTCTTACTGCTCTAAGGCCGGCTCAGCAGCCCCCACATTGGGTTTGATGACGCACCCAGTGGTACTGCCGGCCGGCAGGTTAACTATTTAACCGCTAGTTTGGCAGGGGCCGCAACACCCCCACCACAAAAGGACCGACACACAAAGATCAATGTAATATGTATCCCGAACCGTCATCCCGGATATGATCATCCAGAAATCATTCTTGATAATCATTATCATCCCGGACAGGCCACTCATATATTACAAAAAAGTAATTTTTAAAAGAAGGTGTTATTAAGATTTACTCCTTTTGTAATAAAGAGTCCGGGATACATAAATACACACATTAATATAAATTAATCTTTAATATATAAAAATCAACTATCTTTGGTCTAGAGGTATTTGAACTATGATATAATAATAATATGTATATGTTACTATAATAAATTATAATCAGCATTTTACTAAAATATAATTAATAACCCTACACAGGGTACAATTCTTGACACTACTGTCACTATATATATATATCTCTATGCTAAAACAATAAATTATAAATAACATTTTTATAATAATAAATTACAATCAACTGCCTCTCACGACACGAAGTCAGTCACACGACACTGTTCAGTGTACACTACAACCAGGCCATCTTCAGTGTCCCACGACACCCTTTTCATCTCAGTGTTCCACTACGGTCCTGTGCATATCTCAGTGTTCCACTCCATCGTACGTCCCTCAGTGTCACACTACGGTCCTGGCCCAGTTCAGTGTAACACTCCAACCTTTTCTTCATGTAATGTCCCACTAAACAGCATCTGACGACTCCGGCCCACAGTTGATCAACGTAGACGGTGAGTCCACAGACATCACCGGTAGTCCAGTAAATCCTCTCCAAAGGCGGTTGACACACTGCTAGCCGAACACCATGCTGCAAGCTCACTGAATGCGGCCGTCAAGTAACTGAGGCCAACAGACTCAGTGAGCTGCGGTGAGCGGTTCTTCTAACGCCAGTAGATAGGTACGATTCGGTGGTCAGGTACCTACTGCATAGACGTGTACCCTGAGGAGTTCAGGTACTTAATGTTGAAGCCAGTAGACGTGTACCCTTCGGTGGTCAGGTACCTACTGCTTAGGTGTGTACAGCGAGGCGCTCTAAGCCAGTAGACGTGTACCCTTCGGTGGTCAGGTACCTACTGCTTAGGTGTGTACAGCGAGGCGCTCAGGTACATAATATTTCTAAAGCCAGTAGACGTGTACCCTTCGGTGGTCAGGTACCTACTGCTTAGGTGTGTACAGCGAGGCGCTCTGGTACATACTGTTACTAAAGCCAGTAGACGTGTACCCTTCGGTGGTCAGGTACCTACTGCTTAGGTGTGTACAGCGAGGCGCTCTGGTACATACTGTTACTAAAGCCAGTAGACGTGTACCCTTCGGTGGTCAGGTACCTACTGCTTAGGTGTGTACCGTGAGGCACTCAGGCTCTTACTGCTCTAAGGCCGGCTCAGCAGCCCCCACATTGGGTTTGATGACGCACCCAGTGGTACTGCCGGCCGGCAGGTTAACTATTTAACCGCTAGTTTGGCAGGGGCCGCAACAATGCTCAATAACGACTATGAGGAAAAGACAGATTGCAGTATAATGCACATAAATGTCAGTAAATTTTATTACAGCTACTGAGACTGAGTCGATATGTATGGCATCACGTAAACAAACCAAGGTGATGAGATGAAGTTGATGAGCCAGAAAGAAATGACCAGCAGTGCTGCCAGAGCACAGAACATTTAGCAGACTTTTGTCTAACACTGTGACAGGAGGGTGCTACAGTACCTTCTTGGATGGTTGCTGTCTACATTCCTTAAAACTATTACTCTCTTCACTTAGCACCTCTAAGACTCTCTCCTCTATACTCCTCTCAGCCCTAACCCTTAAATACTTATAATCCACATTTGACACCCCACATTTATTCCAAATTGACAGATCTGTATCATCATATGGCCTCTTCATTTGAAATGAACTTGTTAATATTAATATTAGCCATAACTTTCCTCCATAATATTAAAATTTGTTCCATAGATGAGTCTTAGTTGCATAAGTTTTAAAATGGTTTAGGACTTGCCTGTCGTGGGTTCAAGCCTGTCCATTCTGTGATTTATTAAAATGTTCATTGGTTATGATAAATTATTAATAAGAATTTCTAAAACTTCCCTACTCAATAAAGCTATAATTTTAATGGGTATAAAATGTGAAAGCTTATCAGAAACTTTGTTAGTTTAATATAATTTTAAAGTGTCCCTTAATCTTGTTTTACTTAGTTACAAATAGACAATTATATTTTTTGTTTTGTTGCAACCGCAGAAAAATTCCAAATTGCTGAGTTCCGTGCAAAAATTTTTGCTTATTTCTCTTCCTCAGGAGCTTTACAAGGCTGTATCAGCCAGAAACCCTGTCACAGACATTCCTGCAATGGCTAACGTGACAGATATTCCTGACTGGTGAGTAAGTCACAATTTTCAATTTAAAAGATATTTTTTTTTTTTTTTTTGTAGAAACTCTACAGAGTTGCAGCCATTAGAAACGTCTTCAGTGACTTTGGTTCAGCTTTGAGCTGTAAAGATAACCCTGACCTGTAAGTAATGTTTTTCTGAACTTCTGGTCTAACAAGGGTGAGCAGGTGTTGTTTCTGTTCATTTATACTGCATACAGTCACTGACATTTGCTTTAAAGGGATAATCATCACTACAGTATCATTGTACACATGCTTGCCACATTCATCATTTATATGTGGTAGATTGGAGCATTTACTACCCCACCTCACTAGGGTTGTACTCAGCAGTATAATATACACCTAGGTGGGCCCCGCTTTATAGCATTTTGCTAATGCAGTGGTTTTCAATTATACCCGTTCTTCATTTATTCAGACTTCCTATTAAAATATATTCACCATTCACTAAGCTAAAGATGAAAATATTTGAGGTAAGTAATGTGTGTACTGTATATGTATTTTTTAGGCCTAGCTCTAAAGTATTATGGGATATGCAAATAGAGTATACTCGAGTATGAGGGTAGGCAGATTAAGCAACTTTCAAATACTAGCTTTGGTGATAATGTGTGTTTAATTATTATATATAATATGGTGCTTATGTTTTCCCAACTTCCTTTATTACCATATTTTAGTAAGTGACATTTGTAATGGCAACCATTGAATTTGATTTCTACTCTATAATTCTCACATTTGTTGTAGGACATTCGTTGAGACTGGCTTTCCACACAAACATGGAAAAGTGCCAGATGGAGCAACACTTGGCAAAATGCTTGAGATGTCACCCATCAGCCGCATTGATTCCTTGAAGACTCCCGTCCTGTTTTTGGTTGGAAAGAACGATGCTCGTGTTCCTCCTTCTCAAAGTTTCAACTTCTACAAGATGTTGCTAGCTCGTGGTGTTCAGACAGAGTAAGTAGACATCCTCCTGTTAATTTTCTTTAGATATAGTATTATTATTATAATCAAAAGAAAGCGCTAAACCTGCCAGGGTCATACAGCGCTGCAGGGTAGGAATTGATGGAGGATCTAAGGATAAATAAGGGTGGAGATGACAATAAAGGTAAAGTTAGGAGGGGCTGTGAGGAGTGCTAAAGGAAGGATTATCAAAGTTTGTGTAATAAATCAGTTGCTGTCAAAAAGTCAAAGAGGGAGTCTGTGGCAAAGGTGGGTCCGTCAACAAGGAGGGAAAATAAAGTAAGGGTATTAGAGCGGTGACGACGTTGGAGGAAAATTATGTGTTCTCATTGATAGGCAGGACAGTCCAATAGAATATGGGAAACTGAAACAGGAACTCGACAATTCTCACAAAGTGGAACATGATGCCTCTCCGTGAGTTAGACAAGGGTGTCCAATGCAAAGACGAGAGTGTTGTCTCCCAACCTCAGTATTGATGACAAGAAGGCGGCCAGAAACCCAAACTTGGTGTGATAGAATGTAATTTATGAGTCATATTAGCCCAACATTGTTGCCAACAGTTGCAAAAGTGGGTAGAGATTACAGTAAAATAGTCAAGAGAATGGAATACCTCTATATGAAACTGGTAGGCCATGTACTGCAGATTGCACAGCAGAGTCTGCCTGCTCATTGCCCTGAACATCAACATGACCAGGGACCCAACGGAAAATGATTTATTTATGCTAGTAATGCGGCTTAACCAGAGTTGTATATGAAGAACTAGGGGATGAGGTAAATCAAACTTTTTAATAGTTTGCAAAACACTAAAGGAGTCTAAGATGATTACAAACTTTGAAGTAGGCACAGAGCTGTGAATCAATAAGGAAATTAGCATAACTTATGTCTTTAAGAATAATTTCAATGCTACCATTGAGAAACTAATTCAGTATATGAGAATGCTTTATGAAGATACTTTTTAACAGCCACTTTTAAATTTTATAGTGAAAGTGCTTCATAAAAGAAGTGAAATTAGAAAAAAGAAAGAAGTCAGTCTTAGAATAAAAGGTAATGAAAGAGTGGGCTAATATGAAAAAAATTATTTTAGGATATACAAGGCTGATTGCAAGTGCCATGACTGTCTTGCTGTTAGTAGTTGGAGGCTCAAGCTTCCACTACTACTTGCACTGAATAACCACCACAGGTTTAACATTTGATCATTTGAATGTAGAGTAATATAGAAACACTTTCATGATGAGAGCAGTTTGATGCATACAGAATTTGTAGTTTTAATATTTTTTTTTATTTTACCCACAGACTCCATTTGTATGATGACTGTCATCCTCTAAGCAAAGTGGACACAGAAGTGGATTCACTTATCCACACTGCCTTATGGTTTTGGAAGCACAAGCATACAGTTTGTTAATGACCAGCAGTTCTGAATGATACAGATGTAACACTGTGAATATTAGTGTTTTAATAGTGAAGGGACAAAGAGTAATTAAATTGTTTTTATATAGAATTATGGCTCAGAAGCAGTGTATAAGAATGAGACATCTTGTTAAAAATGCCAAACTCGTGTCAGTCATACATCGTACAATTGTAAAACACTGTCCATATTTGAAACCCTTGACTTGTTTATTGAACAGGTTGAATGACCCATATTTTGATTGTAATAGCCTTCTGGCATACAGTTTTATGGATTGACATTATTGATTTTTCAGAGTTTTATATTCGTGATGAACCTGTAAGGATCATATTGCACCTGAGAAATGGGAGGGAATTGGAAATTAAAAGCCTTCATCAGCACCAAAGCACCCATATCCCCTTGAAGGTTTTCTTGCAGATTATTATACTTGTAGGTAAGTGATAAATCTATAGGTAGTCAAACATCACCCATTCCTTGCTAATCAAGTTTATTTAAAAGTTATTCTCTAAATTCCACAAAGCATCTTGAGTCATATACCTTCATGTTTCTGAACAAGACTAGAGTGAAGGAAATACATACCAACACTGATGAAAGGACATTAGTGTGCACACACACTTAGAACACATTTATTGGATATGTATGGACATCGTGGTTTAGTATGCTGTTTTGATTATAATTATTGGATGTTTTAGTCCTGGGATTTTGGTCACTCCAAATGTTGAAAGAATGAGAAAACAGTATATAGTGGAGACTGCAAGTCATATGGGTGATGGTCATGTGAAGTGTCACGTCTAACTGCAGTGTTGTGGTACTTGGAAAGCTGCTATTCAGTGCTACTTTCCAGCTGCCACATATTCCAGTTAGATGTGACACTTTGCATGACCATCACCCATGACTCTGTCTCCACTATATATACTGTTTTCTCATTCCCTTTTAACATTTGAAGTGACCAAAGTCCCAGGACTGCAACATATCCAATAATTATCATCAAAACAGCACACTAAACCACGATGGCCATACATATACAATAAACGTGTTCCAAGTATGTGTGTGTGAATGCGCTAATGTCCTTTCATCAGTGTTGGTGTGTACTTCTTTCACTCTAGTCTTGTTCAGAAACATGACAGTATGTGATTCAAGATGCTTTGTGGAATTATTTTGGAGAATAAATAACTATTAAATAAACTTGATTAGCAAGGAATGGGTGTTTGTCTATAGATTTATCATTTGCCTATGAGTATAATCTGCAAGGGGATATGGGTGCTTTGATGCTGATGAAGGCTCTTAATCCCTTGGATTAAGAGCCTTCATCAAATGTGGCTCTTCCCAAGTAGTGTATAACTTTTTGAGTTGAAGCTTTATTTTTGGTGTAAATAAAACTATATATGTAATAAACTGCTTTTATTTGCCATCTCATAAACAATATAGGGCAAAGTGACTCGCCTAACACTGAAGTAACTGTCATAGAAACAGTTTGCTCACCAAGGGCCTTTATCAATCCAATACATACATAAAAGCAGGTTAGTGTAAAGGTCAGCTGTAGCATAGGCAGGTGACACAAAATGACATCACCTGATGATTGTGCTGATGGCTTAAAATCAAACACTGGAGATGCTGAAGTTCCCTGTGTTCTGCATAACTGTATTAAGACAGATGACTAGATTCTAAAAAACACCATTTAAATCTTCCTCAATGATAAGTTTGGCATCATTTCACGTGATCAAGTGGGCATGAATGATACAGGCATCATTAACACTGTCAGTAGGGCAGATGCATTAATGCTCATTGACACAAGCATGCAAGTCTCTGGTATACGTACTCGCATCCTCCACATGGTATAAAATCCAGCTTTGGTTTCAACTAGACTTTCGAGTTTCCTGCTCGTTAAATCTCTAACGGTAGTGGCTGGGAGTAGTGCTACTCTTAAGACTGCACTTAAAGAAGGAAACAGCAACTAGCCACCTTACTGTTGGAAATGATAAATCTTCCCCAAGATCTGTCAAGCCTGGAATGTATGATACACAGACCAAGTCTCGAGGCACTGATGAAAATAAGAGGAGGAGGTGCAGTTTACAGATCTGGTGAATGTAGTTACATCCTTCAAAAGTACTCAGAGCTACATACCCTGTAGTCCCACAGTAAGAACTTCAATTCTTTCTGATGGCTTACAGGGTATGTAGTCCTAAATACCTAGAAATGGAATGCGACATTCAACAGATTTTTCCTAAACTACACTTTCCCTTTCATTTCATCAATGACTAGCTGCTCTGTTCTGAGGATCATCCACACCCCATGTTTAACAAATCTTGGTCAAGCTCTTATCATTCCCAATGGTTAATATTTCCAGCTCCTTCACTAAATGCAATATTAGAGTAGCTGCTACTACCAGCACTATCATTAAAGACTTGACAAGCAAAAACCCACTAGTTCAAACTAGAGCTGGAATTTGTCATACTATGTAGAGGATGAGAGAAAATACACAGACAAAACACACCTGCATCAATACGCTTACCATACTGACAATATTTATGTCTGTGCTATTCATAGGAACAGCCATGACCACTTGATGAGGTTTAATAATGCCAAACTTAAGGAAGAGGATCTAAAGTTTTTTAGAATCAGTGACCATCTGTTTTAACAATACAATTGTGCAGAACACAGGGAGCTTCTGCATCTCCAGGGTTTTAGCTAAATTGATTTTAGGACATCAAGACACAATCATCAGGTGAAGACATCATTTTGTGCCATTAACCTATACAACAGCTGAATTCCATGCTACCACATATTTCCGTTTTCATGTCTATTGGATTCATAAAGCCCTTGACAGGCAAAATGTTTCCATGACAGGGTTACCTTGTGTACCATAAGTCTCTTTGACAGAGGCACAGAGATATGACAGCTCAGATGTCCCTCCAAATATCCACATCCCTCAGTTATAGTGAAGGCACTGTTCTTCTCACTTCTAGAACTCATGTCCAGCTAACCAGTTTCCCTAAATCCCTTCACAAAATGTTACCTTGCTCACACTCCAACAACTTGTCAAGTCCCAAAAACCATTTGCCTCCACTCCTATCTAACATGCTTACACACGCCTGCTGGATGTCCAAGCCCCTTGCATATACAACCTCCTTTACTACCTTTACTTGGGCGACCCCTACCCCACCTTTCCTCCACTACAGATTTATATAGCCTTCAAGTCATCCTATATTGCCCCATCCTCTCTAAATGTCTAAACCTCAACAACCCCTCCTCAGCCCTCTGAATAATACTTTTAGTAACTCTGCATCCCCTCCTAATCTTCAAACCACGAATTTTCTGCATAATATTTACACCACACATTTACCTCAGACAACTTCTCCACTTCCTCCAACCTCTTCGCTGCAATATTCATACTTCACACCCACACGAGTGTTGGTACCACTATACTCTCATAGATTCCTCTTTTTGCCTCCATGGATAACGTTCTTTATCTCCATAGATGCCTCAATGCACCACCCAGCTTTTTCCTCTTTATCAGTTCTATGGTTCACTTATTCTTACAGACTCATCAGCCAACAAGTCCACTCCCAAATATCTGAACACATTCACTTCCTCAGCAATCTCATTCCAGTCTGACAGCCAAAATTCATTACCTAATTTTTTGTTACTCTCGCCACCTTGCTCTTTCGTATGTTCACTTTTAATTTCCTTCTTTTACATACCCTCCACCAACTTTTGTAACTTCTCTACAGAATCCTAAAAGCACCATTTCATTGACATAAAGCAACTGTGACAACTCCCACATTGTACAAGTCTTCATCTTTTAATCCCACACCTCTCCCAAACACCTTAGTAGTCACTTCTTTTACAACCCCATCTACATGTTAAACAACCATGGTGATATCACACATCCCTGTATAAGGACTACTTTTACTGGAAAATAATCTCCACTACCTCTAACCACCTCCTCACTGTACTATTCAACACCCATACCTTACACTTGTCTAAAAGTGTTGATACCAACATGCTCTGATTGTTTCATGACCCAATTTCAACATTTCATAAAGCCAGAGGAAACCTAATGCTATACTTAACCATGTCATGAAGTCACTTGTTATTGCATCTCACTTACCTTACGTGATTTAGATCAGGTGCCCCTGTCTTTATATGTGTCCCTTGTACATATTTTATTCTGTTTTTCCTCAATGTGGGATTGTTTGTGCCAATTACCAGATAACTTGTTAGCAAGATAACATTACAGAATGCAAACAGGCTTAATTGCAGATGTACATTGCAGTTAGTGCTCAGGTTCCCAGTGAGAAAAAACCTGATCAGTAGCACACTTGTGCTGAACTTCTATGTTAGAGTGCTGGAAGTAGCGCAGTGTTGGAGACAGCAGGAATTTATCCAGTGCTGGAACAACTATTGTACGCAGCGAAGGTAGAGCCTTTGCAAGACGTGCCAGTGAGAGGCACATTTCTTGTTCTGTGCCAGATGGGAGGCAGCACAACTGGAAAAAAAAAAAAATTCAGTGCTTATATTCTTCCCTGGATCAAACCTGATTACCTCCAATTTCCCAGGCACTGTATAACCCCTGTGGGTTCAGCACTTCCTCATAAATATAATGCAGTAAACCATCAAGTTAATGGACTAATAGGGGCAAGCATGTGGCTAGCAACTGTGGCAGACAAGGATGTGTATGTTTGGCCATGATCATAACACTGAATTTGTAACTAACTGACTGTTATTTCCGAATCAACTGACCCAGTGGATTTCTTCTGCGTTTCCACAGTTAGAAACCCTAACAAGATTTTGGGATATGAAATAGACAGGCTGCTCCACTCAACATCTCATGTAACTAAAAAGATCAACATAGCCAAAGCCGGTCTTAGCAGTCTCTTTCGATTCAATCAAGCCCCTCAACATGTCAAAACACATCTGTATAAAATGATAATAAGACCAATACTCGAATACCCTTGTGTCCCAATGTCATTAACAACAAAGACCAACATGCTACGGCTACAAAGGGTCCAGAATAGAGCTCTTCGCTTCATTACCGATACCAGGAGGAGAGACAGAGTTAAAATGGCAGATTTACACATACAACAAGATATTACTGCCATAAATGTACGCCTCGACACTCTAAAAAAGAAACAACTCTATTCAATGCAAGAACTATACATGCCAGATAGAGAACATCCTATACAAGTGGTAAATACCACGGATTATATAATCAATACTCCTCCTCACAGGACTCAAAGAATGACTCTCCCACAGAGGGTCCGTCGTTTTATACATAAAGATGATTACCATCGACCCATGATATTGAGCAACCTCCCTGATGAAGAAGATTGGGTAGCACCAGAACCCTTCTATGTATACTAAGAAAATCATCGCCCCCAATTAGGGAAACATAAAACAATCTAATGTAAAAATTATGCTACTTACCATGGCTGGACACCACCTGTAAGAAGCCATTGTTGTGTCATTCCATAAACTGGCCAGAAAATTATTGCCTTTATTGTCGCATAAATATCCGTTGTGCAATCGAAAAAAAAAAAAAAAGCAATTGCAACTTGTATAATTACTACCAATTCAGAGTCATGTACTTATATTCTGTTATATCTATGTGACTCTGATGGGTTCGTCTTATACCTCTTAAAGAATATCTTATCATTTCACGTACACTTTTTAAATTACACCAAAGTGGTTGGGCCACTTACCTTTTATATCCTACCTCTCTCCCCCCTCCCACCCTTTTCCAAAATTTCTATCCTTACCCATCCTTCTTCCTTACCCATCTCACCAAAGCTCTGGTCTGGATACCGACCGATACTGAAAGAATAAATTCTCAGACATAAAAATATAATAACTGTCAGAAATGCCAACAAAAACTAAAACATGTTAATGTGATAAAATTTAAGCTAATCTCTACACGGGGATGCTTTGATGCTGAAAGATTTTTGATCCAAGGAACTGGATCAACCCTCCTCTTCCTTGGATCAAATTCTCAAGCTGTTGCTGCATGCCCCTATGAGCCAAGCACTACCTCGTTATCATTGTGATACGCCAGTTTGTTACGACTATCACAGAACACGAATTTCTATGCCTTAGTAAAGCAAACTGCACTAAGTACAGCCTCTCATCACTTAGTAACGTACTCATTTACCAACAACTCGTACTTACAACTGGCCCTCTGACCAGTATGCATACCTAAACAATGTATATTAGAGCTGATTTTCTCTATTCTGTTTATTACAACATACAGCCTCTCCTCACTTAACAATGGAGTTCTGTTCCTAATACTGTGTCGGTAAACGAATTCATCGCTAAACTATAATGGTAATGTGTCAACCATCTTTGATATTGTTGTATGTTACCGTTGCACCATTTATAACATTCTTAGTATATTTTTAAATGTTTATACAGTAGTGTACCGTATATTGTAATAAACAGAATAGAGGAAATCAGCTCGTAATATGCATTATTTAGATATGCATGCTGGTCAGAGAGCCCATCATAAGTCTGAGTCATCGGTAAACGAATACGTCGCTAAGTGAGAAGAGGCTGTACAGTACACTACTGTATAAACATTTAAAAATATACCAGAAATGTTATAAATGGTGCAAAGGTGACATTAAACAATATCAAAGATGGTTGACACAAACCTACTACCATTATAGTATGCTCCTCACTTAGCGATAAATTCGTTTACCGACGTGGTCTTAGGAACGGAACTCCATCATTAAGTGAGGAGAGGCTGTACACATTATGAAAGCGTGCAGAGGTACAAGCTGTACTACCTGTTCCAACTGAGTCAAAACAGGGTCAATCCGCGTCTGGTCTGTGGCAACGCTGACTAAAGCATTGCCAGTACACGTTAAGTTTTCTCTCCTGTGACTCAGGGAGCCCATCCACATCCCCATACATAAATTCCGAAGGTTTGGAACCCTCTCCAGAAGACTCAGGAGGAAGGCCTGCAAAAGAGTAAAACAATTAGCAACCATGACTCTGATGGCTGAATGAGAACACATTTCCTACAGAAATGATGTGTGTACTAAGTACTTTCCTGTATGATCACAATTAAATTGTAATTCTCAAAATTCTTGAAGTGTAAGTTAATAAAATATTATCATAAAATAAATTACTGAAATTTCATTGTAGTATTTATTTCATGAAATGCTAAGTCTGTGTGATCAGCAATACTGCATAAAAGTATGTGCCACACCCTGTTTAACTGCAGATTTTTGTTGAATGTGACTTACTTCTGAGGGTTCTCTGGGTGCTTCAAACAGAGATGCAATACGTAAGGTTGTTAGTTTGTGGTGAATCTTGAACTTGGGTTTGGATATCCTGTCATACCTGGAGGGAGGTCTGGCTCCCTGTATACCTCCTTGAACATTAACAGGATTACCCAGCATATCTCTGGGTGGATGTTGATTAGCTCCTATAACAATAATCTGAAGCTCTGGATATTGTATTAATTCTTCAACAATAAGGTTCTCAAAGAAACGTTGATCCTCATCCATCATTTGGCCAAACTGCTGCAGTTCATCTCCTCTGTCATGATTGACTCGAGAATGTTCTTGAAACATAGCATGCATGCTCAGTGTCTGCAGGTTTGGACAATTATCCAAGACCTGGTGCACCTGATCAAACGAATATTGCCGCATAAATGTTAACCGCAAGTGACTGATGTTACTCAGGCAAGATACTTCATTTACTGGCCAGTCAATTAATGAAATGGCATCTACATGATTTCCTAATAACTGACAAAATTTGGCTACATGATTCTCATTCCAATTGCTCTTCAGCAATTCTACAGACTTTAAAGTCTTGAACATCGGTAACACCTCTTCAATGTACTTCAGGTCAAGCTCAGTATCACCTGGTACATCAGATATGCTATCAACAAATTTAGCTTTAGTTAAATACACACTAACATTAGAAAACGAACTTTCATTCACTATAGTCCAGAGTCGCCTGTATTTTGCAATAATATGTCTTGTCAATCCAGTATGCTTTCCAAAGGATGAGATTTTGGGCTGGAGAATCAAGGCAAGAGTATATACATCATGTAACAGTTCCTCCTCAAAATACAACTCGTCAATATCCAATTTTCTTAAGTTTGGAAACTGTACTACAAATTTTTCTCTAAATTCTTTTTCTTCGGCAAATCTGTCAAGTATCCCAAATGGAGTCCTGTTACCATAAATTGATGGAACACCAAAGAGGATATTAAGAATGTCCTTCTCCAATACAGAAACTTCCATTTGTGGTTCAAGGAAGCAGAGAGATTCCAAATGACGGCAATGTGTGCTCAGGGCCCTCAGCATACATGGCGTTCCATTATACTGTAAAGATTTTTATAAGTTAAATATTCAGAAAAGTAATTATAACAATAAATAATTATAACCATGGGGAACAGTTAAATTCAGAAGGGTTAAACAACACTTGATATCAGAATACAAAAATAATACTACCTCTTTACAGTTAAACAATGAGATAACTACAGATACACTGTGGTTATCAAAATATTTTCTAAAATCTATTCTGAAATTAAATAGGGAGAACCAAGAGCTGGTGCTCACCAACCCATGCAAACTCAAACAGGTAAATTATATGCAAGGATGAGGCTAAAGCAAGTCGAGTGGCTGTACATGATCATGTACGAGCTCATTCTTATAACATGAGTATATGACGGGAATTCCTAGGATGGACAGTGGTACTTAATTATTTGCCAAATACAACTGGAAAACACGATGGGATTTGGCCAGTTCATTGAAAAACTGGAAAACAAAATTTTAAAACATTCCAATAAATAAGGCGAAGCTGGGACAAGACATTAAAAGGTCTGAACGCCAAAATATTGATCATTTAACCCTTTGAGGGTCGACAGGCCCTCTCCGAAACTCGTTCTCAGGGTCGGCCAAATTTAAAAAAAAAAAAATTATTTTCTCTTATGAAAAGATAGAGAATCTTTTCCCGATCATAAAGACACCAAAAGTTTGAAATTTGATAGAAAACTTACGGAATTATGCTCTCGCAAAGTTAGCGGTCTCGGCGATGTTTACGCATCGGTGTTCTTGCCCACTTTGAGCCCCATTTTCGGCCAATTTCACTGTACTAGTCGACAAAAAACATGAATATTTCGCTAAAACTCCATTTTTTCTATCGAATGGGTGCAAGAAACCACCCATTTATGAAATTCAACTATCCAGTACAGTGGTCAGAATTTAGCAATTTTGCCAATTTCACACAAATTTCAAAAGATGCCAATTTCCGAATAGGGTCCAGAATAAACAAGAAAGACATTCCTGGCACTAAAATGACATTTCCTCTAGTCATTAGTCACGTCTCAAGGCCCCTCTTATATTCTTTTGCTTTCCACTTTGAATTTTTATTTTCACAAAAAATATAAGATTTACTGTTATGCAGACTACTGCATTAGTGTAAAAAATGGTATAAATATTATTGGTGCACTTGTGAAAGAATATTAGACTCACCAGTTGACGTGTATTGCACGCTTGGCACGATTTGTTTACTTTTGAAGTTTGGTAAAAATCGAACATTTCTGCTACTTTGAGCTCAATTTCAAGGCACCTTTCATTGTAAAACCAGTCAAAATCATCTCAATTTCTGTAATATGTCTTCCATTCTATAAAATGAGACCAAGAAAACTAGAATACAACAATAAATACCATACGAAAATACACTGCAAAGTCGTTGATTTATTAAAAAAAAATGGTCAAAGTTTTTTTTTTCTCATTATGCACTGTGTGCTGCAGGATTTTTTTTAGACTGTGCACACTGACCACATAGACCCATTCTTTCATATGAAGGCCTACCAGCTTTCTCCCACTAGATTTGAGGCCGCTAGAATTTATGAGTACTAGTACGTCAAAAACCCCTACACGTAAGACGTACTAGTACGACCAAAACCCTCAAAGGGTTAAGGTGGCCGAGACCAAGCAAGAGATTTTTACGGTGGGAGAGTCAGTCTCTATTGACCAATGTAAAAAGATCCCTGAATAAAATAAAATTCACCCTGCCTCTGAGGGAAACATTAATAAAGAAAAAAAAATTTACTAAATTCCACACTTTTAAAATTTTGTGTAGTCCCCTTACAACTCACAACTGACTCACAAAGTGGAACCTGAAAAAATTATATTTTCAATGTCATTTAAACATAGCAGTAGGGAAGTACTACCGTCCTGCCAGATGACTGTGAAGCAGAAACCTGTAACTGTTTTACATGATGGTAGGATTGCTGGTGTCTTTTTCTGTCTCATAAACACGCTAGATAACAGGAATATCTTGCTACTCCTACTTACAGTTTGGTCACACTTCACAGACACGCACATGCATATATATATATACATACATCTAGGTTTTTTTCTCCTTTTTCTAAATAGCTTTTGTTCTTCTTTATTTCTTCTATTGTCCATGGGGAAGTGGAAAAGAATCTTTCCTCCGTAAGCCATGCGTGTTGTATGAGGCGACTAAAATGCCGGGAGCAATCGGCTAGTAACCCCTTCTCCTGTAAACATTTACTAAAAAAGAGAAGAAGAAAAACTTTATAAAACTGGGATGCTTGAATGTGTGTGGATGTAGTGCGGATGACAAGAAACAGATGATTGCTGATGTTATGAATGGGCTAATGAGAGCATAGGCAATGGGGTCGAAGAGGTATGGGGTAGGTTTAAAAATGTAGTGTTAGAGTGTTCAGCAGAAGTTTGTGGTTACAGGAAAGTGGGTGCGGGAAGGAAAAGGAGCAATTGGTGGAATGATGATGTAAAGAGAGTAGTAAGGGAGAAAAAGTTAGCATATGAGAAGTTTTTACAAAGTAGAAGTGATGCAAGGAGGGAAGAGTATATAGAGAAAAATAGAGAGGTTAAGTGAGTGGTGAATCAATGTAAAAAGAGAGCAAATGAGAGAGTGGGTGAGATGTTATCAACAAATTTTGTTGAAAATAAGAAAAAGTTTTGGAGTGAGATTAACAAGTTAAGGAAGCCTAGAGAACAAATGGATTTGTCAGTTAAAAATAGGAGAGGAGAGTTATTAAATGGAGAGTTAGAGGTATTGGGAAGATGGAGGGAATATTCTGAGGAATTGTTAAATGTTGATGAAGATAGGGAAGCTGTGATTTCGTGTATAGGGCAAGGAGGAATAACATCTTGTAGGAGTGAGGAAGAGCCAGTTGTGAGTGTGGGGGCAGTTCGTGAGGCAGTAGGTAAAATGAAATAGGTAAGGCAGCTGGGATTGATGGAATAAAGATAGAAATGTTAAAAGCAGGTGGAGATATAGTTTTGGAGTGGTTGGTGCAATTATTTAATAAATCTATGGAAGAGGGTAAGGTACCTAGGGATTGGCAGAGAGCATGCGTAGTTCCTTTGTATAAAGGCAAAGGGGACAAAAGAGAGTGCAAAAATTATAGGGGGATAAGTAGGTAAAATGAAAGGGGGTAAGGCAGCCGGGATTGATGGGATAAAGATAGAAATGTTAAAAGCAGGTGGGGATATAGTTTTGGAGTGGTTGGTGCAATTATTTAATAAATGGGAAGATAAGTACCTAGGGATTGGCAGAGAGCATGCATAGTTCCTTTGTATAAAGGCAAAGGGGATAAAAGAGAGTGCAAAAATTATGATAAGTCTGTTGAGTGTACCTGGTAAAGTGTATGGTAGAGTTATATTGAAAGAATTAAGAGTAAGACGGAGAATAGGATAGCAGATGAACAAGGAGGCTTTAGGAAATGTAGGGGGTGTGTGGACCAGGTGTTTACAGTGAAACATATAAGTGAACAGTATTTAGATAAGGCTAAAGAGGTTTTTGTGGCATTTATGGATTTGGAAAAGGCGTATGACAGGGTGGATAGGGGGGCAATGTGGCAGATGTTGCAGGTGTATGGTGTAGGAGGTAGGTTACTGAAAGCAGTGAAGAGTTTTTACGAGGATAGTGAGGCTCAAGTTAGAATATGTAGGAAAGAGGGAGATTATTTCCCAGTAAAAGTAGGCCTTAGACAAGGATGTGTGATGTCACCGTGGTTGTTTAACATATTTATAGATGGGGTTGTAAGAGAAGTAAATGCGAGGGTCTTGGCAAGAGGTGTGGAGTTAAAAGATAAAGAATCACACATAAAGTGGGAGTTGTCACAGTTGCTCTTTGCTGATGACACTGTGCTCTTGGGAAATTCTGAAGAGAAGTTGCAGAGGTTGGTGGATGAATTTGGTAGAGTATGCAAAAGAAGAAAATTAAAAGTGAATACAGGAAAGAGTAAGGTTATGAGGATAACAAAAAGATTAGGTGATGAAAGATTGGATATCAGATTGAAGGGTGAGAGTATGGAGGAGGTGAATGTATTCAGATATTTGGGAGTGGACGTGTCAGCGGATGGGTCTATGAAAGATGAGGTGAATCATAGAATTGATGAGGGGAAAAGGGTGAGCAGTGCTCTTAGGAGTCTTTGGAGACAAAGAACTTTGTCCTTGGAGGCAAAGAGGGGAATGTATGAGAGTATAGTTTTACCAACGCTCTTATATGGGTGTGAAGCATGGGTGATGAATGTTGCAGCAAGAAGGCTGGAGGCAGTGGAGATGTCATGTCTGAGGGCAATGTGTGGTGTGAATATAATGCAGAGAATTCGTAGTTTGGAAGTTAGGAAGAGGTGCGGGATTACTAAAACTGTAGTCCAGAGGGCTGAGGAAGGGTTGCTGAGGTGGTTCGGACATGTAGAGAGAATGGAGCGAAACAGAATGACTTCAGGAGTGTATCAGTCTGTAGTGGAAGGAAGGCGGGGTAGGGGTTGGCCTAGGAAAGGTTGGAGGGAGGGAGAAAAGGAGGTTTTGTGTGCGAGGGGCTTGGACTTCCAGCAGGCATGCGTGAGCGTGTTTAATAGGAGTGAATGGAGACAAATGGTTTTTAATACTTGATGTGCTGTTGGATTGTCAGAAAAGTAACATTTATGAAGGGATTCAGGGAAACCGGCAGGCCGGACTTGAGTCCTGGAGATGGGAAGTACAGTGCCTGCACTCTGAAGGAAGGGTGTTAATGTTGCAGTTTAAAAATTGTAGTGTATAGCACCCTTCAGGCAAGACAGTGATGGAGTGAATGATGGTGAAAGTTTTTCTTTTTCGGGCCACCCTGCCTTGGTGGGAATCGGCCAGTGTGTTAATAAAAAAAAAATAAAAAAAATGAATGAAAAGAAGTTGGATGTCCTGGCCCTAAGCGAAACAAAGCTGAAGGGGGTAGGGGAGTTTTGGTGGGGAGAAATAAATGGGATTAAATCTGGAGTATCTGAGAGAGTTAGAGCTAAGGAAGGGGTAGCAATAATGTTGAAGGATCAGTTATGGAAGGAGAAAAGAGAATATGAATGTGTAAATTCAAGGATTATGTGGATTAAAGTAAAGGTTGGATGCAAAAAGTGGGTCATAATAAGCGTGTATGCACCTGGAGAAGAGAGGAATGTAGAGGAGAGAGAGACATTTTGGGAGATGTTAAGTGAATGTATAGGAACCTCTGAACCAAGTGTGAGAGTAATTGTGGTAGGGGACCTGAATGCTGAAGTAGGAGAAACTTTTAAAGCGGGTGTGGTAGGTAAGTTTGGGGTGCCAGGTGTAAATGAAAATGGGAGCCCTTTGATTGAACTTTGTATAGAAAGGGGTTTAGTTATAGGTAATACATATTTTAAGAAAAAGAGGATAAGTATACAAGATATGATGTAGGGCAAAATGACAGTAGTTTGTTGGATTATGTATTGGGATATAAAAGACTGTTGAGTAGACTTCAGGATGTACATGTTTATAGAGGGGCCACAGATATATCAGATCACTTTTTAGTTGTAGCTACACTGAGAGTAAAAGGTAGACGGGATACAAGGAGAATAGAAGCATCAGGTAAGAGAGAGGTGAAGGTTTATAAACTAAAAGAGGAGGCAGTTAGGGTAAGATATAAACAACTATTGGAGGATAGATGGGCTAATGAGAGCATAAGCAATGGGGTCGAAGAGGTATGGGGTAGGTTTAAAAATGTAGTGTTAGAGTGCTCAGCAGAAGTTTGTGGTTACAGGAAAGTGGGTGCGGGAGGGAAGAGGAGCGATTGGTGGAATGATGATGTAAAGAGAGTAGTAAGGGAGAAAAAGTTAGCATATGAGAAGTTTTTACAAAGTAGAAGTGATGCAAGGAGGGAAGAGTATATGGAGAAAAAGAGAGAGGTTAAGAGAGTGGTGAAGCAATGTAAAAAAGAGAGCAAATGAGAGAGTGGGTGAGATGTTATCAACAAATTTGGTTGAAAATAAGAAAAAGTTTTGGAGTGAGATTAACAAGTTAAGGAAGCCTAGAGAACAAATGGATTTGTCAGTTAAAAATAGGAGAGGAGAGTTATTAAATGGAGAGTTAGAGGTATTGGGAAGATGGAGGGAATATTTTGAGGAATTGTTGAATGTTGATGAAGATAGGGAAGCTGTGATTTCGTGTATAGGGCAAGGAGGAATAACATCTTGTAGGAGTGAGGAAGAGCCAGTTGTGAGTGTGGGGGCAGTTCGTGAGGCAGTAGGTAAAATGAAATAGGTAAGGCAGCTGGGACTTATGGGATAAAGACAGAAATGTTAAAAGCAGGTGGGGATATAGTTTTGGAGTGGTTGGTGCTATTATTTAATAAATGTATGGAAGAGGGTAAGGTACCTAGGGATTGGCAGAGAGCATGCATAGTTCCTTTGTATAAAGGCAAATGGGACAAAAAGAGAGTGCAAAAATTGTAGGGGGATAAGTCTGTTGAGTATACCTGGTAAAGTGCATGGTAGAGTTATTATTGAAAGAATTAAGAGTAAGACAGAGAATAGGATAGCAGATGAACAAGGAGGCTTTAGGAAAGGTAGGGGGTGTGTGGACCAGGTGTTTACAGTGAAACATATAAGTGAACAGTATTTAGATAAGGCTAAAGAGGTTTTTGTGGCATTTATGGATTTGGAAAAGGCATATGACAGGGTGGATAGGGAGGCAATGTGGCAGATGTTGCAGGTGTATAGTGTAGGAGGTAGGTTACTGAAAGCAGTGAAGAGTTTTTACGAGGATAGTGAAGCTCAAGTTAGATTATGTAGGAAAGAGGGAGATTATTTCCCAGTAAAAGTAGGCCTAAGACAAGGATGTGTGATGTCACCATGGTTGTTCAATATATTTATAGATGGGGTTGTAAGAGAAGTAAATGCAAGGGTCTTGGCAAGAGGTGTGGAGTTAAAAGATAAAGAATCACACATAAAGTGGGAGTTGTCACAGTTGCTCTTTGCTGATGACACTGTGCTCTTGGGTGATTCTGAAGAGAAGTTGCAGAGGTTGGTGGATGAATTTGGTAGGGTATGTAAAAGAAGAAAATTGAAAGTGAATACAGGAAAGAGTAAGGTTATGAGGATAACAAAAGGATTAGGTGATGAAAGATTGGATATCAGATTGAAGGGAGAAAGTATGGAGGAGGTGAATGTATTCAGATATTTGGGAGTGGACATGTCAGCGGATAGGTCTATGAAAGATGAGGTGAATCATAGAATTGATGAGGGGAAAAGGGTGAGCAGTGCACTTAGGAGCCTGTGGAGACAAAGAACTTTGTCCTTGGAAGCAAAGAGGGGAATGTATGAGAGTATAGTTTTATCAACGCTCCTGTATGGGTGTGAAGCATGAGTGATGAATGTTGCAACGAGAAGAAGGCTGGAGGCAGTGGAAATGTCACATCTGAAGGCAATGTGTGGTGTGAATATAATGCAGAGAATTCGTAGTTTGGAAGTTAGGAGGAGGTGCGGGATTGCCAAAACTATTGTCCAGAGGGCTGAGGAAGGGTTGTTGAGGTGGTTCGGATATGTAGAGAGAATGGAGCGAAACAGAATGACTTCAAGAGTGTATCAGTCTGTAGTGGAAGGAAGGCGGGGTAGGGGTCGGCCTAGGAAAGGTTGGAGGGAGGGGGTAAAGGAGGTTTTGTGTGCGAGGGGCTTGGACTTCCAGCAGGCATGCGTGAGCGTGTTTGATAGGAGTGAATGGAGACAAATGGTTTTTAATACTTGACGTGCTGTTGGAGTATGAGCAAAGTAACATTTATGAAGGGGTTCAGGGAAACCGGCAGGCTGGACTTGAGTCCTGGAGATGGGAAGTACAGTGCCTGCACTCTGAAAGAGGGGTGTTAATGTTGCAGTTTAAAAACTGTAGTGTAAAGCACCCTTCAGGCAAGACAGTGATGGAATGAATGATGGTGAAAGTTTTTCTTTTTCGGGCCACCCTGCCTTGGTGGGAATCGGCCAGTGTGTTAATAATAGAAAGATAATTGGTGCAGAGCAAACCTTTGTTATAGACATTTACTCTGGATAGAGCTTTATCAAATCATGATTTGATAAAGCCCTATCCAGAGCTCCACTCAGAAAAAAAATCTATAAATAAAGGTTTGCTCCATGAGGAAGTGGAAGAGAATCTTTCCTCTGTATGCCATGTGTGTCATAAGAGGCAACTAAAATGCCAAGAGCAATAGGATAGTAACCCCTTCTATATAAATTACTACAGAAATTTTTTATAAAGCTGGGATGTTTCTTCTTTTTTGGGTCACCCTGCCTTGGTGAGAAATGACCGATGTGTTAATAAAAAAAAATAAAGGTTTGATAAATCTTATTAAATCCAGCTGCCCGAGTGGTTAACACACCAGCCTGCGAGTTTCAGGAGTTTCTTGCCATGGATTCAAACTCCACCCATTCCATGGTCTCTCTCCACCACACTTGGCAGCATTATCAGCCACCCAACAAAATGGACATAACAGAGCATTATGTCCACAAGATATCCAATACACCTAGCTCCATCATACCTGAATTTCAATATGACGGAGATCTTGCATTTCTCTGACCAACAGCGGGAGGAAATCGGGATCATGAAAATACACTCCCTCAAGTACTAATGACTTGGTGGGCAGCGTATACATCGCCTTGTCTTTTCCTCCGATCTTCAGGTACTCCGTGTTAGTCCACTCCTTTCGAAGATCAGCAAGCACCTCCAGAATATACTTGCACTCCTCAGAAGTGATGTCTAATCCAGTACCAGTTCCAGGTGGCATCAATCCATTATGATCTCCTACAAAAGCAATCTATAAGAAAATAAATAAGCTTAAAGAATATGGCAGTAATTCATACTAAAGAGGACTAAGTAAGCATTAACAGTATAAGGTTATTTAGGCACAGGTACACATAAGGACAATTCTCATACATAGTGTAAATTGCCTAGGATAACCCAAAAAAGTCAAGGTGATTTATTTTCATTGGGCTATACAGACTATCATGAGGGGACAGAGAAAAAGTGCAACGTGTATAGTGTAGCATTTATTTTTCCGTTAGGTTCAGAATGAGAGTATGCCCCCAAAACTGGTTGTAGTGGCTCATTTTCTACTACCAATAATCTATAAAAACTTAATAGATTTTTATCAAAATATGAACCCACAACACATGCATTAAATTCCAAATAAATATGCAATTATAAACAACTACAAACAAATATAATCTAATTACTAAATGTAAAAAGAAATCCTTATAGTTTTGTTGTTTTTTTTGGGTCACCCTGTGTTAGTGGGAGAGAGCCAGTGTGTTGAAAAGAAAAATTAATCCTCATTATTAGCTTTCAAAAAACAAAAATCCATTTTTCTTCAATGATTTCTACCAAAAAAATAAGCCCACAACACGTACATCATATAAAAACACACATTCACAATAAAAATGTCTAAGTTATGTGCCTCACTTTTAGCCTTTCTAACCTAGCTAATAGTAATAATATTTATTTCAGCATGATACAATGCTTGTACAAAGGAGAATGACATATGGGTGTATATGCCGAAATCCCCTACATATGCAGAGCATTGCAAGCAAACTTAAGACTAACTTAAGATTAATAAGGCAATAGCAACATGAGTAATTTAGTACAGAATCACTTAGATGAGTATAAGTGTTCCATTCAGACAAACTCCTCCCTCCTTCCATCCATACACTACCAGAAACACTCCACGACACCTCTGAAGCCATCAACCATGTCATTCTTTACATAAGTAAATAAATGTTCTGTTATTTTATGTATGGGGGTTTGGAATGCATTTTTCATGTTCACAGGCCACTGGTACATGGAACATTACTTCATAAAAATATACTAGAAAAATCAAACATGTATCAATTATAACATGAGAATCTGTGAGGTAATGGGTTTCCCATCTGTTTCTAAGTAGGAGATTATTGTTATTTATTATTGTAATCACTTATCCAGTGGAGCTGCTTCCCTGATATCTTATGCAGCTTTTTCATTGTGTAAATCAATTACATAGAGCACCAAATATGGTAATACATATGCAATGTATGCACATGTTAATATATACTGCATCATGCACTTGATATTCATGGGGAAGTGGAGAAAGGATCCTTTCTCCATAAGCCACGAGTGTTGTAAGAGGCGACTAAAATGCCAGGAGCAAGGGGCAAGTAACCCTTTCTCCTGTATAAATTACTAAACGAAAAAAAATATACAGTGGTACCCCGAGTTTCGTACAGCTCCCAACTCGAACAATTATGTAAGTGCATTATTGTAAGTGCTTTTGTAAGTGTATTTTTAGGGGTCTGAAACAGACTAATCTAATTTACATTATTCCTTATGCTTATGAGAACAAATTCATTTGGTAACAACACTCGAACAGCCTTCTGGAACGAATTATGGCTGAAACTTGGGGTACAACTGCATAGTAGGACCCCACTTATACGGCAGGTTAGGTTCCAGGCTATCGCTAGAAAGTGGACATAACTGGAAAGCAGAACGCCATTTTTTTTTCCACTTGTGAATACATATAAATGCCAGATAACAAGTTTACATTAACATATACTATTAAGTGAGCAATAGAACTAGGCATTAAAAACAATAAAAAGTAAAATACACACACAGTACACTCATTACTTACCTTAAAATATTTGGAGTCTTAATGTAGGGTGAGAGGTGAGTAGTATTTATTGTGAGAAGTCAGGTGTGGGAGGTATGGCAGCCAGCCAGGCCAGGCAAAGCCACCCAACCCATGAGTAATATACTACGACATTTAGAGTGCAACAGTGATAAAATGCATATACGGGAAGAACTAAAAGCCATAAATGCAACCGAAAGAAACCCAAAGTATTTCTTTTCTTATGCCAAATCAAAGTCGAGAACAACATCCAGTATTGGGCCCCTACTTAAACAAGATAGGTCCTACACAGATGACAGCAAGGAAATGAGTGAGCTACTCAAGTCCCAATATGACTCAGTTTTTAGCAAGTCGCTAACCAGACTGAGAGTCGAAGATCAAAATTAATTTTTTAAGAGAGAGAGACAAAATTTGGTTAACACAAGCCTATCTGATATTATCCTGACGCCAAATGACTTCGAACAGGCGATAAATGACATGCCCATGCACTCTGCCCCAGGGCCAGACTCATGGAACTCCATGTTCATCAAGAACTGCAAGAAACCCCTATCACAAGCTTTTACCATCCTATGGAGAAGGAGCATGGACACGGGGGTCGTCCCACAGTTACTAAAAACAACAGACATAGCCCCACTCCACAAAAGGGGCAGTAAAGCAATAGCAAAGAACTACAGACCGATAGCACTAGCATCCCATATCATAAAAATCTTTGAAAGGGTCCTAAGAAGCAAGATCACTACCCAACTAGATACTCATCAATTACACAACCCAGGGCAACATGGGTTTAGAGCAGGTCGCTCCTGTCTGTCTCAGCTGCTGGATCACTACGACAAGGTCCTAGATGAACTAGAAGACAAAAAGAATGCAGATGTAATATATACAGACTTTGCAAAAGCCTTCAACAAGTGTGACCATTGTAGATGAATGGTTCAGAGAACCAACATGTTGTTGAATTAGACACATGTGCAACTCTTGGGTATCTTTATTGAGGAAACGTTTCGCCACACAGTGGCTTCATCAGTCCATACAAAGGAGAAACTTGAAGCCACTGTGTGGCGAAACGTTTCCTCAATAAAGATACCCAAGAGTTGCACATGTGTCTAATTCAACAAGTGTGACCAGGCATAATAGCGCACAAAATGTGTGCTAAAGGAATAACAGGAAAAGTTGGTAGAGGGATCTATAATTTCCTCACAAACAGAACAAAAAGAGTAGTAGTCAACAGAATAAAGTCTGAGGCGGCTACGGTGAAAAGCTCTGTTCCATAAGGCACAGTACTCGCTCCCATCTTGTTTCTCATCCTCATATCTGACATAGACAAGGATGTCAGCCACAGCACCGTGTCTTCCTTTGCAGATGACACCCGAACCTGCATAACAGTGTCTTCCATTGCAGACACTGCAAGGCTCCAGGCGGACATCAACCAAATCTTTCAGTGGGCTGCAGAAAACAATATGAAGTTCAACGATGAGAAATTTCAATTACTCAGATATGGTAAACATGAGAAAATTAAAACTTCATCAGAGTACAAAACAAATTCCTTCCACAAAATAGAGCGAAAAACCCACGTCAAAGACCTGGGAGTGATCATGTCGGAGGATCTCACCTTCAAGGACCATAACATTGTATCAATCACATCTGCTAGAAAAATGACAGGATGGATAATGAGAACCTTCAAAACTAGCGATGCCAAGCCCATGATGACACTCTTCAGGTCGCTTGTTCTATCTAGGCTGGAATATTGCTGCACACTAACAGCACCTTTCAAGGCAGGTGAAATTGCTGACCTAGAAAATGTACAGAGAACCTTCATGGTGCGCACAACGGAGATAAAACACCTCAATTACTGGGAGCGCTTTAAGTTCCTGAACCTGTACTCCCTGGAACGCAGGCGGGAGAGATACATGATTATATACACCTGGAAAATCCTAGAGGGACTAGTACCGAACTTGCACATGAAAATCACCTACACATGAAAAACGAAAGCAAAAGACTCGGCAGACGATGCAACATCCCCCCAATGAAAAGCAGGGGTGTCACTAGCACGTTAAGAGACAATACAATAAGTGTCAGGGGCCCGAGACTGTTCAACTGCCTCCCAGCATACATAAGGGGGATTAAACCATACCCCCGGGGGTATGGTTTGTTTGCAATCGTGTCATTACGATTTCTTGAGTCATAAGGGGGATTATCAACAGACCCCTGGCAGTCTTCAAGCTGGCACTGGACAAGCACCTAGTCATTACCTGACCAGCCGGGCTGTGGCTTGTACATTAGACTGCGTGCAGCCAGCAGTAACAGCCTGGTTAATCAGGCTCTGATCCACCAGGAGGCCTGGTCACAGACCGGGCCGTGGGGGCGTTGACCCCCAGAACTCTCTCCAGGTAAACTCCAGGTTAACAGTACACTCATTACTTTAAAATATTTGGAATCTTAATGTAGGATGAGAGGTGAGTAAACAAGGTAAAACAAATAAACGAGAGAGAAATAACGAGTAAATGAGAGGAGAGGCACGCGGAGAATGTAAACAAGCAGATAAACGTGCCTGGTTTTGGTTCATAGATGTTCATCTACACCTAACTTCTCATATTTATGTTAATTTATTCTACTATGGGGTGAATTTAACATGGTTTATGTTACATAGTGTGTTAATTATATAATTTTGAAAAAATATCATAGATGGATTAATGAAAATGTTTATATTAATGTAATATATGACATTTAATGTGCCACAGTGATTATTATTGTGTATTATTATTCTTATTATTATTAACCCTTAAACTGTCCAAACGTAGATCTATGTTTACGGGCGTAGCGCTCCGACCTTGATTTGAAATCATGTAACAAAACGTAGATCTACTTTTGGAGCGCTACGCAAGTGAACGTAGATCTACGTTTGGACAGTCTAAGGGTTAATATGGCATCCTCAAGACTAATAAGATTATCTTTATCTTTAACTCTTCGTGATTTTAATGTGTACCTACACAATGTGTAAGTTTATTTAGGTACAGATACACATAAGCAATTATTGGCAGAAAGGTGGGCTGGTGCAAGTATGAGTAGTGGGAGGTTGAAGAGGGTTGGAATAGTTTTAAAAATGCAGTATTAGAATGTGGGGCAGAAGTTTGTGGTTATAGGAGGGTGGGGGCAGGAGGAAAGAGGAGTGATTGGTGGAGAAGTAAAGGGTGTGATAAAAGAGAAAAATTTAACTTATGAGAGGTTTTTACAAAGCAGAAGTGTTATAAGAAGAGCAGAGTATAAGGAGAGTACAAGAAAGGTGAAGAGAGTGGTGAGAGAGTGCAAAAGGAAAGCAGATGATAGAGTGGGAGAGGCAATGTCAAGAAATTTTAATGAAAATAAGAAAAAATTTTGGAGTTAAACAAGTTAAGAAAGCCTAGGGAACAATTGGATTTGTCAGTTAAAAACAGAGTAGGAGAGTTAGTAGATGGGGAGATGGCGAGAATACTTTGAGGAACTTTTAAATGTCGACGAAGAAAGGGAGGCGGTAATTTCATGCACTGGCCAGGGAGGTGTACCATCTTTTAGGAGTGAAGAAGAACAGGATGTAAGTATGGGGGAGGTGCATGGGGCATAACGTAGAATGAAAGGGGGTAAAGCAGCTGGAACTGACGGGATCATGACAGAAATGTTAAAAGCAGGGGGGGATATAGTGTTGGAGTGGTTGGTATTTTTGTTTAATGAATGTAAGAGAGAGAGGAAGGTACCTAGGGATTGGCAGAGAGCATGTATAGTCCCTTTATATAAAGGGAAGGGGGACAAAAGAGATTGTAAAAATTATAGAGGAATTAGTTTACTGAGTATACCAGGAAAAGTGTACAGTAGGGTTATAACTGAAAGAATCAGAGGTAAGACAGAATGTAGGATTGCGGATGAGCAAGGAGGTTTTAGAGTGGGTAGAGGATGTGTAGATCAGGTGTTTACATTGAATCATATATGTGAATAGTATCTAGATAAAGGTAGGGAAGTTTTTATTGCATTTATGGATTTAGAAAAGGCATATGATAGAGTGGATAGAGGAGCAATGTGACAGATGTTGCAAGTACAGTGGACCCCCGCTTAACGATCACCTCCCAATGCGACCAATTATGTAAGTGTATTTATTTAAGTGCGTTTGTACGTGTATGTTTGGGGGGTCTGAAATGGACTAATCTACTTCACAATATTCCTTATGGGAACAAATTTGGTCAGTACTCGCACCTGAACATACTTTTGGAATGAAAAAATATCGTTAACCAGGGGTCCACTGTATATGGAAAGGTGGTAAGTTACTAAATGCTGTAAAGAGTTTTTATGAGACAGTGAGGCTCAGGTTAGGGTGTGTAGAAGAGAGGGAGACTACTTCCCGGTAAAAGTAGGTCTTAGACAGGGATGTGTAATGTCACCATGGTTGTTTAACCCTTTCAGGGTCCGTCCCGTAGATCTACGGCTTTACGTTCAGGGTCCAAACCGTAGATCTACGCCATGAGCTCAGCTCACTCTGATAAACTGTGAGTGGTACATTTGGGCCTAGATATGAGAGAATACATCTATGTGGTATGAGTGCACCACATAAAACAGATCCTGCAGCACACTGTGTATAATGAGAGAAAAAAAATGAAATCATGATTTTTCGATTAAAACAGCAACTTTGCAGTGTTTTATCGTATGTTTTTTATAGTTGTATTTGCGATTTCTTGGTCTCATTTGATAGAATGGAAGACATATTACAGAAATAGAGATGATTTTGATTGGTTTTAGCACTGGAAATGGCTTGAAACTGAGCTCAAAGTAGCAGAAATGTTAAATTTTTGCCGATATTCAAGAGTAAACAAACGACCTCACACATCTAATACACATCATCTGGTGGGTCTAATATACATTCACAAATATGGTGATGATATTTATACAATTATTACAGTATTGCATAACAGTAAATCTTCTATTTTTTGGTGTGAATAAAAATTCATTATGTGAATAAAAAATCAAAATGGAATTTATTTGTAAAGCCTCAAAACATAACTAATGAACAGAGGAAATGTTAGTTTAGCGCCAGGAATGCTTACATTGTTCATTCTGGACCCTATTTTGAAATTGGAATATTTTGAACTTTGTGTTAAATTGGCCAAATTAACAATTTCTGATCACTTTATTTTGTAGTTGAAACAGTTGACTTGGCGATTTCTTGTGCTCAATCGATAGAATAGAAGTAATACTAGTGAAATAGCTAAGAATTTGGTTGACTGGAATAATGTAATTGGCCTAAAATGGGAGTCAAAGTCGGCAAAATCGCCGATTCGTAAATATCGCTGACACATCAAAATTCGCGAGAGCATAATTTCGTCAATTTTCCACCAAATTTCGTACTTTTTGTTTTATTACCTTCACAAAAAGATTCTCTACCATTTCATAAGAAAAAATAACAAATTTTTTTTTTGAAAATTCTTGGACACTGGTGCGTGACTCCAGATTTGGGCCTTGGACCCTGAAAGGGTTAATATATTTATAGATTTTTTTTTTTTTTTATTATCACACTGGCCGATTCCCACCAAGGCAGGGTGGCCCGAAAAAGAAAAACTTTCACCATCATTCGCTCCATCACTGTCTTGCCAGAAGGGTGCTTTACACTACAGTTTTTAAACTGCAACATTAACACCCCTCCTTCAGAGTGCAGGCACTGTACTTCCCATCTCCAGGACTCAAGTCCGGCCTGCCAGTTTCCCTGAACCCCTTCATATATGTTACTTTGCTCACACTCCAACAGCACGTCAAGTATTAAAAACCATTTGTCTCCATTCACTCCTATCAAACACGCTCACGCATGCCTGCTGGAAGTCCAAGCCCCTCGCACACAAAACCTCCTTTATCCCCTCCCTCCTATAGAAGGGGCTGTAAAAGAAATAAATGCTAAGGTGTTCGGGAGAGGGGTGGGATTAAATTATGGGGAATCAAATACAAAATGGGAAGTGACACAGTTACTTTTTGCTGATGATACTATGCTAATGGGTGATTCTAAAGAAAAATTGCAGAGGCTAGTGGACGAATTTGGGTGTGTGTGTGTAAAGGTAGAAAGTTGAAGGTGAACATAGAAAAGAGTAAGGTGATGAGGGTACCAAATGATTTAGATAAAGAAAAACTGAATATCAAATTGGGGAAGACGAGTATGGAAGAAGTGAGTGTTTTCAGATATTTGGGAGTTGACGTATCAACAGATGGACTTATGAAGGATGAGGTTAATCATAGAACTGATGAGTGAAAAAAGGCGAGTGGTGCATTGAGGTATATGTGGAGACAAAGAACGTTATCTGTGGAGACAAAGAACGTTATCTATGGAGGCAAAGAAGGGAATCTATGAAAGTATAGTGGTACCAACACTCTTATATGGGTGTGAAGCTTGGGTTGTAAATGCTGCAGCGAGAAGGCGGTTGGAGGCAGTGGAGATGTCCTGTCTAAGGGCAATGTGTGGTGTAAATATTATGCAGAAAATTCGGAGTGTGGAAATTAGGAGGTGTGGAGTTAATAAAAGTATTAGTCAGAGGGCTGAAGAGGGGTTGTTGAGGTAGTTTGGTCATTTAGAGAAAATGGATCGAAGTAGAATGACATGGAGAGCATATAAATCTGTAGCGGAAGGAAGGCGGGGTAGGGGTCATCCTTGAAAGGGTTGGAGGGGGTAAAGGAGGTTGTGTCTGCGAGGGGCTTGGATTTCCAGCAAGTGTGCACGAGCGTGTTCGATAGGAGTGAATGGAGACGAATGGTATTTGGGACCTAACGAGCTGTTGGAGTGTGAGCAGGGTAATATTTAGTGAAGGGATTCAGGAAAACCGGTTATTTTATATAGCCGGACTTGAGTCCTGGAAATGGGAAGTACAATGCCTGCACTTTAAAGGAGGGGTTTTGGGATATTGGCAGTTTGGAGGGATATGTTGTGTATCTTTATACATATACACCTACCATCCGACTTACGACCGAGTTCGGTTCCGAGAAACCGGTCGTAAGTCGAAATGGTTGTAAGTCGAACTTTACTACTGAATATCAACATAACATTTTTGTAATGATTTTATTTTATTGTTTTATTTTGGTATTTCATGTTTTACTTTACTTTTTATGTTGTTAGTACTGTATTTTATACTGTAAGGTTTAGGATAAACACTATGTACAACACAAATAGTTGTTTATTTCCCAGAAATTTGGTATAAAAAACACGGTCGTAAGACAAGTGGTCATAAGTCGAGCAGGTCGTAAGTCGGATGGTAGGTGTATACTTCTAAACTGTTGTATTCTGAGCACCTCTGCAAAAACAGTGATTATGTGTGAGTGAGGTGAAAGTGTTGAATGATGATGAAAGCATTTTCTTTTTGGGGATTTTCTTTCTTTTTGGGTCACCCTGCCTCAGTGGGAGACGGCAGACTTGTTAAAAAAAAACAAAAAATAAGTACTACAATTATCAGTGTGTATATATAAAATAAGTATACAAGATATGATGTAGGGCGAAATGACAGTAGTTTGTTGGATTATGTATTGGTAGATAAAAGACTGTTGAGTAGACTTCAGGATGTACATGTTTATAGAGGGGCCACAGATATATCAGATCACTTTCTAGTTGTAGCTACACTGAGAGTAAAAGGTAGATGGGATACAAGGAGAATAGAAGCATCAGGGAAGAGAGAGGTGAAGGTTTATAAACTAAAAGAGGAGGCAGTTAGGGTAAGATATAAACAGCTATTGGAGGATAGATGGGCTAATGAGAGCATAGGCAATGGGGTCGAAGAGGTATGGGGTAGGTTTAAAAATGTAGTGTTAGAGTGTTCAGCAGAAGTTTGTGGTTACAGGAAAGTGGGTGCGGGAGGGAAGAGGAGCGATTGGTGGAATGATGATGTAAAGAGAGTAGTAAGGGAGAAAAAGTTAGCATATGAGAAGTTTTTACAAAGTAGAAGTGATGCAAGGAGGGAAGAGTATATGGAGAAAAAGAGAGAGGTTAAGAGAGTGGTGAAGCAATGTAAAAAGAAAGCAAATGAGAGAGTGGGTGAGATGTTATCAACAAATTTTGTTGAAAATAAGAAAAAGTTTTGGAGTGAGATTAACAAGTTAAGAAAGCCTAGAGAACAAATGGATTTGTCAGTTAAAAATAGGAGAGGAGAGTTATTAAATGGAGAGTTAGAGGTATTGGGAAGATGGAGGGAATATTTTGAGGAATTGTTAAATGTTGATGAAGATAGGGAAGCTGTGATTTCGTGTATAGGGCAAGGAGGAATAACATCTTGTAGGAGTGAGGAAGAGCCAGTTGTGAGTGTGGGGGAAGTTCGTGAGGCAGTAGGTAAAATGAAAGGGGGTAAGGCAGCCGGGATTGATGGGATAAAGATAGAAATGTTAAAAGCAGGTGGGGATATAGTTTTGGAGTGGTTGGTGCAATTATTTAATAAATGTATGGAAGAGGGTAAGGTACCTAGGGATTGGCAGAGAGCATGCATAGTTCCTTTGTATAAAGGCAAAGGGGATAAAAGAGAGTGCAAAAATTATAGGGGGATAAGTCTGCTGAGTATACCTGGTAAAGTGTATGGTAGAGTTATTATTGAAAGAATTAAGAGTAAGACGGAGAATAGGATAGCAGATGAACAAGGAGGCTTTAGGAAAGGTAGGGGGTGTGTGGACCAGGTGTTTACAGTGAAACATATAAGTGAACAGTATTTAGATAAGGCTAAAGAGGTCTTTGTGGCATTTATGGATTTGGAAAAGGCGTATGACAGGGTGGATAGGGGGGCAATGTGGCAGATGTTGCAAGTGTATGGTGTAGGAGGTAGGTTACTGAAAGCAGTGAAGAGTTTTTACGAGGATAGTGAGGCTCAAGTTAGAGTATGTAGGAAAGAGGGAAATTATTTCCCAGTAAAAGTAGGCCTTAGACAAGGATGTGTGATGTCACCGTGGTTGTTTAATATATTTATAGATGGGGTTGTAAGAGAAGTAAATGCGAGGGTCTTGACAAGAGGCGTGGAGTTAAAAGATAAAGAATCACACACAAAGTGGGAGTTGTCACAGCTGCTCTTTGCTGATGACACTGTGCTCTTGGGAGATTCTGAAGAGAAGTTGCAGAGATTGGTGGATGAATTTGGTAGGGTGTGCAAAAGAAGAAAATTAAAGGTGAATACAGGAAAGAGTAAGGTTATGAGGATAACAAAAAGATTAGGTGATGAAAGATTGAATATCAGATTGGAGGGAGAGAGTATGGAGGAGGTGAATGTATTCAGATATTTGGGAGTGGACGTGTCAGCGGATGGGTCTATGAAAGATGAGGTGAATCATAGAATTGATGAGGGAAAAAGAGTGAGTGGTGCACTTAGGAGTCTGTGGAGACAAAGAACTTTGTCCTTGGAGGCAAAGAGGGGAATGTATGAGAGTATAGTTTTACCAACGCTCTTATATGGGTGTGAAGCATGGGTGATGAATGTTGCAGCGAGGAGAAGGCTGGAGGCAGTGGAGATGTCATGTCTGATGGCAATGTGTGGTGTGAATATAATGCAGAGAATTCGTAGTTTGGAAGTTAGGAGGAGGTGCGGGATTACCAAAACTGTTGTCCAGAGGGCTGAGGAAGGGTTGTTGAGGTGGTTCGGACATGTAGAGAGAATGGAGCGAAACAGAATGACTTCAAGAGTGTATCAGTCTGTAGTGGAAGGAAGGCGGGGTAGGGGTCGGCCTAGGAAAGGTTGGAGAGAGGGGGTAAAGGAGGTTTTGTGTGCGAGGGGCTTGGACTTCCAGCAGGTATGCATGAGCGTGTTTGATAGGAGTGAATGGAGACAAATGGTTTTTAATACTTGACGTGCTGTTGGAGTGTGAGCAAAGTAACATTTATGAAGGGGTTCAGGGAAACCGGCAGGCCGGACTTGAGTCCTGGAGATGGGAAGTACAGTGCCTGCACTCTGAAGGAGGGGTGTTAATGTTGCAGTTTAAAAACTGTAGTGTAAAGCACCCTTCTGGCAAGACAGTGATGGAGTGAATGATGGTGAAAGTTTTTCTTTTTCGGGCCACCCTGCCTTGGTGGGAATCGGCCAGTGTGATAATAATAAAATAAAATATATAAAACATGAAATAACTTTAAAACACTTGAAATTTTGGAAAGTTTCCAGACATAATGGAAAGACGCGGTGCTCACAGAAAAAGTAAACAAAATGGGTGGGGCGTGGTGACTGTAATAGAAAGTCAGGTGAAAGTAGCCACATAGCAAGTTTTGGTCATAATTTGAAATATCTGTGTTAGCAGAATGCCATAAGGTGAAACGCCATAAAGCAGGGCCCTACTGTACTTTTGGTTTTCTTTTCCTGGTCACCCTGCCTTGGTGGGAGATGGCTGACGAGTTCAAAAAAAAAAAAAAAAACATGCATTTAACTAATTATGTCAACTGATCTACTACTGTAAACAACACAATGCCACATGATCATATGATTATTATTTTGCATCTATCACTTCTTCAGAACAACTTTAATTGACATTATTATGTCAAGAAATAAGCATCAACTCACCTGGTCTATAGTCACTTTAGGACACAGAGCCAACAACGTCGTAAAGTACACGGGTGGATTGCATCGACTCCGCAAGCCTGAGATAAGACTTTTATAAAGCTGGTTCTGTATGACATGCGAGAACAGGAAGCTACCATACTGCTCTCGAAAGCACACCAGGATGCTCACCAATCTCACCTAGAAAAAGCGATATTTTAAGCATATTAAACTTTAATACCTTTATATAATCTTAAGATACATGGTAAATACCTCACAGCCTTATTTTAAAATTGAAACATGCCATATCAATTTATGAAGTCAAATAAACTCATGAGTCAAAAAAAAAATCAATATTTATATACAGTGGAAGTGCCAAGGAAGGTCTGGTAGGCTTCAACCCCCAAAAATTACCTCAGCCCTCAAAGCTCCCTAAAGAAAACAGTGAATGTTTTCAGATGTACTTGGGAGTTGACGTGTCGGCGGATGGATTTATGAAGGATGAGGTTAATCATAGAATTGATGAGGGAAAAAAGGTGAGTGGTGTGTTGAGGTATATGTGGAGTCAAAAAACGTTATCTATGGAGGCAAAGAAGGAAATGTATGAAAGTATAGTAGTACCAACACTCTTATATGGGTGTGAAGCTTGGGTGGTAAATGCAGCAGCGAGGAGACAGTTGGAGGCAGTGGAGATGTCCTGTTTAAGGGCAATGTGTGGTGTAAATATTATGCAGAAAATTCGGAGTGTGGAAATTAGGAAAAGGTGTGGAGTTAATAAAAGTATTAGTCAGAGGGCAGAAGAGGGGTTGTTGAGGTGGTTTGGTCATTTAGAGAGAATGGATCAAAGTAGAATGACATGGAAAGCATATAAATCTATAGGGGAAGGAAGGCGGGGTAGGGGTCGTCCTCGAAAGGGTTGGAGAGAGGGGGTAAAGGAGGTTTTGTGGGCAAGGGGCTTGGATTTCCAGCAAGCGTGCGTGAGCGTGTTAGATAGGAGTGAATGGAGACGAATGGTACTTGGGACCTGACGATCTGTTGGAGTGTGAGCAGGGTAATATTTAGTGAAGGGATTCAGGGAAACCGGTTATTTTCATATAGTCGGACTTGAGTCCTGGAAATGGGAAGTACAATGCCTGCACTTTAAAGGAGGGGTTTGGGATATTGGCAGTTCGGAGGGATATGTTGTGTATCTTTATATGTGTATGCTTCTAAACTGTTGTATTCTGAGCACCTCTGCAAAAACAGTGATAATGTGCGAGTGTGGTGAAAGTGTTGAATGATGATGAAAGTATTTTCTTTTTGGGGATTTTCTTTCATTTTTGGGTCACCCTGCCTTGGTGGGAGATGGCCGACTTGTTGAAAAAAAAAAAAAAAAAAAACATTGCTTCAAAACAAGTTCCTTTCCCACTTACAACTGGACACCCACTGGACACCCACCTCTAATCTTTGTCAGTACAGATATTCTGGCTGTGCCCCTGTTTCTATGTTGTAAAAAATAATGTAGTTTACATGTAATAAAATACTGGTAGGCAAAAAAGAAAGCCACTAGTATGCAAGACATTTTGGGCAAGGAAGTACATATAGGATATTAGCTGCATAGTGCACTACCAAAATCCACAGCAATCCATTATACAAGTCATTCTGCAGGCTAATGTTGTATTCATTCCTTAGATATTACATATTTGTGGATATATGCTTTATAAAAAGCTACCGTGGTTGTTTAATATATTTATAGATAGGGTTGTTATAGGTAGTAGGTTGGTAGACAGCAACCGCCCAGGGAGGTACTACCGTCCTGCCAAGTGAGTGTAAAACGAAAGCCTGTAATTGTTTTACATGATGGTAGGATTGCTGGTGTCCTTTTTTCTGTCTCATGAACATGCAAGATTTCAGGTACGTCTTGCTACTTCTACTTACACTTAGGTCACACTACACATACATGTACAAGCACATATATACACACCCCTCTGGGTTTTCTTCTATTTTCTTTCTAGTTCTTATTCTTGTTTATTTCCTCTTATCTCCATGGGGAAGTGGAACAGAATTCTTCCTCCGTAAGCCATGCGTGTTGTAAGAGGCAACTAAAATGCCGGGAGCAAGGGGCTAGTAACCTCTTCTCCTGTATATATTACTAAATGTAAAAGGAGAAACTTTCGTTTTTCCTTTTGGGCCACCCCGCCTCGGTGGGATACGGCCGGTGTGTTGAAAGAAAGATAGGGTTGTAAGAGAAGTAAATGCGAGGGTCTTGACAAGAGGCGTGGAGTTAAAAGATAAAGAATCACACATAAAGTGGGAGTTGTCACAGTTGCTCTTTGCTGATGACACTGTGCTCTTGGGAGATTCTGAAGAGAAGTTGCAGAGATTGGTGGATGAATTTGGTAGGGTGTGCAAAAGAAGAAAATTAAAAGTGAATACAGGAAAGAGTAAGGTTATGAGGATAACAAAAATATTAGGTGATGAAAGATTGGATATCAGATTGGAGGGAGAGAGTATGGAGGAAGTGAATGTATTCAGATATTTGGGAGTGGACGTGTCAGCGGATGGGTCTATGTAGGATGAGGTGAATCATAGAATTGATGAGGGGAAAAGGGTGAGTGGTGCACTTAGGAGTCTGTGGAGACAAAGAACTTTGTCCTTGGAGGCAAAGAGGGGAATGTATGAGAGTATAGTTTTACCAACACTCTTATATGGGTGTGAAGCATGGGTGATGAATGTTGCAGCGAGGAGAAGGCTGGAGGCAGTGGAGATGTCATGTCTGATGGCAATGTGTGGTGTGAATATAATGCAGAGAATTCGTAGTTTGGAAGTTAGGAGGAGGTGCGGGATTACCAAAACTGTTGTCCAGAGGGCTGAGGAAGGGTTGTTGAGGTGGTTCGGACATGTAGAGAGAATGGAGCGAAACAGAATGACTTCAAGAGTGTATCAGTCTGTAGTGAAAGGAAGGCGGGGTAGGGGTCGGCCTAGGAAAGGTTGGAGGGAGGGGGTAAAGGAGGTTTTGTGTGCGAGGGGCTTGGACTTCCAGCAGGTGTGCGTGAGCGTGTTTGATAGGAGTGAATGGAGACGAATGGTTTTTAATACTTGACGTGCTGTTGGAGTGTGAGCAAAGTAACATTTATGAAGGGGTTCAGGGAAACCAGCAGGCCGGACTTGAGTCCTGGAGATGGGAAGTACAGTGCCTGCACTCTGAAGGAGGGGTGTTAATGTTGCAGTTTAAAAACTGTAGTGTAAAGCACCCTTCTGGCAAGACAGTGATGGAGTGAATGATGGTGAAAGTTTTTCTTTTTCGGGCCACCCTGTCTTGGTGGGAATCGGCCAGTGTGATAATAAAAATAAAAAAAAAGCTACCCAAAACACAGGTAGTCAGATAAGTGGAACCAAACACATACACATACATTTTTCACTGTTTTTTGCCTGAAATGCAATGCAGAACTTAAGGGTTTTCCATGTACAATAGTAAAATATACAATGGAAAACTTATGTAATGCTGAGGAAAATAAACTTTAATTTCCTCTCTTGATTTTTACTGATATACAGCTATAGTCCAACAGACTTTTTTAATGAATTTTCTTTAAAAAACTAGGGCTTCTTCATGATCCTTTGTAGCTTCACATTATTTTGCATATGCACTTTCTTTGTTCATCGCTCCACTTTTTATAACACCTATCGTACCTTTCGCCTTAAACAGTAATTACGAATGAATCTCTAATTAGGATTATATTTTAACATTTACAGAGCCACTGAACCTCTGTCACCTCTTACTCCTCTTTTCAACCTTATTATCAAAGGAGTATATACAGGCATGCCTCATTAATCCGGTTCTCACTTTAGAGCACTCTGCTAATACGACGTTTTTCAATTATATTCATGTTTATCATTTTTGTCAATTGCCTTGCTCTTAAGATGGGTTTTGGCAATTTTAAAAAATTATTTATTTTTACTTCTGATTCATTTTTTAGGCCTAGCACTACTGTGTACTTAGTTAATGATATTGTAAACATTTTTTAAGCTTTTATATACACTGGCAAGTGAAAAAATACTGTGACTCACTTAAGGCAACATTTGCTTTATGGCAGCAGTCTGGAACCTAACCCGCTTTATTAGCAAGGTATGCCTGTATATGGTTCTTTCATTAAAATAAGTACAGAATCTTACCCTGTGCAGCTGGTCTGTAATCACAAGAAAGCGGATTGCACTAATCAAGCTGCGTGCAATGCGCCATCCACACGCACGAGGCAGACTGCCTGGGTTCATGACTAATACCTATAATAAAAAAAAAATAATGGTCATGGAAACTTCGTTAAAACTTACACAACATTATGCAGACTCATATTGTGTCTCAGAGGTCATGTATTGAATAGTGAGAGAGGTGGTCCTGTATTGAATAGTGAAAGAACTTGACGTGTACTGAATAGTGAGAGAACTGGATGAGTACTGAATAGTGAGAGAACTGGATGAGTACTGAATAGTGAGAGAACTGGACGTGTACTGAATACTGAGAGAACTGGATGAGTACTGAATAGTGAGAGAACTGGACATGTACTGAATACTGAGAGAACTGGACGTGTACTGAATAGTGAGAGAACTGGACGAGTGCTGAATAGTGAGAGAACTGGACGAGTGCTGAATATGAATAGTGAGAGAACTGGACGAGTGCTGAATATGAATAGTGAGAGAACTGGACGAGTGCTGAATAGTGAGAGAACTGGACGAGTGCTGAATAGTGAGAGAACTGGACGAGTGCTGAATAGTGAGAGAATTGCACGAGTACTGAATAGTGGGAGAACTGCACGAGTACTAAATAGTGGGAGAACTGGACGAGTACTGAATAGTGAGAGAACTGGACGAGTACTGAATAGTGAGAGAACTGGATGAGTACTGAATAGTGAGAGAACTGGACGAGTACTGAATAGTGAGAGAACTGGACGAGTACTGAATAGTGAGGCAACTGGACGAGTACTGAATAGTGAGGCAACTGGACGAGTACTGAATAGTGAGAGAACTGGACAAATACTGAATAGTGAGAGAACTGGATGAGTACTGAATAGTGAGACAACTAATAATGTTTATTCAGTCCTCTTTCAGTCAAGAACCATACTTGATGTAGTCGAAATACTGTAAGTACCGCATTTCCCGGCTTATCAGACGCATTTTTTCATAAAATGTCTCAAAAGCTACCCTGCACCCTATAAACTGAAGGTCTGTGACAGGAGCTATAAGTTTGGGGTGTGGAGTGGGTTGTAACTCTCCCAGTTACCTATGATGCCGAGCCATTGAAACTAAAACAAGTTTCATAAACCACGTCTTATGATTCGCAAAATACGGTAAGTTTATTTTAGGTACAGGTACACTTATGAAAGTACTACAATTATCATACATACTAACATATGTGTAAATTACCTAGGAAAACAGAAAAAAAAAACTAGGCAAAGTGACTTATTTCCATTGGGGTCATAAATAACAACAAAAACAAATAAATTCTATCCAGGTTCATCATATCATTATTGTACTGTCATGGGGAAGCGCTAAATCTGCCGGGGCCATAAAACACCCATTTAATAAGAGGTTATCAGATTTGATCCAAGGAACAGGAAAGCAGCTTTAATTCCTTGGATCAAAAGCCCTTCGCCGTCGTCCTCCGAATAAAGGGACTGAAATATTAATACAAATTAAATAAGTGTATCGTAATATTTGTGAATTTGTCTGACCTAAATAAGTTGATTTAGGTCAGTTAATATAAATAGTTAACATAGAGAATTTGCACTATTATACACATCATCAACAGAGCAGGAAAGGTGACAAATAAATTCAATCACTTGTACTGTTAATAATGTTAATGTTATTAACATTAGAGAAAAAATAAGCCGAGGAAAATTTTCAATGTAGTTAATATAACATTTTGATCGTGTAAATATTTCTAACTGCCAGTTAGAAGCAGTTACGAGCAAGTATTGAAAGAGTCATTCATTCTTACTGTAAATCAGTGAGGAAGTTAACCCAGGAAGTTAATATTTAACTTTCATCGTAAATTTTTCTGTCACTAGTTATGGCAGCGAACACTTTCCAGGGAGCGAAAATACTTTCTTCCATATATAACTAAAAATCTCCGTTATTATAGCCCTTTAAGCCTTTCTAATTCATAAAATGTTTTATGGTATTGCTGATTAACTGTTTTATTACGTATTTTATTTGTAAATTTAAAAATGTTTGAAAAATGACAAGGGTACACACAACCAGTTTTGGGAAACATTATCAGCAGTCGACCTTATTGTGACGATCATTCTTGAATATTTTATTTGTTTATTTTTTTCCAATTAGTAAGTTTATTTAGGTACAGGTACACATAAGTATAATTATCATACACAGTTCAATAACGTGTAAATTACCTAGAATAACTCAGTAAAGTCAAGGTGACTTATTTCCATTGGGGTCCTTGTAACATGTTATTATTTAAGTCTTGCTGTAAGTTACAGTAGGAATCAGTCATGATTATAACCTTAAAAATTGAAACAGCTAAGTAACTCAACTGTGTGAAAATAGCAGATAAGAACAAGATTGTCTGGATTATTAACCTCTGAGGTTTAATATTCATAAGCGAGGCATTTGTCCCAGATACAAAAAATTAAAGTGAATTACATTTCTTAAGCAGTTAAGTTACTTAATTCTTTTTTTTGCAAACGAATGTAGTTGTCTGGACATAGTGCAAACATGATAATCTGTTCTATATTAAATATAACTACAATCATTGTGTTTATTTTCATGAAATACTGAAAAATAATGAAAAGATCCACAGAGACACAAAGTAAGCAAGAGAAACAAGACAAGCAAACTTTTTAGCGCTTGACCTACTTCTGCTAGTGGGTTCCTACCCACATATGATGCAGTCTTCAACTGCTGCATCTCTCTCATGTTCTACAGTTCTATGGCTAAGGCCATGGGCCTAACAAACTTCCACTAGTGGGCATCACCCACATGTGATAATGTCTTCAGCTCCCCGTCTTCCACTAGCTCTAGGATAAAATTTGCCGTCCCCATGTCTCTGTATTAGACTGATAAAACCTTCTGGACGGGCGAAATGTCTCAATAAAGACACCTAGGTGTCTCACACCTGTTTTATTCATTAGTAAGGACCCCAGTGGAAATAAGTCACTTCATCTGGCTTTTTGGGGGATTATCCTAGGTAATCCACACATATGCTGTTATATATGACAAATTATGTAACTGTACTTATGTGTACCTGCCATAGAGAAGTGTACCACACTTCTCTATGGCTGCGAAACCTGGACTGTCTACAAACGTCACGCCAGAAAGTTGAACCACTTTCACACCACACGGCTCAGAAAAATTCTTGGCATCAAATGGCAAGATAAGATCCCAGACACATAAGTGCTGACTACAGCTGGCCTGCCTAGCATCTACACCATCCTAATGCAGACAGCTTCGCTGGGCAGGTCACGTTGCTCGCATGCCAGACCACCGGCTGCCAAAGAAACTCTTGTTTGGCGAACTGCAGCATGGAAAGCGCTCTCAAGGAGGCCAAAAGAAGCGCTATAAGGACACCCTTAAGACTGCTCTGAAAGCTTTCAACATCAACCACACCATGTGGGAGCTGATAGCTCAGGACAGGAATGACCGGCGAGTAGTTGTCCAGAAAGGGGCAACATCCTGGGAGGCAAGCAGAATCTCACTAGCTGAGCAGCGCAGGCAGGCGAGGAAGACCAGAGCCATCAGACCCCTCGATGCCGCCACCCTTCCCTGTCCACACTGTCAGAGAACGTTTCGTGCGCGGATTGGCCTGACAAGTCATCTGCGTACCCACCAACTTCGACCCCAGGATGACTAGATGGTCCTCGTCGAATCGACGGACAAACAACAACACTTATGTGTACCTGTACTTAAACTTAATTTGTCGGTGTTATACCAATGATCTGATCTGATAAAAGTTGAACTTGCCAAAACATGAGAGACAATTTTATATCTGTCACAAGTGGGAGATTATTGACGTTCCCTCTTCTTGTTACTTTCACCATTGCATCTGTTTTGGAAGATGAACATGTGAACATAGAACTTGAACTCCAAGAAATTGAGCCTGCCCATGCTGATGAGAATGAGATGGAGGCAGCAGACCCAAAGTTAACAAGATGACGTAAACGTTTTTGCCCACACCCATGTATGACCACATCTACTACTGCTGCATTGTTCTACTAGGGCTGCTATTACTATGGTTATAACTATGACCATTAATTTTTAAAGGGGTTAACCGGTAAGCTTCAGTAGCGGATCATCTGACTAAGACCTGCATCAGGAAACACTTGTACTGTTTCCTGAGGAATCTTACTTAACCAAACTTAATCAACAAGATAACTTGCTTTCTTGTAGGATATTGGCAGATGTTTCTACAACTAGATTGCTAAATCTCTTATGCATCTCCTGAACCTGTTCTACTTTTCCTAGTCATCACCACCCACATGTGGCCACATCTACAACTGCTGCACTGCTCCGTTTCTTCCACTGGCTCCAGTACAAATGGTTAGGATAAGATAAGATAAGGTTTGCTCGGATTTTTAACCCGTGGGGGTTAATCATCCAGGATAACCCAGTAAAGTCAGTGCGTCACCGCAGACTGTCTTATTTCCATTGTGGTCCTTCAGTCTTGTTCCCCAGGATGCCACCCACACCAGTCCACTAATACTCAGGTACCTACTTACTATCAGGTGAACAGGGACAGTAGGTATAAAGTGACTAACACCCAGGTATCTACTTACTGCTGGGTGAACAGGGATATCAGGTGTAATGTGACTAACACCTAGGTACCTACTATGTTCCCCATCAGTAAAATGGGTACCTGGGTGTTAGTCGACTGGTGTGGGTCGCATCCCGGGACACTGACCAAATTTGCCCGAAATGCAGAGCATAACAAGAGAGTTTCTATGTAGTAGTATGTCATTGTTGTCAGCTAGGACTGTATACCTTGTACATGTACTTGTAGTAAATAAAGATATTATTATATTATTATTATTATTATTACTTACTGCTAAGTGAACAGGAGCATCAGGTGTAAGAAAACACGCCTAACGTTTCCACCTATGACAGGAACTAAACCATGGACACTGAGAGCGTTGCCAACCAAACCACAGGACTCCTACGTACCTATTTACTACTAGATGAACATGGGCATCAGGTTAAATAATAATAATAATAATATAATATCTTTATTTCTACAAGTACAAGTAGAAGGTATACAGACCATAGCTGACATCAGTGACATATTATTATATAGAAAGTCGCTTGTTATGCAGAGCATTTTGGGCAAATTAGGTCAGTTTTGTCCCAGGATGCAACCCACACCAGTTGACTAACACCCAGGTACCCATTTTACTGATGGGGAACATAGACAATCGGTGTAAGGAAGCACCCAGTGTTTCCACCTTCACTGGGAATCGAACCCAGACACTCGCCATTTCCACTTGTACAGGGACCAAACCATGGTCATTCACTTGTGAGCTAAGGTTGCTACCAATTGATAAAGCCCCTGGTGGGCAAAACTCTCTCTTAGTAAGGATTCTCAGGTTTGGCTCACTTGATAGCTTCCTCATTTCACACTGAAGGACCCGGAATCGATCCAGGCACTGGTGAAACAAGGAGAATGTATCCCTACACCTGCTGTCCCTATTCACCTAGTAGTAAATAGGTACCTGGGTGTTAACTGACTGTTGTGGGTCACATCCTTGGGGAGACAATTTCCAGCTTACATAAGGGGGGATTACCAACAGACCCCTGGTTGTCTTCAAGAGGGAGCTGGACACATAAAGTCAGTACCTGACCAGCAGGGCTTTAGTTCATACATTGGTTTGTGTGCGACCAGCAGTAACAGCCTGGTTGATCTGTCCTTGATCCACCACAAGGCCTGGTCATGGATCAGGCCACAGGGGCGTTGACCCCCGGAATACCCTCCAGGTATAGGTATGATAATTGTATTTATGTGCACTTGTACCTCAGTAAACCTCCTAATTTCACTGTATTTAAAGGAAGCACTAAACCCAAAGGGTCATTCATCCTCCCTAGGAAAACTGGGAGGCTATAAGGTTCGATCCAATGAAGGGGAAGAACAAGTCCGATCCACAGACATATGAGATGGAAGGTCTGGAGAGTGGCACTCGTGAATCACAAGACTGAATATTTTCAAGGAAAGAAAATAGCATTTTCAGGTCAAAAATTACATTTTCTGGGCAAAAACGACATTTTCGGAGTAAAATGACATTTTTAGCCCAAAAACTACATTTTCAGGGTAAATTTTCTGACAATGCATCGATTATTTGTGTTTAAGAAAGTTTGATTTATTTTTTAAAACAAAAGTACTTTAGCATCTGTTGCTTATACTGTCATTACTTTGTTATTTTTAAGCTCCATAAAAAGTAACGCTAATATGGAAATTAGAGTAAATCTTTATCGCCCCTCAGAAAACTGTCACTATGGATCCAATTCCTGCATCAAGAACCCTTAACTGCATCAAGGAACCTCACTTGGTAGGGACCTCACTTGGTAGGGACCTCACTTGGTAGGGACTTCACTTGGTAGGAGCCTCACTTGGTAGGGAATTCACTTGGTAGGGAATTCATTTGGTAGGGACCTCACTTGGTAGGGAATTCATTTGGTAGGGACCTCACTTGGTAGGAACTTCACTTGGTAAGGACCTTACTTGGTAGGGCCCTCACTTGGTAGAGACCTCACTTGGTGACCACACAAGTGATGCTAGCTCACTCAAACTCAAAAGGCTGGTTTGAGGAAGAACTTGTGAGGTAATGTGAATGCTCCTCCACATACTGGCAGCATCATCAATCATGTTAAAATCCATAAGCATTCACCCATGGGACAGGAACAAATATGAAACCTCACAGTTTCCAGCATTGAACACTGAATGCTGGACTTGTTGCCAGTGCATGATATTATACCTGACACTGTATCAAAGTTCTCAAAGACTCACTTCAAGTTGTGCTTTATAGGGTTCATATTATTATAATCAAATTATTATTATTGTAATCAAAAAGAAGTGCTAAACCACCAGGGTCATTATTATTATTATAATCAAGGGGGAAGCGCTAAACCCGGAGGATTATACAGCGCCTGGGGGGGGGATGTGGAAGGCATTCAGGCTTAATTCGGGGAACTGGAGCACAGATCCAATTCCCTAAATCAAGAGCCCCTCACCAACATCAAGGAACCTTCCTTGAGGGGTTTTACCACAAGGGTCAAACAGTGCTGCTTTATAGGATACAGTATATGTATCCCTGTGTGTTCATCTTGTAGTGTAAGGATATCAGGATCACTTGGTGCTCCTTTTTTTTATATTTCATTACAGTGTTTGCTTTATTGTTCACTATATACTGTTTTAATAATAATGAGAAAGTCACATATTCAACACTAGGCAGCTTCATTGATGGAAACTTTTGCCTGTTCTGCAGGCTTCATTAGTCGAATATAGACATGAATTACACTTTGAAGAGACTGGGTGAAGGGAGAGGTAGTCTGAGGTAATCAGTCCCTCAATCCTGATGGAAGAAACCTTGAAGACAGTAGACAAAGTGGAGAGGTAGTTTGAGGTAATCAATCACCCTTGAGGGAAGATAATCAGTCTTGACTAAGAAACTCATTATGAGGGACTGATTACCTCAAGCAATCTTTCCACTTCATCTACTGTCTCTTGTATTGAAATTAGTCTCTGTATTTGAATGATGAAGCCTGCAATGTAGGTGATACATTACGTCAATAAAGATACCAAGTGAAGCGTATCTTAGTCATTCAACACCTTTGTCGATATTCCATACCATTTGCAATATTATGTCTCAGTATTGGTTGCAGAGGGTATGGTGACACTGACAAGATGTGGAAGAAGACAAATTCATACAATTATGACATTCATTAAAGGAAACATTTTGCCACAACTAGCTTCTTCAATCCTAATACAGACAATTTAGGCAGAGACACAGGTTGGGATTATGTGAAACAAGATAGGAAGGTGAGGAGATGGTGAGCAAGAGTGGTGTCACCTCATGGCTGTATGTAGGTTGGGTAACAGTTTATTTACTAAATAGATAATGACAGTGAAGCTACCCGACTTGTGTGGAATGATATATGAGATTGCTTAGAAGCCTTCCATATAGCAATCTCAAACAGCCTGGCTGGCTGAGAGAGTAGTACTTCCATCTCACGATTAGTGGGTGGAGGATCGAGCATTCAGCATTTCTTGTGCTCAGTCAATCAGTTAATCTCTCTCTCTTTCTCTCTCATACACACACACACACACATAGGAGTTATGAATTGACCCCTGCAACCACGATTAGGTGAGTACACACCACACACACAAAAATAGGCCAGCCCTACTTACCCTGTATCCTCACCCCCCTACAACCTTATCCTTGGCTCCTTTCCCTGTGATGATTCACACACCATCCCCAGCCCCCCACCTCTCACACTCCAGCCTAAAAGAAGGCTTTTTCTTAGAGGAAAATGCTAACTTACCTGTTGCAATTAGGAGCTGCATCATGCATTGTTGTCCAGTATTATAGATTTTTTGTTTCCTTGTATTCTTAATGTGATTACTTTCCAGTTTATCTTCTAATGAACAATTCTTAAGTCACAAACACAGCAACATACAGTTTTCCACATGAACCTTCTTCATGTTTGGGGTTTATAAGGTCACTGACAGCTTATGGAGTATTATCATTCTGTTGCTGGGGTTTATAAGGTTACTTACAGCTTATGCAGATGTGCTCGGTATGATGTTCACCCCAAGATGCTAGTACTGCACTATTTCTGGGCAGGACGGCGAGTCCATCATCCTAAGGCAGTGTTGATGAGCGTGTCAGCCATGAATGCCCCACCTGGAGTCAAATTGGAGCAACATCCACTGACCAATTAGGATGTGCTCAAGGGCAAGGACAACCAAAAGACCATACTGAACCCAGTGCTCAAGAACAAAAGGAGCATGCCAGATGTATTTATGTATGTGTACACTGTGTATACAGTATATGTATTTATATATGTATGGATGCTGACAAATCTCCATCAGGCAAAACCCTTGTAAACTCATTTTGGCACATTCCAAGAAGGGGTGATAGGGAGAGCATGCAAGGGAGGTCACCTGATCACTCACTTCATTGCTCTAGATGTCAACATGCACTGGTACCCACTGAAGGAAAATGCTCCAAACCAGAAGTATAGCAGGAGCTGTCTCTGCTGGATGAGGAGACTAAGGGACAGTGAACAGACAGAATATACAAGACCCAGGAATGACTGAGCATTAGAGAAGAGAACCATAGGTCGAGGTGGAAGGTAAGAGGGTGAAAAACAAGGCCTGGTAAATGGTGAATATTTCCCTTCCCAGGACTGAGTGAGGTCTAGTTGTCAGGTCTGACACAATGAGAGATCAGAGAAGAAAGCAACTAAGGCCATAGAAGGGAAAATACATGTTAAACTGTCCATGTACCATAAATGGAGCAGCAAGGAGAATCTCCTGGCTTTCAAACGAGTCTAATGTTATTTGCATGAATGGAAGCAGTGGGACGAGGGTGGAGTAGCCATTTTCACATGAATGTTATGGTTGTGAATTGTGAAGAATCACCAAAGATATGCCTTATTGAGCCCTGCCTTCCCTGAGTAAGTCTTTTTTTTTTTTTAACATGTTGGCCATTTCCCACCAAGGCAGGGTGACCCAAAAAAAAAAAAAAAAAAAAAAAGAAGAAGTAAGTGCATTGCCAAAATCTGGGCTGCATATGAGAAAGAAAAAAAATTTTCTTCTAAAACAAAAACAGGAACAAGTTTCCAATTTGGCCTTCCCTAAACCCCAGCAGGGACAAAGACCATATACCCCACCTGACATGAGTCAACAACAATAGGCTTTCTCCAGGTCTAGGAGCTGATGTATAAAACCCCAACCAACTGGCTTGAGGGCATGAAGGCAAACATACTGGGAAAGACAACAGGAAAAAATTTTGTCATTGATGATGATGTCCTCACTCCAAGGCCAGCATAGAAGTCCTGAGCTCAGGTTGACCCCAGACCTAAACACTAGTTGAACTAGATGTTCCAACTCTTTGACTCAGCAAACATGTGTGCTCAACCTCTGGATATTTATAAAGTGGAAAAAAAAATGAATGGCAGTACATACCAATTGCCCAGTGGACTATGTATGTTGAGGACAAATGTCACAAGACAGGGTAGAAGAAGCCATTTGCATTCCAACACTGGCACTGCTGTCTCTTGGACAATACTAAACTCACCTGCTGTAATTAAGACTCAGACCAACCACTGTTGTTGTAATGTTACAAAGCTGTTTTTGTTATCTTGTGTTTTTGATGCACTTATTTTTCCAGTTTTCATCTTCTCATATAAAATTCTCTATGGTAACAACAGCAACATTGTTTTCCACATTAATATATCACACCTTCCAGCAAACTTATTCAGTTGTAAGAGCCATAACAACTCCATTTGCAAACTGATGGAAACTGGTTATTCAAACCAAATCAATATTATAAGATTTTATTTATAATAATTGTAAATGCTCAGAAAATAAGCCAAACATGACAAAGAAAACAAAAATTTATTTACAAAATAAAGTAGAAAAAATATATAACATGTCAGTCAGAAAAACTCTAGTACAGTTACAGCACATTTAAAAGAATTTATCAACTGACACTGTGGCACAGACAGGATGTTTGTATTGTAATTGCAATGACATAAATTATTGGCATGTCAAAATAAATGAAACATTCAGTAATTGACTTGTAAACAAGACTTGCATGTCTACATTATATATAAAACATTACAAAAAATATTATTTACAAAATACAAGGTACTTTTGGTATGTCATGCAGAGAATTGCTCAACACCTGTAAACAACAGTCAGGAAAACAAGACAACCAAATACGACACTTATGTCCCAAAAAATATGTCTGTATAATCATAACCTATTCCAAAAACATTATAATTAATTACAGGAATTGCCTCTTTAAACTGCTTATTTTTTACACCCTCTCGACTGTTATTCTTCTGATATGTAATTTATGAAAAATTATTTAAAAAAATAGTAATGTTTTTGGCAGATACAGTGTGCATACAGAATGTGAGGACAGAGTTACAGGCAAGTGGAGAGTGTACGCTTTACACATCACTTTTGTTCAGATTGTAAAACACTGAATGTGCTTTTTATAATTTTTTTCTTAACAAAAATGTTAAAGCATATGCAGGAAAAAAAAAGGAAGTCAGTGAAGTCCAAACTAGCAGTGTAGCACCATTTTTCACTACATTCCGACAACAGCAATTCACGTAATGAATTGTGACGTCTCAGTGTGCTATGTAACTTTTCCGCAAGAACAGTCCAAAAACTCGTAACTATATCATACTACATGGTGCTACATGGAAGACAGAAATGCTAGACTTCAGACCAAAGTCAGGAAAAATAAAATATAATTTTTATGTCAAAACATGTCCCAATGTTATTACAGGTACCACACGACGTGTGACGTGTCATACTCATGGAAAGTGCTACACCCATTTGGATCATTCATCATGATTTTTGTGAAGAAAGCCATCAAAAGAAGTGTTCATGTCAGGGTTATATGGGAATAAGGTTATTTGGCATCACTACTCTACATACATAAAACAGATTTTAGCAAATCAAGCATTGGTGGGTCTTGCGATGACATTCTGGTGCTTAAAATATTTTTAACATGGTATTGTTGCAAAGCTATTTACAAGATATCATTAATATAATAACAGCTATATTCTTTGTACATATGAGCTATCAATAAATACAGAGTAATCCTAACGACTTAGTCAGCATGGCCTCTCAGTAAGGCTGCAGGTTCCTCTCACTAAACCTGAAAGTATAGAGATAATTTGTTACAAAGAGGCATACAAAAATTACTAAAAATCCTTAGAGGACTTTTTACCATAAACTTGTTATAAACTGGTTATATTTCTATAGTGTACTCCAGGTATACTATTAAAGGGGCTTGGAAAAAACTTTAAGAGGCCTGGAAAACTGTAAGAGGTAAAGAGGACAAGCACCAGATATTTCACCTAAATGGAATGAACCATCAAAAAGAACTAAAGTAACTGTTCCATGTGTAATGAATCTATACTCAGCTAAACAAACGAATTTTATTTCTTTCCAAATGGTACATGTGTGTTTACATTTTATATAGTGTAGTTAAGTACAAACTAACATGCCAGGGCTAATATTCATATAGCCACAAATACATCAGTTTACAAGGTACTTGTCAAGTAGGCATGGTCTAAGCCATTTGTAGTGAACACTGTTTGCATCTAAACCTCCACTCCTTGAATTAAGAATCCAATGAGAAGCCTTGCTGGACTTCAACCAATCAGCCACCTGGAAGGATCCTACAGACAACAGTTTGATATTTCCCAATAATCTTTGCCCATTTGAGGAAGATACTGTTTGCAGAGGGAATTTTTATTACATTTGGTCCAATATCGAACTTTAATTTAAAGTCTTGGATTAACCATTTTAATACAGATTTCACTGCAGTGAAATCATCACTACAAACCAAGCCCTATACTGCCAACTGAGATGGGCTCTTCCAGATTATTAAAACAGAGGAGACCATCACATCAAAAGAGAAATTTATATGGCTGGTGTGTTGAAAGAAAGAATATACAATGTGCAATAAACTGACACTGAGGTACCTACTTACTGCTAGCTGAACAAGTAACATAGCAGATACCTAATTAATGCTAGCTGAACAAAGGTATGCAATACAGGTAAAATCTGCTAGCTGAACAGAGGTATGCAATATAAATTTTTTTTTTTTTATTATCACACCGGCCGATTCCCACCAAGGCAGGGTGGCCCGAAAAAGAAAAACTTTCACCATCATTCACTCCATCACTGTCTTGCCAGAAGGGTGCTTTACACTACAGTTTTTAAACTGCAACATTAACACCCCTCCTTCAGAGTGCAGGCACTGTACTTCCCATCTCCAGGACTCAAGTCCGGCCTGCCGGTTTCCCTGAATCCCTTCATAAATGTTACTTTGCTCACACTCCAACAGCACGTCAAGTATTAAAAACCATTCGTCTCCATTCACTCCTATCAAACACGCTCACGCATGCCTGCTGGAAGTCCAAGCCCCTCGCACACAAAACCTCCTTTACCCCCTCCCTCCAACCCTTCCTAGGCCGACCCCTACCCCGCCTTCCTTCCACTACAGACTGATACACTCTTGAAGTCATTCTGTTTCGCTCCATTCTCTCTACATGTCCGAACCACCTCAACAACCCTTCCTCAGCCCTCTGGACAACAGTTTTGGTAATCCCGCACCTCCTCCTAACTTCCAAACTACGAATTCTCTGCATTATATTCACACCACACATTGCCCTCAGACATGACATCTCCACTGCCTCCAGCCTTCTCCTCGCTGCAACATTCATCACCCACGCTTCACACCCATATAAGAGCGTTGGTAAAACTATACTCTCATACATTCCCCTCTTTGCCTCCAAGGACAAAGTTCTTTGTCTCCACAGACTCCTAAGTGCACCACTCACTCTTTTTCCCTCATCAATTCTATGATTCACCTCATCTTTCATAGACCCATCCGCTGACACGTCCACTCCCAAATATCTGAATACGTTCACCTCCTCCATACTCTCTCCCTCCAATCTGATATTCAATCTTTCATCACCTAATCTTTTTGTTATCCTCATAACCTTACTCTTTCCTGTATTCACCTTTAATTTTCTTCTTTTGCACACCCTACCAAATTCATCCACCAATCTCTGCAACTTCTCTTCAGAATCTCCCAAGAGCACAGTGTCATCGGCAAAGAGCAGCTGTGACAACTCCCACTTTGTGTGTGATTCTTTATCTTTTAACTCCACGCCTCTTGCCAAGACCCTCGCATTTACTTCTCTTACAACCCCATCTATAAATATATTAAACAACCACGGTGACATCACACATCCTTGTCTAAGGCCTACTTTTACTGGGAAAAAATTTCCCTCTTTCCTACATACTCTAACTTGAGCCTCACTATCCTCGTAAAAACTCTTCACTGCTTTCAGTAACCTACCTCCTACACCATACACTTGCAACATCTGCCACATTGCCCCCCTATCCACCCTGTCATACGCCTTTTCCAAATCCATAAATGCCACAAAGACCTCTTTAGCCTTATCTAAATACTGTTCACTTATATGTTTCACTGTAAACACCTGGTCCACACACCCCCTACCTTTCCTAAAGCCTCCTTGTTCATCTGCTATCCTATTCTCCGTCTTACTCTTAATTCTTTCAATTATAACTCTACCATACACTTTACCAGGTACACTCAACAGACTTATCCCCCTATAATTTTTGCACTCTCTTTTATCCCCTTTGCCTTTATACAAAGGAACTATGCATGCTCTCTGCCAATCCCTAGGTACCTTACCCTCTTCCATACATTTATTAAATAATTGCACCAACCACTCCAAAACTATATCCCCACCTGCTTTTAACATTTCTATCTTTATCCCATCAATCCCGGCTGCCTTACCCCCTTTCATTTTACCTACTGCCTCACGAACTTCCCCCACACTCACAACTGGCTCTTCCTCACTCCTACAAGATGTTATTCCTCCTTGCCCTATACACGAAATCACAGCTTCCCTATCTTCATCAACATTTAACAATTCCTCAAAATATTCCTTCCATCTTCCCAATACCTCTACCTCTCCATTTAATAACTCTCCTCTCCTATTTTTAACTGACAAATCCATTTGTTCTCTAGGCTTTCTTAACTTGTTAATCTCACTCCAAAACTTTTTCTTATTTTCAACAAAATTTGTTGATAACATCTCACCCACTCTCTCATTTGCTCTCTTTTTACATTGCTTCACCACTCTCTTAACTTCTCTCTTTTTCTCCATATACTCTTCCCTCCTTGCATCACTTCTACTTTGTAAAAACTTCTCATATGCTAACTTTTTCTCCCTTACTACTCTCTTTACATCATCATTCCACCAATCGCTCCTCTTCCCTCCTGCACCCACTTTCCTGTAACCACAAACTTCTGCTGAACACTCTAACACTACATTTTTAAACCTACCCCATACCTCTTCGACCCCATTGCCTATGCTCTCATTAGCCCATCTATCCTCCAATAGCTGTTTATATCTTACCCTAACTGCCTCCTCTTTTAGTTTATAAACCTTCACCTCTCTCTTCCCTGATGCTTCTATTCTCCTTGTATCCCATCTACCTTTTACTCTCAGTGTAGCTACAACTAGAAAGTGATCTGATATATCTGTGGCCCCTCTATAAACATGTACATCCTGAAGTCTACTCAACAGTCTTTTATCTACCAATACATAATCCAACAAACTACTGTCATTTCGCCCTACATCATATCGTGTATACTTATTTATCCTCTTTTTCTTAAAATATGTATTACCTATAACTAAACCCCTTTCTATACAAAGTTCAATCAAAGGGCTCCCATTATCATTTACACCTGGCACCCCAAACTTACCTACCACACCCTCTCTAAAAGTTTCTCCTACTTTAGCATTCAAGTCCCCTACCACAATTACTCTCTCACTTGGTTCAAAGGCTCCTATACATTCACTTAACATCTCCCAAAATCTCTCTCTCTCCTCTGCATTCCTCTCTTCTCCAGGTGCATACACGCTTATTATGACCCACTTCTCGCATCCAACCTTTACTTTAATCCACATAATTCTTGAATTTACACATTCATATTCTCTTTTCTCCTTCCATAACTGATCATTTAACAATATAAATAACATAACATATTAAGATACCTCAGTAGTGAGCAGTGTTTTTGCCGAAGAGTCCTTTGAAGTGGGTGTGACAGATGGTGCTTCATAGATAACATCTGTGGCTCTTGTAGGTGGCACTGCGATGAGGGAAGGTGCAAGAGGTGAGACAGGAGAGACCGGTGAAGTAGGTGAAACAGACGAAGCTGGAGAAAGAGCAGAATCAACAGAGACGGTAGTCACGGTGGAATTGGACCTCTCAACCCTCCGATGAGACTGAGAATCATCATCACCACCTGAGTACATGTCAGCAAGAATCCCACTCTCTGAAAGACAAGAATTTACAAAACTATAAATCAACATTAAAACATTATAATGCTTTTGTACATTTTTTTTCAACAAACTAGCCATATCCCACCATGGGAGGGTGACCTTAAAAGAAAAACGAAAGTTTCTCCTTTAAAATTTAGTAATTTATGCAGGAGAAGGGGTATTTTAGTCACTTCTTATGACATGCATGGCTTATGGGGGAAGAATTTTGTTCCACTTCCCCATAGAGTGCTTTGTACATCTAGGCACATTTTACAGCTGTGAAATTCCATCTCACATATGCTTCCCCTAAATTATATTTAATAACTTGACAATATTCTCCATGGGGAAGTGGAACAGAATTCTTCCTCTGTAAGCCATGCGTGTCGTAAGAGGCAACTAAAATGTCAGGAGCAAGGGGTTAGTAACCCCTTGTCCTGTATACATTACTAAAGTTAAAAAGAGAAACTTTCGTTTTTCTTTTTGGGAGACCCTGCCTGTGGGAAACGGCCGGTTTGTTGGAAAAAAAAAAAAATCTCGACAATATCTGGTCTTGACAGTGATTATGTGTGAGTGAGGTGAAAGTGTTGAATGATGATGAAAGTATTTTCTTTTTGGGGATTTTCTTTCTTTTTGGGTCATCCTGCCTCGGTGGGAGATGGCCGACTTGTTGAAAAAAAAAAAAAAAATCTAAGACAATTCCTTTGATACTAATAAAGGGCTACTGATCCTAGAAAAGTGTAGCTTACTTTTCCTTCATTTGGATCAAACTAATTTCTTCCTAGTTTCTAGGTGCTGTATGATTTCTATGGACACAATGAGCAACTTATGGCATTTTGCTGGGATGATGTTTCATTCATTAGGTACTGGTAGATAAAATATCCACTTGTGGAACTGATGAGAAGTCCACTGCTGGACTCCTGGTCCGGGTAAACAAAGTGCCATAAACTGCATATCGCTTCCTATTAGCATACCTGTCACAATATAATATCACTGATATTCATCCTATGGACTCAACCCCTGCCCATGAACATAATATATGAGGCATTGTGTCCTTCCCTGTAAATACCTTCTTTTCTTTTCATTTACTGTATATTACTTTAACAAACATAACCTTTTGTAAAATAAAAATATTTGTTTTCATACATTGTATTTCCATGTATAGCAGTGTATACATGATGCCTGAAAAAATACAGAGTTTAAAGACAAAAATATTGTATATAGCTATTTTTTTTTTTCAACAAGTTGGCCATCTCCCACCGAGGCAGGGTGACCCAAAAAAGAAAGAAAATCCCCAAAAATAAAATATTTTCATCATCATTCAACACTTTCACCACACTCACACATTATCACTGTTTTTGCAGAGGTGCTCAGAATACAACAGTTTAGAAGCATATATGTATAAAGATACACAATATATCCCTCCAAACCGCTAATATATTATTATATTAATATATTATATATTAATATATTACCTTATATTCCTTATATTAATTACTGTACTTTAATATTTTACATCAATACTGTATATTATTATTATTCTTGGCATAATAAAGAAAATAAATATGAAGATAAATTTTATATTGTATTTTGAAAAATTATGTAACCAAGCATGAATATCACTGTAATGAAACTGCATGCTAGTAGCTTTCTCTTGTGCTTAACAATATTTTATTACATGTACACTACATATTGTAAACTGCAGAAAAGAAATAAAGTGTATTGTATTGTAACGTTTCATAAAGTCCCATACAGTGTCCTGTAGCTTGACTGCTAGCACATTCAGCTCACACATCAAGGTCCAGGGGTCGATCCCTGATACAGGTGGAAACATTAGGATGTGTTTAAAGTACCTGTTGTCCATGTTCACCTATCAGTAAAATAGGTACTTGGGTGTTAGTCGACTGGTGTGGATCGCATCCCAGGGATGCAATCCCAAGATGCTCTGCATAACAAGGGGCTTTCTATACAGTAGTATGTCATTGATGTCAGTTAGGACTGTATATCTTGTACATGTACTTGTAGAAATAAAGATTAGTATTATTATTATTATTATTAACTTTACCTGCGGAACACTGGCTGGTACGCGTCACAGAGCGATGGAGGGCTCGGGGGGAATCTCCGGCCTCAAACCCCAGGTTGAGAGCCCCAACGTATGTTGGACAAACAGCTGACGAATGCGTTGAAGATGCAGATGAGGCGGATGAGGAAGCTGAGGAGGAACTAACTGAAATTATGGAGTGTGGTCTCTTCCCCACGCCACCATTTAAGTCGCCAACAGTGGAGGTTGAACCAGTTCGAAGACGAGGTGCTGCAAAGCATAGGTCGATAAAATATTTGGAGAAAAATAAGTGTATTCATGAGGTGTATTGAAAATAGCCACCAGTAGATGTCTATACGTGGCTGAAATTCTAAGAACACTTTAACAATAAAATGGTAATAATGATAGAATTACCAACAAAATGTTAGGTAAGTGAATACAGATGCAACTAAGGTGGCAATTTACTGTGGTAACGTTTCACTATCTAGGAGCTTTGTCAAGCTGTTACCATAATAAAATATCAATTTAGTTGCATCTGTGTCCACTTACCTTACAACAAGAAAACAGCATAAGCAACTCTAATAAAGAAATTTCATTTCAGTATCTTGACTCACAAAATCGTAATAACACAACTGCAAAAAAACATGGAACAAGTGAGGTTTGAACCCATGAGACATCCTAAAACTCCAGGCCAGTGTATTAGGACTCACTTGTCATATGTTCAAACCCCCACCTGTTGCCTGGTTCATTTCTATATCTGTGATTTAACACAAACCTTTATTCAACTGATTGATGCTGATAGATCTGTCACTGATCTGATCTTCACTTGGTCGTATATCCAAACATGGCTTGTTACCTATGCCCATAGATGACATCTCGTGCAGCCTCATTGTTCTATTACGGAGTGCCTGGCGCCACAGTAATTTGGATATTTCCTCTGTCCAAGCTTCTTTCATCTCAGCATTGGCAGCTTGAAGAAGGTAAGTGTCCGATGGCTTCCTCTTGCGGAACCAAATTTCAAATTTAGTTGTGCTAACACTGACTTGTTCTGTCAAGCCAATGTCAGTCATTTTCATACTATGTTTATACTGAAATATATCCAGTGTCTGAAAGTTGAAATTATAAAATAATGTTACAATCAAAAAATTTAAATAATATTCATACTACTGTACAATATTTTCAACATACTTGCCATCTCCCACCAAAGTAAGATGACCCAAAATAGGAATCACATTTACCCTCATTCATTCAATAGCTGTCCTGCCAGAAATGAGCAGACATAATTTAAAAAATCCTCTGAACTGCAACATTCCCACCTTTGCTTCTGGGTGCAGGCACTGTACTTCCCACCTCCCTGATTCAAGTCCAGCTAACCAGTTTTCCTGAATTCCGAACGTTACTTTGCTCACACTCACAGCATGTCAAGCCATAATAACCATTTGTCTCTAATCAATCCAGTTTAACGATCACAAAAGCATGCTGGATGCTGAAGCCCCTAGCACTCAAAACCTACTTTACCCCCTCCCTCAAACCCAGTTTTATACACCCTTTTGTCCATCTTATTCTGCTTCATCCTTTCTAAATGTCCAAATCACCTCAACAACTCTTCAGCCTTCTCAATCATACCTTCAATAACCCCCTCCCCCACAGTCTTTTAATTTCTATGGTCCAAATTCTCTGTATAACATTTACACTATACAGTGGACCCCCGGTTTACGATATTATTTCATTCTAGAAGTATGTTCAGGTGCCAGTACTGACCGAATTTGTTCCCATAAGGAATATTGTGAATTAGATTAGCCCATTTCAGACCCCCAAACATACACATACAAACGCACTTACATAAATACACTTACATAATTGGTCACATAGGGAGCTGATCGTAAACCGGGGGTCCACTGGATTTTGCTGTTAAATGTACTGCCACTGCCTCTAGCATCTTATATATTTGTATTATGGTCAACATTCTTAGACTTTAATTCTTAACTAGACCTTCTTCACATAAGAAACAGGAGCATAATTTAAATATGCCTTTTTCACTTTTATGTTAGCCAATATGACAAATCTGAGGCATTAATAATGTGAATTTAGAAACAAAATTAACAAAATATGGGGGATTGTTCAAGTGTCTGGAAATAATATTAAAAATTAGCAAGATAGTAATGAATGATTTACCCAGTAGATTTGTCCATTACTGCAAAAGTTTGTTATAAGCAGGTTTTTGATATTAAGGGTCTACCTTATAAAGTACTGTACAGCAAAAAAATATTTTCTTTCAAGAGATAAATTACAATCCTGGAGGAAGTAGAGAGGTAGTCAGAGGAAGATGATCAGTCTACTGTCTCCAGGACTGCCATTTTTATTTTTATTTATTAACACACTGGCCGATTCCCACCAAGGCAGGGTGGCCCAAAAAAGAAAAACTTTCACCATCATTCACTCCATCACTGTCTTGCCAGAAGGGTGCTTTACACTACAGTTTTTGAACTGCAACATTAACACCTCTCCTTCAGAGTGCAGGCACTGTACTTCCCATCTCCAGGACTCAAGTCCGGCCTGCCAGTTTCCCTGAATCCCTTCATAAATGTTACTTTGCTCACACTCATTTATGAAGGGATTCAGGGAAACCGGCAGGCTGGACTTGAGTCCTGGAGATGGGAAGTACAGTGCCTGTACTCTGAAGGAGGGGTGTTAATGTTAATGTATGGAAGAGGGTAAGGTACCTAGGGATTGGCAGAGAGCATGCATAGTTCGTTTGTATAAAGGAATTTTTTTTTTTTTTCAACAAGTCGGTCATCTCCCACCGAGGCAGGGTGACCCAAAAAAGAAAGAAAATCCCCAAAAAGAAAATACTTTCATCATCATTCAACACTTTCACCACACTCACACATTATCATTGCTTTTGCAGAGGTGCTCAGAATACAACAGTTTAGAAGCATATACGTATAAAGATACACAACATATCCCTCCAAACTGCCAATATCCCAAACCCCTCCTTTAAAGTGCAGGCATTGTACTTCCCATTTCCAGGACTCAAGTCCGACTATATGAAAATAACCGGTTTCCCTGAATCCCTTCACTAAATATTACCCTGCTCACACTCCAACAGATCGTCAGGTCCCAAGTATCATTCGTCTCCATTCACTCCTATCTAACATGCTCATGCACGCTTGCTGGAAGTCCAAGCCCCTCGCCCACAAAACCTCCTTTACCCCCTCTTTCCAACCCTTTCGAGGACGACCCCTACCCCTCTTTCCAACCCTTTCGAGGACGACCCCTACCCCTCTTTCCTTCCCCTATAGATTTATATGCTTTCCATGTCATTCTACTTTGATCCATTCTCTCTAAATGACCACATATAATACAATATAGAGAATAAAAGGCACAAAACAGTGTGACTAGTTGATAATCTAAGTTGAACCGAAACGTCATCATAAGTTTCATTGTGGAAAAAGACACTTATGTACAGTTCAGGACATTTATTAGAGGAAACGTTTCGTGACGAGTGGCTTCTTCAGAAGAAGCCACTCATCACGAAACGTTTCCTCTAATAAATGTCCTGAACTGTACATAAGTGTCTTTTTCCACATCTTGTCGGTATCACCATACCATTTCCTCATAAGTTTCATTCTCTTATGGGGTTACATTCTGATGAACCCATCATAACTCAAAAATATCGTAAGTTTATATGCATAGGATATAATAAATAAATAAATAGCTACTGTTACTGAATAAGTATATAAATAAATAATTACTGTAGCTAAATACCAGTAAGAGTAAATGAATGAATACAAGTTATGGACTTGCTGATTTTATGTTGGGTAATTATTTTAAGTTTCATCTCCAAAGTAATTGCCTTTGCACCATCATGAAGTCAAAATATCATAAGCTGAAAAATTGTTTGTCAAGAAGAACCTGCACTTTATAGGTGAGAAAACTACGAATAAAAAATTTGCAATAAATATAAATAATATCTTTAAGATTTCAAATCTTTTTTTGCCACTAAGTATTAAGTACATTTCCAGTAGTGTGCACTGTTTAATGTCTTCCTAGAGTTTGAGATATGTACAATATAATTTCTGAAAGTGAAAAGGAGATCTACATCTAGATCTAAATCCAGTTGACAAGAGAAATCTACCGTACTTTTATTTGAAAGTGAAAAAATAATAGAAATTGAGTAACGTAGCTGACCATTCGTACCTTCTTCTCGGGGTCTCGTCTTGCCTTGCTAAAGAGAATGAGATCTTCAAACAAGAAGACGTGTCTGACTGACTTCTTGGCTCTGCTGCCTTCCCACACCACAAACTCTCCTTGCCTCAACAATCTACCTTGTTCCTTCAGGTTCACCTGCAATGCATGATTACAATAATAATTTTACATATTCAATACACTGCAATACAAGTTTATTTCAACATGATAAATTGTTTTGTACAGAAATGAAAGACACTTCAGTGCGATGCTGAAAGCTCATAGTTATGCAGAGTATTATGGACAAGTTCAAGCCTCACTTACAGAAGTGTCGATTAGTTACAGTGAACCCTCCATATAATGTACTAATATGGGGAGGGGGGGATAATTGTTCAAGTGTCTGTTGAATCAGAATAGTATTAAAAATAACAAAAAAAAATCTTATATACTTTACTATATATCTAATATAGTAATAAATAATTTACACAGCAGATATTTCCCATTATCTCAAAAGTTCATTATAAGCAGGTCCTTGATATCAAGGGACTATATAAAGTAGATTCCTGATATCAAGGGATTTTATAAAGTATGTTCTTTGATATCAAGGTCTATATGTAAGCCCTTTGATATCAAAGGTCTCTTATAAAGTAGGTCCTTGCTATCAAGATCTACTTTATAAAATAGGTCCTTGATATCAAGGACCTAATTTATAGTCCTTGATATAAAGGGTATAATTCACAAAGTAGGTCCTTGATATCAAGGGTTTACTTTATAAAGTAAGTCCTTTACATGTACAACAGAAGCAGAGATATGAATAATTTTAACCACAGCTGCAAGACATGACGGGTAATACAACATACATCACAATCCCTCAAGGAGTCCATAGCAAGGAGGTCGTTGCCATGACGCAGCTGAAACTGAACCATCTCCTGGGCCCCCAGGAGATCATCATAGTTTTCCTCTCCACGGCCACATTCCTTCAGCAACTGTAGGATGCGAGAAAAATAGATTACAGCGTTATTCACAGCATCATCGACAACAGATACTCTGAGACTTGGTGTCAGATGAAAAAATTTACACTGAAATGTCCTAAGATGGTAGATGGAAAATATACAGAACACCTAACAACTGTGCAGGAATAAAATTGAAGTATAAACTTCAAAGTACATTGTTATGGACTGTACAACACTGAAAAAAATCCAGTACAGAAAAATCCTTCCTCCATAAGCCATGTGTGTTGTAAGAGGCAACTAAAATGCTGGGAACAAGACCCTAGTAACCCCTTCGCTTGTATAAATTACTAAACGTGAAAAGAAAAACTTCTATTGACCTAAAAAGAAAACTTTCGTTTTCCTTTTTAAGTCAACCTGCCTTGGTAAGATTTTTTTTTTTTAACAAGTTGCCATCTCCCACCGAGGCAGGGTGGCTCAAAAAGAAAAAATCTCCAAAAAGAAAATACTTTCATCTCACTCATACATAATCAATGTTTTTGCAGAGGTGCCCAGAACACAACAGTTTAGAAGCATATACATAAAAAGATACACAACATATCTCTCCAAACTGCCAATATCCCAAACCCCTCCTTTAAAGTGCAGGCATTGTACTTCCCATTTTCAGTACTCAAGTCCAGCTATATAAAAATAACCGGTTTCCCTGAATCCCTTCACTAAATATTACCCTGGTCACACTCCAACAGCTCGTCAGGTCCCAAATACCATTCGTCTCCATTCACTCCTATCTAACATGCTCACGCATGCTTGCTGGAAGTCCAAGCCCCTCGCCCACAAAACCTCTTTTACCCCCATTATATAAAATGGATTATAATTCAATCAAGTCCCTTTTTATAATTCACAGATGATCACTGTTCATGTAACTTACCTGTTTAAGAATTAGAGCATACTTTCCCATACGTTGTACAGGTTTTAACAAGTACGAGGCAAGGTCCATCCTGTCCTCCAGCTCCAGCTGTTTCTTCCGAAAGAAAGCAGACCCGTACTCTGACATTAGTGAATCTGACTTTGGCTTGTTCTTGTTGTAGAGAGCATACAGGTAAAACTGACTCTCCTGAAAGTTAAAAAAAATAATGACAAATAAATATTTATGCACCTTAAGGTCATTATTCTTCAAGGAAAGCCTATGTATATACTGTATCCTTACAAAAGGAGGTACAGTATTCTGTTACTGTAGTTTTTTTCTTTTTCAGGTCATCCTGCCTCGATGGGAGATGACTGGTATGTTTAAAAAAAAAAAGTACTCTGTAACCTACAGTAACTCCTGTCTGAACATAATAACAACAGCAGCAATAATAATAATAATAATAATAATAACAATAATAATAATAATAATAATAATAATAATTTTTTTTTTTCAACAAGTCGGCCGTCTCCCACCGAGGCAGGGTGACCCAAAAAAGAAAGAAAATCCCCAAAAAGAAAATACTTTCATCATCATTCAACACTTTCACCACACTCACACATTATCACTGCTTTTGCAGAGGTGCTCAGAATACAACAGTTTAGAAGCATATACGTATAAAGATACACAATATATCCCTCCAAACTGCCAATATCCCAAACCCCTCCTTTAAAGTGCAGGCATTGTACTTCCCATTTCCAGGACTCAAGTCCGACTATATTAAAATAACCGGTTTCCCTGAATCCCTTCACTAAATATTACCCTGCTCACACTCCAACAGATCGTCAGGTCCCAAGTATCATTCGTCTCCATTCACTCCTATCTAACACGCTCATGCACGCTTGCTGGAAGTCCAAGCCCCTCGCCCACAAAACCTCCTTTACCCCCTCTTTCCAACCCTTTCGAGGACGACCCCTACCCCTCCTTCCTTCCCCTATAGATTTATATGCTTTCCATGTCATTCTACTTTGATCCATTCTCTCTAATTGACCAAACCACCTCAACAACCCCTCTTCTGCCCTCTGACTAATGCTTTTATTAACTCCACACCTTCTCCTAATTTCCACACTCCGAATTTTCTGCATAATATTTACACCACACATTGCCCTTAGACATAATAATAATAATAATAATTTTTTTTTTATTTTTTTTTTTTATTATTATCACACTGGCCGATCCCCACCAAGGCAGGGTGGCCCGAAAAAGAAAAACTTTCACCATCATTCACTCCATCACTGTCTTGCCAGAAGGGTGCTTTACACTACAGTTTTTAAACTGCAACATTAACACCCCTCCTTCAGAGTGCAGGCACTGTACTTCCCATCTCCAGGACTCAAGTCCGGCCTGCCGGTTTCCCTGAACCCCTTCATAAATGTTACTTTGCTCACACTCCAACAGCACGTCAAGTATTAAAAACCATTTGTCTCCATTCACTCCTATCAAACACGCTCACGCATGCCTGTTGGAAGTCCAAGCCCCTCGCACACAAAACCTCCTTTACCCCCTCTCTCCAACCTTTCCTAGGCCGACACCTACCCCGCCTTCCTTCCACTACAGACTGATACACTCTTGAAGTCATTCTGTTTCGCTCCATTCTCTCTACATGTCTGAACCACCTCAACAACCCTTCCTCAGCCCTCTGGACAACAGTTTTGGTAATCCCGCACCTCCTCCTAACTTCCAAACTACGAATTCTCTGCATTATATTCACACCACACATTGCCCTCAGACATGACATCTCCACTGCCTCCAGCCTTCTCCTCGCTGCAACATTCATCACCCATGCTTCACACCCATATAAGAGCGTTGGTAAAACTATACTCTCATACATTCCATTCTTTGCCTCCAAGAACAAAGTTCTTTGTCTCCACAGACTCCTAAGTGCACCACTCACTCTTTTCCCCTCATCAATTCTATGATTCACCTCATCTTTCATAGACCCATCCGCTGACACGTCCACTCCCAAATATCTGAATACATTTACCTCCTCCATACTCTCTCCCTCCAATCTGATATTCAATCTTTCATCACCTAATCTTTTTGTTATCCTCATAACCTTACTCTTTCCTGTATTCACCTTTAATTTTCTTCTTTTGCACACCCTACCAAATTCATCCACCAATCTCTGCAACTTCTCTTCAGAATCTCCCAAGAGCACAGTGTCATCAGCAAAGAGCAGCTGTGACAACTCCCACTTTATGTGTGATTCTTTATCTTTTAACTCCACGCCTCTTGCCAAGACCCTCGCATTACTTCTCTTACAACCCCATCTATAAATATATTAAACAACCACGGTGACATCACACATCCTTGTCTAAGGCCTACTTTTACTGGGAAATAATTTCCCTCTTTCCTACATACTCTAACTTGAGCCTCACTATCCTCGTAAAAACTCTTCACTGCTTTCAGTAACCTACCTCCTACACCATACACTTGCAACATCTGCCACACTGCCCCCCTATCCACCCTGTCATATGCCTTTTCCAAATCCATAAATGCCACAAAGACCTCTTTAGCCTTATCTAAATACTGTTCACTTATATGTTTCACTGTAAACACCTGGTCCACACACCCCCTACCTTTCCTAAAGCCTCCTTGTTCATCTGCTATCCTATTCTCCGTCTTACTCTTAATTCTTTCAATAATAACTCTACCATACACTTTACCAGGTATACTCAGCAGACTTATCCCCCTATAATTTTTGCACTCTCTTTTATCCCCTTTGCCTTTATACAAAGGAACTATGCATGCTCTCTGCCAATCCCTAGGTACCTTACCCTCTTCCATACATTTATTAAATAATTGCACCAAGCACTCCAAAACTATATCCCCACCTGCTTTTAACATTTCTATCTTTATCCCATCAATCCCGGCTGCCTTACCCCCTTTCATTTTACCTACTGCCTCACGAACTTCCCCCACACTCACAACTGGCTCTTCCTCACTCCTACAAGATGTTATTCCTCCTTGTCCTATACACGAAATCAGCTTCCCTATCTTCATCAACATTTAACAATTCCTCAAAATATTCCCTCCATCTTCCCAATACCTCTAACTCTCCATTTAATAACTCTCCTCTCCTATTTTTAACTGGCAAATCCATTTGTTCTCTAGGCTTTCTTAACTTGTTAATCTCACTCCAAAACTTTTTCTTATTTTCAACAAAATTTGTTGATAACATCTCACCCACTCTCATTTGCTCTCTTTTTACATTGCTTCACCACTCTCTTAACCTCTCTCTTTTTCTCCATATACTCTTCCCTCCTTGCATCACTTCTACTTTGTAAAAACTTCTCATATGCTAACTTTTTCTCCCTTACTACTCTCTTTACATCATCATTCCACCAATCGCTCCTCTTCCCTCCCGCACCCACTTTCCTGTAACCACAAACTTCTGCTGAACACTCTAACACTACATTTTTAAACCTACCCCATACCTCTTCGGCCCCATTGCCTATGCTCTCATTAGCCCATCTATCCTCCAATAGCTGTTTATATCTTACCCTAACTGCCTCCTCTTTTAGTTTATAAACCTTCACCTCTCTCTTCCCTGATGCTTCTATTCTCCTTGTATCCCATCTACCTTTTACTCTCAGTGTAGCTACAACTAGAAAGTGATCTGACGTATCTGTGGCCCCTCTATAAACATGTACATCCTAAGTCTACTCAACAGTCTTTTATCTACCAATACATAATCCAACAAACTACTGTCATTTTGCCCTACATCATATCTTGTATACTTATTTATCCTCTTTTTCTTAAAATATGTATTACCTATAACTAAACCCCTTTCTATACAAAGTTCAATCAAAGGGCTCCCATTATCATTTACACCTGGCACCCCAAACTTACCTACCACACCCTCTCTAAAAGTTTCTCCTACTTTAGCATTCATGTCCCCTACCACAATTACTCTCTCATTTGGTTCAAAGGCTCCTATACATTCACTTAACATCTCCCAAAATCTCTCTCTCTCCTCTGCATTCCTCTCTTCTCCAGGTGCATACACGCTTATTATAACCCACTTCTCGCATCCAACCTTTACTTTAATCCACATAATTCTTGAATTTACACATTCATATTCTCTTTTCTCCTTCCACAACTGATCATTCAACATTACTGCTACCCCTTCCTTTGCTCTAACTCTCTCAGATTAATAATAATAATAATAATAATAATAATAATAATAATAATAAAATAATAATAATCCATTTTATTCATCTATCTATTCATTTATGAAGAAAATATTTCTTAAAGTATATTATTACTGGTACTTACATATCTCAGAAATATCGAGCCCACTGCAAAAGGTCGCATCTCGCAAGCTTCAAGGGCATGTAGAAAATATCCGGAGTGAAATTCATATATCTTTTCAATATTGCCAAAGACAACGTTACGTTGGCCCCTGAGAGCTTGTGGTATGTCTTCTCTCATCAACTCAGGGATGTAATTCTAGAGAAAAAGAAATATCTTTCAGAATGGCAAGTTAAAATATTAAACCTTTGATTTAATGGCCTAATAGGGGAAAGGGGAGCAAGTTGCCAGTAATGGTTACTGTGGTGGACAAAGATGAGTCTTTTTGGCCATAAGCTTAAGAATAAAGGACAATTCTGTCATCACATAATTTGTCCCATATTTCTGCCTCAGTAGGAGACAGCCAGTGTGCTTAAAAATGATCTGAAGTCAGTTACCATATTTTACAGCATCAAAGACACTATTTCTTTTCCCAAGACAGGTTTCAAAAATTTACCCAGCATCTTGGAAGCTGAAGTACCGTTTATCTTTTTTCCAAAACTAAGCCAATCAGAATGTGAGGGGGGTGGGGGTTCGTCGTCGTCATCCTCGACGCCAGAGTATCTTTTTCGCAGTAAAATATGGTAAATTGAGGACCATTAGCTCCCTGGTTTACTGTACAGTATTTCATTATTATAAGACAATATATTACAAACTAATTCTGTAAACTTAAGTTAATTTACATTTTAGCCCAGTGTTTTTCAAGGGCTAACATTATACTTACCTCAATAATATATTCAAGGGAATTAACGTAATCTCTCTCTGTTTGAATCAGTTCCCTCATGATCAGCAAAAGAGTCCTAAAGAAATAAATAAAAATATGTTAATACAAAATACTCTTCAGGAGTTATTACATAAGTTTCATTTCTCCTTAATATAATCATTGTACAAACAACCTGCACATAGGAGAGAGAAACTTATGACAATATTTCAGTCCGACTCGGACCTCCTTGCTCATCTGCAATAGTGCTCTCTATCTTACCACTAATTCTTTCAATAATGACACAACCATACACTTGACCTGGTATACTCAGTAAACTTATTCCCCTATATTTTTTACAATCTCTTTTGTCTCCGTTCCCATTATATAAAGGAGCTATACATGTTCTCTGCCAATCCCTAGGTACCTCTCCCTCTTTCACACATTTATTAAACAAAAACACCAACCACTCCAACACTATATCCCTCCTGCTTTTAACATTTCTGTCATGATCCCGTCAGTACCAGCTGCTTTACCCCCTTTCATTCTACATAATGCCTCATGCACCTCCCCCACTCTCACATCCTGCTCTTCTTCATTCCTAAAAGATGTTACACTTCCCTGGCCAGTGCACAAAATTACTGCCTCCTTTTCTTCATCGACATTTGAAAGCTCCTCAAAATATTCCCGCCATCTACCCAATACCTCCAGCTCCCTATCTACTAACTCCCCTACTCTGTTTTTAACTGACAAATCCACTCGTTCCCTAGGCTTTCTTAACCTGTTTATTGATACTTATATACTGTAAATATAAACTTGAATAAGATGATTGATACTGTACAATTATGCAGGAGCTTTGCCAAGTTCTGTCAAAACTCACAAAATGGTGAAGCTTCAGCATTCTGGTACCATAAAAAGTACATGTGCCTGAAATATCATTACAGTGGACCCTTGGTTTTCACCAAGAGTCTACCGAAAACCAAAATTCATGAAAATCAATACCATTTTCCTCAGAAGAAATAATGTAAATTCAATTAATCCATTCCAGACACCCAAAAGTATTAACAAAAAAAAATTTTTTTTAGAGATTAAATAGAGATTTATATACAGAAATGAATGACAAATCAATATAAAGCAATAACATCACACTTACCTTTATTGAAGACTTGTTGGTGTATGGAAGACAGGGAGGAGGGGAGAGGGAGGACTGATTAGTGTTTGGAAGGGGAATCTCCATCCATAAAGACTTCAGGTACCAAGTCCTTATCAGGGGTTACTTCCCTTCTTTGTTTTTACTGGCACTAGGACCAGCTTGAGAGTCACTGGACCCCTGTCACACAAAAAAATTTTCCAGAGAGCTGTGTTTCTGGCATCTCTAAGATTTGCCTAAAATGGGACAGCGCATTGTCATAGAACATGTTGCAGACACAGCCAGCAACAGCTTTGTTAGAATGACATTTTTCCACAAAATTTTGCAACTCATTCCACTTTGCACAAATGTACTTAATCACTGAAGAAGGCACCTTCTTCCCTTTCTCTTCTTCCTCCTCTGAAGCAATTTCCTCAGTTGTGGTCTGTTGCTGTTCCAGTTGAAGGTCTTGCAGCTCTTCAGTGGTTAGCTCTTCAATGTAGTCGTCCACCAACTCTTCCACATCCTGGCACTCACATCCAACCCCATGGACTTCCCCAAAGCTACAATGGATTCCACAACAGGCATAGGGTTGTCAGGTGTGTGTGGGAAGTACCCTGGCTGGTGTGTGGGGAAGTACTCTGGCTGGTGTGTGGAGAAGTACCCTGGCTGGTGTATGGGGAAGTACCCTAACTGGTGTGTGGGGAAGTACCCTGTCTGGTGTGTGGGGAAGTACCCTGGCTGGTGTGGGGAAGTAACCTGTCTAGTGTGTGGGGAAGTACCTGGCTGGTGTGTTCTTTCTTGAATTCTATCATATTTCTCACCCTCTTTATCAAAGGGCTGGTACTAGCAGCTTTCTTTGGGCCCATCGTGGCTTATTTAGCAGTCACACACAATAAACAAGCGCAAAAAACAATGTATTATTACGAAATGTTTCGTATTACCTCTCAGGGTAATGTTCACTCGCTGAAAAACAATGTCACACTAACTCTGAATGCGTCTGTGGGAGGCTTTGTGTGCACAGGGCCACTGGGATACGTCCCGTACGACATCCGAAATCCAATGGAAATCATGAAAACCAAGGCTATATTTTGACGAAATAAGTTGCCAATAACCAAAATTCACGAAAACTGAGACTCACGAAAACCAAGGGTCCACTGTATATCCAGTTCACTCACCAGAATCTTAGCTTCTTCCTATAATGTGCAGATGCTGTCCAGTCTAAGGACACTTCTGCCATTACCTCTCCAGCCGTACTCTCTCTATCACAGAGTGAACACTCTTCACAATTGTTTGACAATTAAAACCTTCCTCACAGTACACCAGTGGCATATGGTGGTTAGTGTCACAGGGTGTGCACTGTGCTACCATGCTAAACCTTCTACTCTAGCACAAGTACTATTACATTGAACAACTGCTGCAATATTTAATAATGGGGGACAGAAAAATTGGTTTCCCATTATGATCTATGATTAAATTATTCATTAAGCTTAATATTTACAATGAATTTACCATCTTTGGTGGGTGCACAGTGCTCACCTAGCACACACTGTAGTACACATTCATTAGAATACACTTCTTATAAAAACATTTGGAAAGGCTTTCCTTTCCTGGAGTCATGTGAACTCTATTAATTTTTTATCATGTTTTATTTATTTATTTATTTATTTTATGTCTTTGCAAACAGTACATTGAGATTTTGTATTTGCAATAGTGGGTTGCAATGCAAAGAGGGCCTCTATTATGCCTAGGCATTATGGGCCAACTTAACATTAGTGGCTTACAGACTACTTAACACTAAGGATTATATCATAGTTTTACAGTAGGATAGTAATTATTTCATAGTTGTACAGTAGATTATTAATTAAAGTGAATCAAATTTGTATAAGACAAAAGATATATTCTTTCTTTCTTCTTTCAACGCACCAGCCGTATCCCACTGAGGTGGGGTGGCCCAAAAGGACAAACGAAAGTTTCTCCTTTTAAATTTAGTAATATATACAGGAGAAGGGGTTAAAAGATATACATCTTTCTTTCAACACACTGGCCGTATCCCACCGAGGCAGGGTGGCCCAAAAAGAAAAACGAAAGTTTCTCTTTTAAATTTAGTAATTTATATGGGAGAAGGGGTTACTAGCCCCTTGCTCCCGGCATTTTAGTCGCTTCTTACAACACGCATGGCTTACGAAGGAAGAATTCTGTTCCACTTCCCCATGGAGATAAGAGGAAATAAACAAGAACAAGAACTAGAAAGAAAATAGAAGAAAACCCAAAGGGGTGTGTATATATATGCTTGTACATGTATGGGTAGTGTGACCTAAGTGCAAGTAGAAGTAGGAAGACGTACCTGAAATCTTGCATGTTTATGAGACAGAAAAAAGGACACCAGCAATCCTACCATCATGTAAAATAATTACAGGCTTTCATTTTACACTCACTTGGCAGGATGGTAGTACCTCCCTGGGTGGTTGCTGTCTACCAACCTACTACCTATGAAAAGATATACATCTATTCATATATTCTAAAATGCTTTTTTTACATAGCTCATTAGAATACTGTACTGTACTTAGTTTACAACAGCTTAGTGGGGTACTGTGCCCAATTATGAAATTTAATTAATATCACATCGGTTTGTTTGTTAGGTTTAAAATCTACTGCTTGAATAAGGGCCACTAAAACTGCAATTATCTTACACAACATACAAAAATAATTTAATCCTAAAATTAGGGATTCAACTATGGGTCTCCTCTATACCATATATTCAGACATATAATTCTCAAAGTATATGCAACACTGCTCTCAGTGTGTATTCACTGCTTTCAGTGTATATACACTGAAAGAAACTCCCTTCAGAATTTAAATTGTAACTGCATATCACATCCCATCAGAAAACTTAAGTGTATATCGGTGTTAGAGTTCGTTATGTCTCCTTTAACTTGGGCAGTACTTGCTATACTATAATTTTCACTATGAAATCAATTACGTAAAATAGAGCTATTTCAAAGTGTGATATTTAAAGTAAAATGTACAAATATTATTTGCAGGATAACGTACTTGCTCTTTTTCACTTCCTCCTGTGACAGGTCGTCAGTGTTGATAGATAAGTTGAGCTGTGACCCACGGATTAGTAGATGAGAATTGACAGCAGAGGATGGAGGGATGCTCTTGTGGCTTGTTGGTGAAAGTGGTACACCGTCATCCATCCTGTGGGATAAACAGTGAAACAATGAAAGTCTTGAAAATATCTACACTGTCATCCATCCTGTGGGATAAACAGTCAAACAATGAAAGTCTTGAAAGTATTTACACTGTCGTCCATCCTGTGGGATAAACAGTCAAACAATGAAAGTCTTGAATGTATCTACACTGTCATCCATCCTGTGGGATAAACAGTCAAACAATGAAAGTCTTGAAAGTATTTACACTGTCATCCATTCTGTGGGATAAACAGTCAAACAATGCGGCTTTCAAGATATTGAAGTGTTTGGTAATGTCTGTATTATACACTTCATTAACATACAATGGAGTTTTGCTGAAATGCATTTAGTGATTTCATGTGAAAATAATAATAATAATAATGATGGTACTTACACTTAGGTCACACTACACATACATGTACACATTTATTTATACACACTCATCTGAGTTTTCTTTGATTTTATCTTAATAGTTCTTGGTCTTATTACTTTTCCTTTTATATCCATGGGGAAGTGGAATAAGAATCTTTCCTCCGTAAGCCATGCGTGTTGTAAAAGTCAACTAAAATGCCGGGAACAATGGGCTAGTAACCCCTTTTCCTGTAAAGATTACTAAAAAGAATAAGAAGAAGAAAATTGTCAAAGTGGGAAGTCTGAATGTGCGTGGATGTTGTGCAAATGATAAGAAAGAGATGATTGTGGATGTTATGAATGAGAAGAAGCTGGATGTACTGGCTTTAAGTGAAACAAAGCTGAAGGGGGTGGGAGAGTTTCAATGGAGAGGAATAAATGGGATTAGGTCAGGGGTTTCAAATAGAGTTAGAGCTAAAGAAGGAGTAGCAATAATGTTGAAGGATAAGCTATGGCAGGAAAAGAGGGACTATAAATGTATTAATTCAAGGATTATGTGGAGTAAAATAAAGATTGGATGTGAAAAGTGGGTTATAATAAGCGTGTATGCACCTGGAGAAGGGAGAAGTGTAGAGGAGAGAGAGAGATTTTGGGAAATGTTGAGTGAATGCATGGGGAGTTTTGAATCAAGTGTGAGAGTAATGGTGGTTGGGGATTTCAATGCTAAAGTGGGCAACAACAAGCAAGTGGGAGGTGAAAGTGTATAAACTAAGGGAGGAGGAAATTCGGGTGAGATATAAGCGACTATTGGCAGAAAGGTGGGCTAGTGCAAAGATGAGTAGTGGGGGGGGGGGGGGGTTGAAGAGGGTTGGAATAGTTTTAAAAATGCAGTATTAGAATGTGGGGCAGAAGTTTGTGGTTATAGGAGGGTGGGGGCAGGAGGAAAGAGGAGTGATTGGTGGAATGATGAAGTAAAGGGTGTGATAAAAGAGAAAAAGGTAGCTTATGAGAGGTTTTTACAAAGCAGAAGTGTTATAAGAAGAGCAGAGTATATGGAGAGTAAAAGAAAGGTGAAGAGAGTGGTGAGAGAGTGCAAAAGGAGAGCAGATGATAGAGTGGGAGAGGCACTGTCAAGAAATTTTGATGAAAATAAGAAAAAAATTTTGAGTTAAACAAGTTAAGAAAGCCTAGGGAAAGTATGGATTTGTCAGTTAAAAACAGAGTAGGGGAGTTAGTAGATGGGGAGATGGAGGTATTAGGTAGATGGCGAGAATATTTTGAGGAACTTTTAAATGTTGAGGAAGAAAGAGAGGCGGTAATTTCATGCACTGGTCAGGGAGGTATACCATCTTTTAGGAGTGAAGAAGAGCAGAATGTAAGTGTGGGGGAGGTACGTGAGGCATTGAAAATCCCCAAAAAGAAAATACTTTCATCATCATTCAACACTTTCACCACACGTAGAATGAAAGGGGGTAAAGCAGCTGGAACTTATGGGATCATGACAGAAATGTTAAAAGCAGGGGAGGATATAGTGTTGGAGTGGTTGGTACTTTTGTTTAATAAATGTATGAAAGAGGGGAAGGTACCTAGGGATTGGCAAAGAGCATGTATAGTCCCTTTATATAAAGGGAAAGGGGACAAAAGATTGTAAAAATTATAGAGGAATAAGTTTACTGAGTACAATACCAGGAAAAGTGTACGGTAGGGTTATAATTGAAAGAATTAGAGGTAAGACAGAATGTAGGATTGCGGATGAGCAAGGAGGTTTCAGAGTGGGTAGGGGATGTGTAGATCAAGAGTTTACATTGAAGCATATATGTGAACAGTATTTAGATAAAGGTAGGGAAGTTTTTATTGCATTTATGGATTTAGAAAAGGCATATGATAGAGTGGATAGAGGAGCAATGTGGCACATGTTGCAAGTATATGGAATAGGTGTTAAGTTATTAAATGCTGTAAAGAGTTTTTATGAGGATAGTGAGGCTCAGGTTAGGGTGTGTAGAAGAGAGGGAGACTACTTCCCGGTAAAAGTAGGTCTTAGACAGGGATTTGTAATGTCACCATGGTTGTTTAATATATTTATAGATGGGGTTGTAAAGGAAGTAAATGCTAGGGTGTTCAGGAGAGGGGTGGGATTAAATTTTGGGGAATCAAATTCAAAATGGGAATTGACACAGTTACTTTTTGCTGATGATACTGTGCTTATGGGAGATTCTAAAGAAAAATTGCAAAGGTTAGTGGATGAGTTTGAGAATGTGTGTAAAGGTAGAAAGTTGAAAGTGAACATAGAAAAGAGTAAGGTGATGAGGGTATCAAATTATTTAGATAAAGAAAAATTGGATATCAAATTGGGGAGGAGTATGGAAGAAGTGAATATTTTCAGATACTTGGGAGTTGACGTGTCGGCGGATGGATTTATGAAGGATGAGGTTAATCATAGAATTGATGAGGGAAAAAAGGTGAGTGGTGCGTTGAGGTATATGTGGAGTCAAAAAACGTTATCTATGGAGGCAAAGAAGGGAATGTATGAAAGTATATTAGTACCAACACTCTTATATGGGTGTGAAGCTTGGGTGGTAAATGCAGCAGCGAGGAGACGGTTGGAGGCAGTGGAGATGTCCTGTTTAAGGGCAATGTGTCGTGTAAATATTATGCAGAAAATTCGGAGTGTGGAAATTAGGAAAAGGTGTGGAATTAATAAAAGTATTAGTCAGAGGGCAGAAGAGGGGTTGTTGAGGTGGTTTGGGCATTTAGAGAGAATGGATCAAAGTAGAATGACATGGAAAGCATATAAATCTATAGGGGAAGGAAGGCGGGGTAGGGGTCGTCCTCAAAAGGGTTGGAGAGAGGGGGTAAAGAAGGTTTTGTGGGCAAGGGGCTTGGACTTCCAGCAAGCATGCGTGAGTGTGTTAGATAGGAGTGAATGGAGACGAATGGTACTTGGGACCTGACGATTTGTTGGAGTGTGAGCAGGGCAATATTTAGTGAAGGGATTCAGGGAAACCGGTTATTTTCATACAGTCGGACTTGAGTCCTGGAAATGGGAAGTACAATGCCTGCACTTTAAAGGAGGGGTTTGGGATATTGGCAGTTTCGAGGGATATGTTGTGTATCTTTATATGTACGTATATGCTTCTAAACTGTTGTATTCTGAGCACCTCTGTAAAAACAGTGATAATGTGTGAGTGTGGTGAAAGTGTTGAATGATGATGAAAGTATTTTCTTTTTGGGGATTTTCTTTCTTTTTTGGGTCACCCTGCCTCGGTGGGAGACGGCCGACTTGTTGAAAAAAAAAAAAAACATGTAAAGACCCTTCAAGTGGGTGTCTTGATGCTGGTGAAGGGCCCTTGATGGGAGCAATCTCCACTTTCTCCAATCAACCTGGATTACCTTCCACTACCTCTATTCAATAAATCTTTATAACTCTAACCATAATTTTTAAAGGGAGTGGAGGGGTAAGCCATTAGAAGGCCTCAGTCAGATGACTAAAAGCTCCAGGTAAGGGTCATCATATGAATAAGACTTGTGTCGGGGAACACTTGTCCTATTTCCTGACAAGCCTTACCTAACCTAACATAACCTACTTCCCACTCCCTATGCATCATATAATCCCCTATGGGTTTAGTACTTCTCTATGAATATTTTAATGATAATGCATATAAACAATCAAATTTATTAATCTTGAAATTTCTTTTATCTCATGTTTTCCAATAGCCATAACTGTGTTATTTAGAGCTTAATTCTCATACAAGTATACCTCTCCAATACAGCAGGTTATATTCCAGACTGCTGCTGTAAAGAGTATCATAATTTTTTCTTCACTTGCTAGTGCATAAAAAGCTTAAAAACATGTTTACACAATAACATAGGCCTAAAAATGATGCAAAAGTAAAAATAATAAACAAAAAATTCCAAAAACCATCTTAAGAGCAAAGCAAGTGTCAAAAATAATAAACATGAATATAATTGAAAAGTACTGTATTAGCAAAACACTCTTAAAGCAAAACACCTAAAGCAAGGTATGCCTGAACATACATTTAAAAATTTTAATTTCAATTTTTTTTTTCAACAAACCGACTGTATCTCACCGAGGCAGGGTGGCCCAAAAAGAAAAACAAAAGTTTCTCTTCTTAAATTTAGTAATTTATACAGGAGAAGGGGTTACTAGCCCCTTGCTCCCGGCATTTTAGTCGCCTCTTACAACACGCATGGCTTACGGAGGAAGAATTCTGTTCCAGTTCCCCATGGAGATAAGAGGAAATAAACAAGAATAAGAACTAGTAAGAAAATAGAAAAAAAACAGAGGGGTGTGTATATATATATATGCTTGTAAATGTATGTGTAGTGTGACCTAAGTGTAAGTAGAAGTAGCAAGACGTACCTGAAACCTTGCATGTTTACGAGACAGAAAAAAGGACACCAGCAATCCTACCATCATGTAAAACAATTACAGGCTTTCGTTTTACACTCACTTGGCAGGACGGTAGTACCTCCCTGGGTGGTTGCTGTCTACTAACCTACTACCTATATTAATTTCAAATATCAACTAAAATAAAAATGTATAATTATTCTCATGTTAACACTGAGGAAACTACCAATAATTTCAAATGCATAAACACAACAAGTACATATATGTAAGGACAGCTGTATGACCCTTGTGAGTTTAGTTTTGATAATAATAATACTATATGTAAGGACTTTCCATGTACAGCTGGAGAGTAGCTGAATCTTTGAGTTATGAGGATCAGATATGAAATGCAAAAAAATCTTACCCTGAACTTTCATCAGTGTGCTCTTTGGGTATAAGACCATACTGCCAAGTATTGGCTCTTTTCATGAATTTTTTGTTGACAGAGACGGGCCCAGAGCTCTCACTAGAGGAGCAAGAACTGCTGCCACAGGTGCCACTGGAGCCAGACGATGAGGTTGTGATACCTGAAGCAGTGGAGGTTAACTTGGCAGTGGTTGGGGATGGCAGCGGTGAAGGCTGCTGCAGGTCTTCAGCACTCTCCCGAACCTCCTTGATGCCACCCAGGCTAGTGCGAGGTTCCAGCGGGGTTTTGGCAGGCGGTGGGGGGGGCGGTGGGTCGAGAAAGACAGAATCATCGTCAGTATCGAGCGAGGGACACCTTGACAGTGCCTCTCGTGGACGTGACCCGACCGATGACACTGACCGTCGCCGACCCGACACATTCAGAGGTGAACATGCTAGCCAAGCTAAGGGAGACATCTCTTCACCCCCTCCAAACACCTCGCCCAAGTCCACAAAGCTCTGACAATCAAATTCCATCTGCCGCTTTGCTTTGTGGAGTGCCGCTTGGCGGTTACGCAGAAGTTCGTGAGTTTCTTGACATCGAACCTGAGCCATCTGTAAAATGAATTACATTTTAGGAGAGATAATTTTGTAACTTAACATTATTACTTTTAAAAAGAAACTAACAATGAATATAAAATATATTAAAATCTCAACACCCATCATTATTCTAAAACAAAAAATAAACTTCAAAGAATTCAGATCTAAGAGACTCGGTTATCATTTAAAATATTTAACTTTACTATGTTATCCTAAATTAAATCCTCATAATGTATAACCATTACTTCCACCAGAGTCTGGTCCCAGACCAGACCTCCTGGTTGAGGGGCTAAACAACCAGTACAGGTACCACTTATACAGTATGTTAGGTTTCAGGTTACTGTAGGGCCCCGCTTATACAGCAGGTTGGGTTCCAGGTTACTGTAGGACCCCGCTTATACAGTAGGTTAAGTTCCAGGTTACTGTAGGGCCCCACTTACACAGCAGGTTAGTTTCTGGGCTACTGTAGGGCCCCGCTTATACAGCAAGTTAGGCTCCGGCTTATTGTAGTGCCCTGCTTATGCAGCAGGTTAGGTCTCAGGTTACTGTAGGGCCCTGTTTATACAGCAAGTTAGGCTCTGGCTTATTGTAGTGCCCTGCTTATGCAGCAGGTTAGGTCTCAGGTTACTGTAGGGCCCTGTTTATACAGCAAGTTAGGTTCCAGGCTTCTGCTGTAAAGTGAATCATAGCCCTTTTTTTTCATTTTCAAATGCATATAAAACCCTGACAACACCTGGAAAATCCTAGAGGGACTAGTACCGAACTTGCACACGAAAATCACTCACTACGAAAGCAAAAGACTTGGCAGACGATGCACCATCCCCCCAATGAAAAGCAGGGGTGTCACTAGCACGTTAAGACACCACACAATAAGTGTCAGTGGCCCGAGACTGTTCAACTGCCTCCCAGCACACATAAGGGGGATTACCAACAGACCCCTGGCAGTCTTCAAGCTGGCACTGGACAAGCACCTAAAGTCAGTTCCTGATCAGCCGGGCTGTGGCTCGTACGTTGGTTTGCGTGCAGCCAGCAGCAACAGCCTGGTTGATCAGGCTCTGATCCACCAGGAGGCCTGGTCACAGACAGGGCCGCGGGGGCGTTGACCCCCGGAACTCTCTCCAGGTAAACACGTTTTTCTGGAAGTGTGGCATGGGGCAAAATCCTGCTGGTAAATGCCTTTTCCATCAGAAAAGTCTCTATCCACAGTGGGAAGCAAATGAGTCGCCAGGATTGCCTTGTATTTGTCACTGTTCATCATTCCCTCAACAATAACAAGCCGTCCAGGGCCTTTAGAGCTAAAATTAACCCAAAACATCTTCTTAAGTGGGTGTTTTGGCATCTGTTGCATGTGTCCATTCTGAAGAGGCTTGCCTTTGCTCCGTCTCACTACCACTGATCTGTTCCCATGTACTTCAAAATGCACCTCATCTGAAAATATAACTTTTCTCAATTCATCTGTCGTCTATCACTTATGATCGAGTGCACACCACAGTCTTTTTTTTCTTCAATGCAGCAGTGCAGTCAATACTTGCTTCTTTACCAGCTTTCTGGTAGTTCTGTCAACTTCTGGGAGCCTTTGTCGAACAGTTGAAAAATCATCATTTACACCAACCGAAGCCAACTTTCTATAGATCTTTGTTGATTTTTGGGGATCCTTCACACTGTTTCTTATGATAACTTTGTCACAGTGAGGTACTGTCATGCATTTTCTTCCACATCTTCCTCGATGCAGCGTCCACAATCACCAGTGTCATCAGCTCTCTTTAGAATCCGACCAACAGTTGACTTTGCTTGGCTCAAATTTTCGCTAATCCATTTGATACTCAAATCAGCCTATTTTCTAGGAGCTACAATACTTGCACACTTTCTAGGTGTAACATCCATCATGAATTTCAGTAGTACTCATGAACAGAAGGGGAGAATTTGGTGAAACCGCATTTACTCATGGAGCACGCTTGCAGAAATAGCCTTATAGAACAACAGCTGTTGTAGCACTGACAAGAGTCGCAAGGTAACACAGCTGGATGGTTGCCAGAAGTCAGTAGTAAACTCTTATGAAAAGAAACCAAATTACATAAATTAAGCCGGAGACTAAGACATATTATGAGATAATTACAGAATTTATTCCTGTCCCAATTAATCTGCACACTACCGTACTTAGCCTGGTCTGAGACTGGATCGTGGGGGCCATGATGACAGTAGTCCTGTCCTTCAAGAAGGGAGGGGAAGTTGAACTGGTACTGGTGGAGGACTCTTGATCCTAACATTTGGAGCTACTCTCTACTGCCTTGGATTCAACCCAATTACTGTACATTTCCCATTCCCCAGGTACTGCATGACCATATAGAATTATAACAATTGCCAGTGATTATTATAATAGATGATGATGAAGACTAATTAATAATAACGAGAAACATAATAAGAATAGAAATAAGAAATCCTAATAATAATAAAAATCTTAAAATAATAATAATAATAATAATAATAATAATAATAATAATAATTATAATTATAATAATATTGATGGTTGAGTTACCTTGCACTGTTGCAGGAGGGTGTGGTTGTTGAGTCTGGTAGCCAGGGTGGTCATGGCAGTGAAGTTGTCTTCAGGTATGGGCGGGTGTTCCTCCAGGTGGGCGGTGAGGGCGCGGGCGGCCGCCCCCACCTGCTCAGGTGAGGCCAGACCCTCCCCCTTCACCCGACCCACCACCTTCATCGCTTCCAGCGCCCATTCGTAGGCCTAAAATATAATAATCATCACTTTTTTGACATCTAAGTAAGACACCTATGCAACAGTTAGGTATCTTTATTTCGAAACGTTTCGCCTACACAGTAGGCTTCTTCAGTCGAGTACAGAAGAGACGTGAAGACGATGTCATCAGTCCATCACCCTTGAAGTTTTGAGGTGGTCAGTCCCTCAGTCTGGAGAAGAGTATCGTTCCATAGATGGACTGATGACATCGTCTTCACGTCTCTTCTATCAACTTTTGTGTACTCGACTGAAGAAGTCTACTGTGTAGGCGAAACGTTTCGAAATAAAGATACCTAACTGTTGCATGTGTCTTACCTAACAACCTGTCGGTATTTTATACCATTTTAATATTCACAACATCTAAGTAAATGTTATTTTGACATATAAGTACATAACTGTTATTTATATATCTTAGTAACTGTTATCTTAACATCTAAGTAACTTATATTATTAAGTAACTGTTATTTTGACGTAGGTTCTGATCCACAGAATTGTATGACCGTCCTTTATAGTTACAGCACCTCGATGTAGAATCTGGTCCACAACTGAAGCTACACTCCCTCCTTCCTTCCTTCTTAGAGTGAATCTGATTTCCTTCCATCCCCACGGGCGCTATATGACACCTACACTAACACTGTGATGGAGTGTACCCACAGTGCATGAGAACGGTAGTGCAGGAAATAGTACTTTATAGCGAAGACGTTTCGCCCATCAAAATGCCATAACCCGCACTGTGTTTTATTTATATGACCTCTCCCATAATGAATTAATAACATTAATATTTAACTGCCATAATTAGGATAATTATCATCAATTATCAAGCATGTGCTCACTTCCCTCCCTCACTTGCCCACTCCATTCAAATCTAAATCGTTTAATTTTCCAACACTGTTCTTCAATGTGTCCTCCCCGAAGGGCCATATAGCCAATGAAAACTATGAGCAAAGACTATTGGCTGGGAAAACAAGTAATTTAATCACAACAAGAATGGTACACGTGGCTATTAGCCAGAAGAGGGGGAGGGGGACTGAGGACGCCATGTTGAAACAAAGGAAGGCGCACTCGGCGTTTGTTGACATGGCGGGTGTTTTCGACCCTGTCATTATACCCCAGCTGCTGCCTCTTACCACCCTCCTATAATCCCATCATTCATCAGGCCAATAATATCATCTACATACAAGTGTCCTTTTGTTAACATGTGCCAATAATCAATTCCCCCTTTTACAAAGACGCCCGCCATCTTTTCCACTCTGTTTCATCAGCAGGTGGTCAAACACTATATTGTAAGATGATATAATACGTTGAATAAAGCACGCACGAGCAAAAGACCAAATGATTGTTGGTTAAAGAGGGGTAGGTCTTCCTCAACGAAAGAGGTGGAGAGCCAGGAGCTGTGACTCGACCCCTGCAACCACATATAGGTGATGCAATAATCGCAACCGAGCGATAACACCTCTCCTTCCGACAGTATTTAAGTCTCCGCACTGTCGCTTGATCTTCAGATAGTTCCTGACTATGGAACTGAACTTCTCCAGGCCGAGAGACTGACAACCTCAAATTCTACGACTTCAAGGGTGATGGACTGATTACATCGTCTTCACATCTCTACTGTTCCTGCCTACTTTCTGTATTCGACTGAAGAAGCCTACTGTGTAGGCGAAACGTTTCGGAATAAAGTTGCCTAACTGTTGCCTTACTGTGTAGGCGAAACGTTTCGGAATAAAGTTGCCTAACTGTTGCCTATGTGTCTTACCTACCAACCTGTCGGTATTGTATACCATTTTGATGTTCATCTTGTCAGACACTGCAACACATGGCCTCTTGGTACAGAAAACGCCTTAGACAACCCTTTCAAGTGAGAACTGTTGGATCTGAGAGGGACCTGACCTCTCAGTGGCTACATTCTCACTACTACTACTACTCTACACCTCTCCTTCCGACAGTATTTAAGTCTCCGCACTGTCGCTTGATCTTCAGATAGTTCCTGACTATGGAGCTGAACTTCTCCAGACCGAGGGACAGACAACCTCAAATTCTACGACTTCAAGGGTGATGGACTGATTACATCGTCTTCACATCTCTACTGTTCCTGCCTACTTTCTGTATTCGACTGAAGAAGCCTACTGTGTAGGCGAAACGTTTCGGAATAACGTTGCCTAACTGTTGCCTATGTGTCTTACCTACCAACCTGTCGGTATTGTATACCATTTTGATGTTCAGATGCAAATCAACCACAGGGGAAAGGTGCTAAATGACAGATCTAGGCTTTTCGTGTTGCAGCCAACACTTTGTATTAATATTGGTAGAATTACCGACAATATGTTAAGTAAAAGGACACAAATGCAACTAATGCGACAATTTATTGTGGCAACGTTTCGCTCTCCAGGAACTTGCAACAGTGAAAAGGAATAGAGATCAGTCCAGATAGGCGTGTTTATGGAGACATTCTACAAGGATGTCTCCACAGATGCTGTCATTCAACTTCCCCTCCATCCTTCCCTGTGGCTGATTTACATATTATACGTAGGTGAATCTAATAAAAATAATATATGGATACCATCCAAATACCTAGCCTGGGGTCATGGACATGTGGGTGAGAGGGCCTGGTTGACCAGGCAAGCACCAGACGAGCCTGGCCCATGGCCGGGCTCCAAAAGTAGAAAAACTCTCGAAACTCATCAAAGGTAAAGGTATGGATATAAGAATGGGAAGCCTTGTCTTACAAACCTGCTGGAGTTCCACGACACAGTCACATATATAAAGCAAGAGATACCTTCAGGTATCAGGTAAGAGAGACAGGAATGACTGATCTGCATAATCCTGTTATGAAGGAAAGTACAAGACATACTGCAGTTCCTCGTGACATACTGTAGTTCCTCATGACATACTGCAGTTCCTCGTGACATACTGTAGTTCCTCGTGACATACTGCAGTTCCTCATGACATACTGCAGTTCCTCATGACATACTGCAGTTCCTCATGACATACTGCAGTTCCTCATGACATACTGTAGTTCCTCGTGACATACTGCAGTTCCTCGTGACATACTGTAGTTCCTCATGACATACTGCAGTTCCTCGTGACATACTGCAGTTCCTCGTGACATACTGCAGTTCCTCGTGACATACTGTAGTTCCTCATGACATACTGTAGTTCCTCATGACATACTGCAGTTCCTCATGACATACTGTAGTTCCTCGTGACATACTGTAGTTCCTCATGACATACTGTAGTTCCTCATGACATACTGCAGTTCCTCGTGACATACTGTAGTTCCTCGTGACATACTGCAGTTCCTCATGACATACTGCAGTTCCTCATGACATACTGTAGTTCCTCGTGACATACTGCAGTTCCTCATGACATACTGCAGTTCCTCATGACATACTGCAGTTCCTCATGACATACTGTAGTTCCTCATGACATACTGTAGTTCCTCGTGACATACTGCAGTTCCTCGTGACATACTGTAGTTCCTCGTGACATACTGTAGTTCCTCATGACATACTGCAGTTCCTCGTGACATACTGTAGTTCCTCATGACATACTGCAGTTCCTCATGACATACTGTAGTTCCTCATGACATACTGCAGTTCCTCGTGACATACTGTAGTTCCTCATGACATACTGCAGTTCCTCGTGACATACTGTAGTTCCTCATGACATACTGCAGTTCCTCATGACATACTGTAGTTCCTCATGACATACTGCAGTTCCTCGTGACATACTGCAGTTCCTCATGACATACTGCAGTTCCTCGTGACATACTGCAGTTCCTCGTGACATACTGTAGTTCCTCGTGACATACTGTAGTTCCTCGTGACATACTGCAGTTCATCATGACATACTGCAGTTCCTCATGACATACTGCAGTTCCTCGTGACATACTGTAGTTCCTCATGACATACTGCAGTTCCTCATGACATACTGTAGTTCCTCATGACATACTGCAGTTCCTCGTGACATACTGCAGTTCCTCATGACATACTGCAGTTCCTCATGACATACTGTAGTTCCTCGTGACATACTGCAGTTCCTCGTGACATACTGTAGTTCCTCGTGACATACTGTAGTTCCTCGTGACATACTGTAGTTCCTCGTGACATACTGTAGTTCCTCGTGACATACTGCAGTTCCTCGTGACATACTGTAGTTCCTCATGACATACTGTAGTTCCTCGTGACATACTGTAGTTCCTCGTGACATACTGTAGTTCCTCGTGACATACTGCAGTTCCTCGTGACATACTGTAGTTCCTCGTGACATACTGTAGTTCCTCGTGACATACTGTAGTTCCTCGTGACATACTGTAGTTCCTCATGACATACTGTAGTTCCTCGTGACATACTGTAGTTCCTCGTGACATACTGCAGTTCCTCGTGACATACTGTAGTTCCTCGTGACATACTGTAGTTCCTCGTGACATACTGTAGTTCCTCATGACATACTGTAGTTCCTCGTGACATACTGTAGTTCCTCGTGACATACTGCAGTTCCTCATGACATACTGTAGTTCCTCATGACATACTGCAGTTCCTCGTGACATACTGCAGTTCATCATGACATACTGCAGTTCCTCATGACATACTGCAGTTCCTCGTGACATACTGTAGTTCCTCATGACATACTGCAGTTCCTCATGACATACTGTAGTTCCTCATGACATACTGCAGTTCCTCATGACATACTGCAGTTCCTCATGACATACTGCAGTTCCTCGTGACATACTGCAGTTCCTCGTGACATACTGTAGTTCCTCGTGACATACTGTAGTTCCTCGTGACATACTGCAGTTCCTCATGACATACTGCAGTTCCTCATGACATACTGCAGTTCCTCATGACATACTGTAGTTCCTCGTGACATACTGTAGTTCCTCATGACATACTGCAGTTCCTCGTGACATACTGTAGTTCCTCATGACATACTGCAGTTCCTCATGACATACTGTAGTTCCTCGTGACATACTGCAGTTCCTCGTGACATACTGTAGTCATGACCTCATGACATACTGTAGTTCATGACATCATGACACTAGTTCCTCATGACATACTGTAGTTCCTCGTGACATACTGTAGTTCCTCATGACATACTGCAGTTCCTCATGACATACTGTAGTTCCTCGTGACATACTGCAGTTCCTCGTGACATACTGTAGTTCCTCGTGACATACTGTAGTTCCTCGTGACATACTGCAGTTCCTCATGACATACTGTAGTTCCTCATGACATACTGCAGTTCCTCGTGACATACTGTAGTTCCTCATGACATACTGCAGTTCCTCATGACATACTGTAGTTCCTCGTGACATACTGCAGTTCCTAGTGACATACTGTAGTTCCTCATGACATACTGCAGTTCCTCGTGACATACTGTAGTTCCTCATGACATACTGCAGTTCCTCATGACATACTGTAGTTCCTCGTGACATACTGCAGTTCCTCGTGACATACTGTAGTTCCTCATGACATACTGTAGTTCCTCATGACATACTGCAGTTCCTCGTGACATACTGCAGTTCCTCGTGACATACTGCAGTTCCTCGTGACATACTGTAGTTCCTCATGACATACTGCAGTTCCTCGTGACATACTGTAGTTCCTCATGACATACTGCAGTTCCTCGTGACATACTGTAGTTCCTCGTGACATACTGTAGTTCCTCGTGACATACTGCAGTTCCTCATGACATACTGTAGTTCCTCATGACATACTGCAGTTCCTCGTGACATACTGTAGTTCCTCATGACATACTGCAGTTCCTCATGACATACTGTAGTTCCTCGTGACATACTGCAGTTCCTCATGACATACTGTAGTTCCTCGTGACATACTGTAGTTCCTCATGACATACTGTAGTTCCTCATGACATACTGTAGTTCCTCGTGACATACTGCAGTTCCTCGTGACATACTGCAGTTCCTCCCCAGAGACTAATGAACAAGCGGCAGGAACACAGACCGGTAATAGAAACAGCAGTAGAGTGGATTAAAGAGTACCTAGAGTACAAAGAGTAAACTAGATGAGACATCAGGACGGGAAGCCGTGACAAACAAGATGCTCAAAGGATCAGTGTTAGGGCCACTACTGTTTCTGATTTACATAAACGATCTTCCAGAGGAAATTGAATCACGTCCTTGTTTGCAGATGATGTGGAACTGAAAAATATTAACACTTGATACACTCCAGAGTCTATTTCCATTTAAGTCTTCCTGGGAAGACTAGAGTTGAATAAATGGTCCAACGAAGTGCTATTCGAGTTTAATCAGCACACTGAAGACAAATGGTATAAAATATCGACACGATGAACACAATTGCAGTGTAATAAGATACATTACTGACAATGAAGGATCTCATCACACTGCATCTGTCTCTCCATGTCCTCTTCAAACAACACTTACACGACAATGCAAATCCCTGAAGAGGAGGGGGAAAACCGGAAGCAAAGAGAATAATCTGAGAGTGAACACACCCAACTTACTGCCTGAGGAGCAAACAAGTTAAGTAACGTGGAGAGCATATGCGAGACTGACAAACCTCAGCAAAGCCTTCAGGGAAGAATCTTAAGGACGTTACACACTGCGTATGCCAGAACAATTATGGAGTATGCAATATCGGAGATGGATTTTCCACCTGATAAAGCATATTCAATACACTGAAAAGGTTTGTAACTAGACTGTTTCTGGAACTAAATATTTTTCACTACAAGGAGACAAAGAAATTGAACCTAAAGACCTTAAATACAAGGAAACAGAAACAAATATGATAATGCAGGTAGATGGGTATATGCAGGTTAAGACACTCGTATAAATTAGACAATTTAATGGCTACCTGGAGGGTATTCCGGGGGTCAACGCCCCTGAGGCCCGGTCCATGACCAGGCCTTGTTTGAAATGCATATCACATGACATACATATTACAGCATAAGTTTAACAGCATAGATAAATCTAGTTGGCCAAATAACTGAGCTTAGAAACCTCGACAATGATTCAACATTACTGATAACTTACGTCAGGCAGATACTGGAGTAAGCAGTGCCAGCATGGAATCCACAAATACATAAGATATACACACCTGATAAAAGTATGTAAACTTGATAGATCCAAGAGCTTGGCAACGAGACTAGTGCCGGAAATGAACTGTTCATGGAGACTTGAGCTAAAACTAGAAACACTAAAAGAGAAGAGGACCAGGGATACCTGAAGGATGCCCAAACGATGCTTCCGGGGGTCAACGCCCCCCAGATCAGTCCCAGACCAGGTGGGTCAAAGCCTGATCAGCCAGAAGGAATAAACAAGTCACAATATCTGACTGGAACAAGACACAAATAACCCGCACATAGGTGAAACTTAAGACGACGTTTCGGTCCCAGTTGGACCAATAACTAGCCACCCTGACTAGTTAATGGTCCAACTGGGACCGAAACGTCGTCATGAGTTTTTATTCTCCAATGTGCGGGTTATTTGTGCATTGATCAGCCAGGCTGTTACTGCTTGTAGCACGTAGTCCAACGTACGAACCACAGCTGGATTGAACTGAGGAATCACAACATAAACACTCAAGGGAGGCAGGCACGTGTGAGTGTGTTAGATAACAGTGGAGACAAATGGTTGTTGGTGTCTGTCGAGCTGTTGGAGTGTGAGCAGGGAAATATTTTGTGAAGGGATTCAGAGAAACTGGTTAGCCGGACTCGAGTCCTGGAGGTGAAGAGTACAATGAATGCACTTTAAAGGAGGTATTTAGGATACCTGCTGTTTGGAAGACATCTAAACTCGCGTATCTGCGCGCCTCTGGCAACAGTGATTGTGCAAATGATGGTGAAAGTGTTTCTTTTTCGGGTCACCCTGCCTCGGTGGGAGACGGCCAGTGTTCGACCCCACGACACATTCTCTCGCCTCAAGAGACAATGCTTTAAATATATATATATATATATATATATATATATATATATATATATATATATATATATATATATATATATATATATATATATATGTGTATGTGTGTGTGTGTGTGTGTATAAAATATAGGGAGGTACCACCTTTAGAACTGTGCTGGGGACCTTCATCCTCAGAGAAAAGAATAAACTTGCTTCAGGGAAAACTCAAGGTTCTCCCTGAAGCTGTTTGAGAATTTTCTCCTAGATAGATAGATAGATAAATAGATACATACACACACACACATACACACACACACACACACACACACACACACACACACACACACACACACACACACACACACACACACACACACACACACACACACACGTAATTGGGGCTTATATGGATAACTGTGTGTCTTTCGCTACACGAACGAACGTCAACACACGCGCACGTGTTTACACATCCGGATTGAGCAGCAAGAATGTGTATGTGCACATTCACCAGAAACACTTCTCGTGTTTTACGCTGTACCCAGACTACGTGAAATCTAATATACGCATGCGCCAACACACACACGCAACAGACTCCATACGTACATATATACAGTTGGTTGGTTAATGGGGTTTTCAAGCCTATCTATTTGGCTTCAAGTAACCTTGTCACACCACCAATCAAGAATACTTTAATACTTATAATAGGGATGAAAGTTAACTCTCAGTGTATATACACTTTACACAGTGTTGTACACAGCACTAAGACACTTGCCTGGCCCTCGCTACACTTTACGACGCATCACGTTCACCGTAATTTTAATGTCAAGTCTGACGTCAGAGAATGGGGGGGAGGGAGGAGACAACCAAGGCCCTCATAATTATTCTTTATCACTTCCCCAAAGACCTCACATATTAATAATAAAAATAATAGTGACAACTCAGCTTCAAGAGTGTCCTAGCCTAGTCTTCCAGCCAGACTGTCGCCCACTAAGCATCCTATACAGTAATTCTGGATCCGACCTTGAATCAATGTACCAGTACGTGATTACTCCTAAATACTGAATGATATTTACCTTGTATATGTGAATATTCGCAGTGGTATAGCCACCGAAATTCAGCGTAACTGAACGTTCTGGCTAAAATGCCCAACATAATAGAAATCTCCACTTATCGTAAAAGATATAATATTGAGAGTCAACGGGAAACATGGCGACCAGCTTACACGTAAAGGTTGGCGTTCTTCTGTTTGCATACAACAATTTTCACTACTTAGAGGACCTAAAGACAGCTGACATGGACAGCGAAAAGACAGACAACAGTTCCCACAATCAAATACAATCTGACAATGTTGGGGACTTCCTGGACAGTTCTAAACACATAATGAAAAACAAGGTGTCAGCCGCACCCGTCAAAAACCTGACCACCAGCCAAGGTAGGCTAGCAGATAGTTCTCCTTGCAAAACATTTTACTCATAAAGTTTCAAAAAGAACTTTGGACCAAGAATTAATTTCTGGCGACAACGCTACCAGCAAGTGACAACAGACGCCAATGAGCCAACAGAAGAAACAACACACACCAGTGAACGAACAGGAATGACAATACACACCATTGAACCAACAGTGATAACACACCATTGAACCAACAGTGATAACACACCAGTGAACCAACAGTGACAATACACACCATTGAACCAACAGTGATAACACACCAGTGAACCAACAGTGATAACACACCATTGAACCAACAGTGATAATACACACCATTGAACCAACAGTGATAACACACCATTGAACCAACAGTGATAATACACACCATTGAACCAACAGTGATAACACACCATTGAACCAACAGTGATAACACACACCAGTGAACCAACAGTGATAACACACCATTGAACCAACAGTGATAACACACACCAGTGAACCAACAGTGATAATACCATTGAACCAACAGTGATAACACACACCATTGAACCAACAGTGATAACACACACCAGTGAACCAACAGTGATAATACACACCATTGAACCAACAGTGATAACACACACCATTGAACCAACAGTGATAACACACACCAGTGAACCAACAGTGATGACACACCAGTGAACCAACAGTGACAACACTAGTGAACCAACATTGACAACACACCTGTGAACCAACATTGACAACACACACCAACGAACCAACAAGAATGACAACACACACCAGTGAACCAACAGTGACAACACACACCAACGAACCAACAAGAGTGACAACACATACCAGCGAACCAAGTGACATCAGTGAACCAACAAGAGTGACAACACCAGTGAACCAACAGTGACAACACACACCAATCACACCAACGAACCAACAAGAGTGACAACACATACCAGCGAACCAAGTGACATCAGTGAACCAACAAGAGTGACAACACCAGTGAACCAACAGTGACAACACACACCAATGAACCAACAAGAGTGACAACACACACCAGCGGACCAAGTGACAACATCAGTGAACCAACAACAGTGACAACACACACACCAGTGAACCAACAGTGACAACTAACACACACCAATGAACCAACAGTGACAACACACACCAATGAACCAGCAGTGACAACACACCAATGAACCAACAGTGACAACACACACCAATGAACCAAGTGACAACACACACCAATGAACCAACAGTGATAACACACCATTGAACCAACAGTGACAACACACACCAATGAACCAAGTGACAACACACACCAATGAACCAACAGTGACAACACACACCAATGAACCAACAGTGACAACACACACACCAGTGAACCAACAGTGACAACTAACACACACCAATGAACCAACAGTAACAACACACACCAATGAACCAACAGTGACAACACACACCAATGAACCAACAGTGACAACACACACCAATGAACCAAGTGACAACACACACCAATGAACCAACAGTGATAACACACCAATGAACCAACAGTGACAACACACACCAATGAACCAACAGTGACAATACACCAATGAACCAACAGTGACAACACACACCAATGAACCAACAGTGACAACACACACCAATGAACCAACAGTGACAACACACACCAATGAACCAACAGTGACAACACACACCAATGAACCAACAGTGACAACACACACCAATGAACCAACAAGGCTAACAACACACTCACGCAGTCCCTACGTTTTGTCAGTCCACTCTAAATGAAACAGGCAGGAACCACATGCTGTCTATCCTATAGAGATTCACGGAGACTTAGTGTTGTACTAAGAGCAAAGGGCAGGACTCGGAGTTATGTCTCGACCCGATATCTATTCCAATCGTGGTGTTCTTCTTAGAAACACCAGTTAACTGACTAACAGAGATGAAGTCTGAGAAGTCTAACAAAAGAGCAGCAGAAGCAGAGGCAGAAGCAGGAGCAGCAGCAGGAGCAGCAGCAGGAGCAGCAGCAGCAGCAGCAGCAGCAGCAGCAGCAGCAGCAGCAACAGCAGCAGCAGCAGCAGCACCACCACCAGCAGCAGCAGCAGCAGCAGCAGCACCAGAAGCAGGACCACAAGCACCAGCAGCAGCACCACCACCAGGACCAAAAGCACCAGCAGCAGCACCACCACCAGGACCAAAAGCACCAGCAGCAGCAGCACCAGCAACAGCAGCACCAGCGTCGTATTCTCTGTTGTAATGGCAGACCCTAGACACTCTTCTCACAAGTACTCACGTCTATTTGAGGGAAAAAACACCACTCATGGTGACATTACAGAAGGCATGCAGCACACACACTCCTCTGACCACACGCACTCACAGCACCACCAACACCACCTTTTGTAATATACAAATATCTAATTTCAAGAATTTACCTACTCTCACAGCCCGGCCTGGGGCCCTTAAACATAACTCTGTTAGTGACACACTACTGGAAGCTCTAGTCAGTTTCTGCAGTGAAGATTTCAGGTCATAGCAGACTACAATGTATCGTAATGTGGCTGTCAGGCACGAGCGATTATAGAACCATCTGGATGATAAAATTAACGAAACAAGAAACAGAGAGGGAAAACATTTGGGAAGAGAACGATAAGACTACTGCATTATGTAAGAGAATACAAGATAGACAGTGTGGTGAGAATGTTGTTTGTGGAGAGTTAGGAAGTGTGTTGACGTGTGTAGTGTGACACACTGGACCACACACTCTACCATAATGTGTGGCGTGTCATACTGGACCACACTACCACACTGTGTAGTGTGACACATACTGGACTACACACTCTACCACAGTGTGGTGTCACACACTGGACCACACTACCACACTGTGTAGTGTGACACACTGGACCACACACACTACCACAGTGTGGTGTGTCACACTGGACCACACACACTACCAAATATGTAGTGTGACACATACTGGACCACACACTCTACCACAGTGTGTAGTGTGTCACACTGGACCACACACTCTACCACACTGTGTAGTGTGACACACTGGACCACACACTACCACACTGTGTGGTGTGTCACACACTGGACCACACACTCTACCACAGTGTGTTGTCACACACTGGACCACACACTTTACCATAGTTTGTACTGTTACACTGAACCACACACTCTACCACATTGTGTGTAGTGTGTCACACACTTGACCATACACTCTACCACACTGTGATGTGTCACACACTGGACCACACACACTATCACACTGTGTAGTGTGTCACACAATCTACCACACTGTGTAGTGTCACACACTGGACGACACACACTACCACACTGTGTAGTGTGCCATACTGGAGCACACACTCTACCACATCAGCCGTCTCCCACCAAGGCAGGGTGGCCCGAAAAAGAAAAACTTTCATCATTCACTCCATCACTGTCTTATCAGAGGCACGCTTACACTCAGTTATAAAACTGTAACATTAACACCCTTCCTTCAGAGTGCAGACAATGCACTTCCCATCTCCAGGAATCAAGTCCGGCCCGACGGTTTCCCTGAATCCCTTCATAAATGTTACTTTGCTCACACTCCAACAGCACGTCAAGTCCTTAAAACCATTTGTCTCCATTCGCTCCTGTCTAACACGCTCACGCACGCTTGCTGGAAGTCCAAGCCCCTCGCACACAAAACCTCCTTTACCCCCTCCCCCCAACCTTTCCTAGGCCGACTCCTATCCCGCCTTCCCTCCACTATATATATATATATATATATATATATATATATATATATATATATATATATATATATATATATATATATATATATATGCAATAAGATCACAGTAAACAGGTTATTTCAGAATATGCAAAACAACCACTCTGAAAGAATAGAGAAATTCCAAGCGCTTTCGTGACTACTCACATTATGTGATAATGTGAGTAGTCACGAAAGCGCTTGGAATTTCTCTATTCTTTCAGAGTGGGTGTTGTGCATATATATATATATATATATATATATATATATATATATATATATATATATATATATATATATATATATATATATATATATATATATATATATAGATGGCAGTGAAGGTGACCCATAACAGTTCAAGCTTCACGGTCACAAAAATGTTGGTCCCACACTGATACAAGCTGATAGTTCACCTCAGCAGACAGCCTGGGTCAACACTTCAAAATTCCCTGCTATCTGCCTTCTCCATGTATTCCCCTTTATTTATTTATGTGTTTATATATATATATATATATATATATATATATATATATATATATATATATATATATATATATATATATATATATATATATATATATATATAAGCTAGGGTAACAATGACACTAGGAAATAAAATTAATTCTTTAAGACTACACGATTTAGGAATAGATGAGCCAACTGATCTAAAAATGAATGTGAGACTTGTTCAGGACGTGGGGGATGACTGACTGCTGGCGCTTACTTTATCCAGGAGGTGGTAGCAGGTGGCAGTATCCTGGAGGCGGTCTCTGGTGTGGTGGAGGCGGTCAGTGAACTGTGTCAGGTGGAGGTGGAGGGCCCTGGCCAGCTCCTTCACACTGGCCTCTGTGTCTCCTGCCGACGCTGCCTCCTCCAGTAGCGCCCCGCCCTTCTCCAAGTGCCGCTGAAAGTAATAAAAAAATATCCATCAATATCCCCTGCTGCAGGTGAAGGGCTCTTGATCCGAACAATGGAGCTACTTTCCACTTTCTCGCATACACCCTCATTATTGACAGATAGAAAACAAAGAGTAGTAGTAAACAGAGCAAAAGCCAACATTAACGAGTTAAAAAGCTCAGTTCCCCAAGGCACTGTCCTGGTACCTCTGCTGTTTCTTATCCTCAGAGCAGACATAGATAATAACACCCGTCACAGTTCTGTATCATCACTTACAGATGACACTAAAGTAAGCATGAAATTCACTTCGGTAGAAGACACTGAAAAATTGCAGGAAAATGTAAGCAGTGTTTTCCAGGGAGGAGTGAAGAACATGATGTTAGTGGTGATAAGTTCCAGAGACACTGTATACAAAATTCAACAGGATCATAAACAGGACGAAAAGAACACGTGAAAGACCTGGGAGTAATTTTGTCGGCTGACCTTCCTTTCAAAGAACACAATAAGGCAAATGTCACGACAGCCAGGAAGATGACGGGTGGATAATGAGAACTTCAAAACAAAGTATATAGTGCCAATGATGACACTATTCAAATCACTTGTGCTCTCTCGTTTAGAATACTGTTCAGTGTTGACGGCCACTTCAGGGCAGAAGAGGATACCAGAGCTAGAGTATATACGGCCCACATAAAGTCAAACATTTCAATTACTGGGAAAGCCTTAAAGTCATAAACACGTACTCACTGTAACAGAAGAGATATACATGATAATATACATCTGGAAGGCACTCGTGGGCCTGGTCCCAAATCTACACACTGCCATAACAACATAATAGTGAGAGATATGCCTTTACCTTTGAAGAGTTTCGAGAGTTTCACTACTCTCGGAGCCGGGCCATGGGCCGCAGGAAGTGTAAAACAAATTCAGTGAAAAGCAGGGGTGAAGTGGGCACAATAAGCGAACACTATCAACATAATAATACATGTAATGACCACTGTAGTCTTAAAAAGTGACCAAATAAATAAAAGGTACTTACAGTGATTGTTTTATTGACTTCGATAAGAACATAAGAAGGAACACTTCAGCAGCCCTACTGGCCCATGCGAGGCAGGTCCAAGTTCCCCACCGGCCCAAGCCAATGCCCCAACCTAGTCAGGTCAGTAGATGAATGGTTCAGAGAACCGACATGTTGATAAATTAGACACATGTCTAATTAGACACATGTGTCTAATTTATCAACACGTCGGTTCTCTGAACCATTCATCTACAAACCTGTCAGACACTGCAACTTCTTGGAATCTTAATACTTGGGAATTCTTCGCTTGCCTAATTCTTGGGCACGACCTACTTCCACTGGGGAATCCCGCCTACCAGTGACTGCCCTCGTCTGCTGCCCGTCCCTTCCACTGACGCCTATATAAACGTCAGTCTTCTTGCCTTTGCTCCAGATTCTCCTCCACCACGATGCTGTGAACACTAACTCCAAGGCCGAGGGACTGATTACCTCATCTTTTGTATATAGTTCTACTGTCTTCCTATTATGTCCTAGAATCTGTATTGATAAAGCCACTGGATGGCGAAACGTCTACAATAAAGATATCCAGATGTTGCACATGTGTCTTAACTTTCAAATGTTACACCACCTCTCCTGCCATAGGTTTATAAGCTCCTTCTCAGCACGTATGCCGTATTCTATTCAAGATTGATGGACTGACCACATCGACTCAAGGTTGAGGGACTGATTACCTCATTCTCCTCCTGTTCTTCAAGATTCTACTTTGTATGGACTGATGAAGCCACTGTGTGGCGAAACGTTTCCTCAATAAATATACCCAAGAGTTGCACATGTGTCTAATTTATCAACTAGTCAGGTCAGTTCACATTCACTTAAGGAAGAAGCATGGCATCAGACTTAGTAGCACAATGGAAACATAAACACATGCAGTTTAATGTGATCCTTTATTGACAACGTTTCGCCCACACAGTGAGCTTTTTCAAGTCACAAACAGATCTACCTGGGGTGGAAGGTACGGGAGTATTTATAGTCAGAATGTTGAGGTCAGGTGGAGAATGCTGCATCTGAGGATCCACTGGGTGGGGTTATAGAGTCTTGGGTAGCTTGGCGAGTAGACCTTCTGCAGTGTTCTATGTTCTTATGTGGGATAGCGATGAAGAAGTTTCTTGGTAAGTGGTTCAGCTATGTTATAGAAGCCATTGTTCTGGTTGAAATTGTTGGTTATAGAGATAAGCGATGATTCCAGGATTCTTCGGTATTGAGTGTTGTCTTCTGTGGCGATAAGTCTTGAGTTTCTGTAGTTAATTAAATGGTTGTGTGAATTGCAATATTGTACACAGGCATTCCTTGTATCGTCAGTCCTGCTTGCGTATTGGTGTTTTGAAATACGTGTTTGGAGGTCTCTTGATGTTTCGCCCACGTATAATTTGTTGCAGTCATTACAAGGGATTATGTATACCCCTGCAGAGGATGGAAGCTTGTCCTGTCTACTACTGGTGATGACCTTGATGGTCGTGGTGGTGGAGGTAGATACTTGGAATGATGTATTGGAAAAGATGTTGGAAACATGTAGCACAAGCTAGTCAGGTTCAACTCACACCCACCCACACCCACTCATGTATTTATCAAACCTATTTTTAAAAATACACAACGTTTTAGCTTCTACGACGGTACTCGGGAGTTTGTTCCACTCATCCACAACTCTATTACCAAACCAGTGCTTTCCTATATCCTTCCTGAACTGGAATTTTTCCAACTTAAAACCAGATATTTTTAGCACGCTATTTACATCCCTGTTATTTATTCCTGTTTTCCATTTATACACCTCAATCATATCCCCCCTAATTCTACGCCTTTCTAGAGAGTGCAGATTCAAGGTCCTCAGTCTATCCTCATAGGGAAGATTTCTGATACATGGGATCAACTTTGTTATCCTCCTTTGTACGTTTTCCAGAGTATTTATATCCATTCTGTAATACGGTGACCAAAACTGTGCAGCATAATCTAAATGAGGCCTAACCAAGGATGTATAGAGTTGAAGAACAACCTGAGGACTCCTATTATTGATGCTTCTTGATATAAAGCCAAGGATTCTATTAGCTTTATTGCGAACACTTATGCACTGTTGTCTTGGTTTCAGATTACTGCTAACCAGAACTCCTAAATCCTTTTCACAAACAGTAATATTAAGATCTACATTATTTAGTTTATATGTGGCATGTCCAATGTTTAGAACTTTGCATTTGTCTATATTAAATTGCATCTGCCACTTCTCCGACCACTGCATCAGTCTATTTAAATCTTCCTGGAGTGCTCTAATGTCCTCGTCAGAATTAATTCGTCGGCCTATTTTGGTGTCATCGGTAAACTTGCTTATGTCGCTCTTTATGCCCTCATCAATGTCGTTTACGTAGACTGTGAATAACAAGGGGCCCAACACTGACCCCTGTGGAACACCGCTCGTAACACTTCCCCATTCTGATTTCTTCCCATTTTTGCAAACTCTCTACTGCCTGTATGTCAACCATGCCTCTATCCAGGAAATTTTTTTTTCCTATTCCGTGTGCCTTAATTTTGGTATCACATCTGCCATTTTCCACTTATCTGGCACTATGCCAGTTTGTAGTGATATGTTGAAAAGATTAGCCAAAGGTTTGCTAAGCTCCTCTTTACATTCCTTTAGAACCCTTGCGTACAGTTAATCAGGGCCTGGGGATTTGTTAGGTTTAATTTATCTAAGGACCATGTCACTTGTGACCCTAATCGTGCATAGTTCATCATCCTGTTCTACGTAATTTATAATTTCTGGAATATCGTTAGTACTTCCTGTGTAAAAACTGAGATGAAGTATGTGTTAAAATTCTACACATTTCCTTATCACTGTCGGTGAGCTGACCCGAGTAACTTTTGAGTGGGCCAAACTTGTCCTTAATCTTACTTCTGTATACCTGAAAGAATCCTTCTGGGTTAGTCTTCGATTACCTTGGAACTTTAACCTCATAATCTCTTTTTCCTTTTCTTATTCCCTTTTTTATTTCTCTCTTTAAATGAATATATTGATGTCTTAATTTACCCTCTCCTCTTTTGATTCGCCTATATATGCCTCTCTTTTGACCAGTAAGATCTTTTAATCTATTGTTTATCTATTTAGGATCATTTTTGTTTGATCTTATTTCCCTAATTGGAACATAAGCTGTCTGAGCAGTTAGAACTATGCTCTGGAAATCGTCATATCAGCAACCATCACCACCTACCTGACCCATAGTCAGTTTAGCCCACCCAGGTAATTTCTCAGTCCTATGAAATCAGCCAAGCAGAAGTCAGGGACAGAGACTTGATTGCCATTATTAGGGTTAATTCCATGATATCTTAGTGATTTGTGATCACTTTTCCTAAGTTCATCATTAATCTCAAGATTATTAATTAGTTATTCCCTGCTGGCAAGAAACAAACCAAGCAGGTTATTTCCTCTAGTTGGTTCTGTC